>NW_024070196.1:1076547-1394809 GCF_014754425.2 Oryx dammah
TCTCACATCCATACATGACTACTGGAAAAACCACAGCTTTGACTAGATGGACCTTTCTTGGCTAAGTGTTGCCTCTGCTTTTCAATGTGCTGTCTATGTTGGTCATAGCTTTTCTTCCAAGGACAAAGCATCTTTTATTTTCATGGCTGCAGTCAACATCTGCAGTAATTTTGGAGCCCCCCAAAATAAAGGGCTCTATGTGGTAGGTTCCTTCTATGTATACTTTCTGGAGAGTTATATTATAAATAAATGATTTTGAATTTTGTTAAAACTTACTCTATATCTACTGAGTTTATCATATGGTTTTTAATTTGTTAATATGGTGTATCACATCGATTGATTTGTGTGTATATATATATATATATATATTATTCTTTTCTTTTTTTTTTTCACTTACCAATATTGTATTGGTTTTGCCATACATCAACATAAATCTGCCACAAGTGTACACATGTTCCCAATCCTGAACCCCTCTCCCACCTCCCTCCCCATATCATCTCTCTGGATCATCCCCATGCACCAACCCCAAGCATCCTGTATACTGAGTTGAACCTAGACTGGCGATTCATTACTTATATGATATTATACATATTTCAATGCCTTTTTCCCAAATCATCCCACCCTCTCCCTCTCCCACAGAGTCCAAAAGACTGTTCTATACATCTGTGTCTCTTTTGCTGTCTTGCATACAGGGTTATTGTTACCATTTTTCTAAATTCCATATATATGTGTTAGTATACTGTATTGGTGTTTTTCTTTCTGGCTTACTTTGTATAATTGGCTCCAGTTTCATCCATCTCATTAGAACTGATTCAAATGTACTCTTTTTAATGGCTGAGTAATACTCTATTGTGTATATGTACCACTGCTTTCTTATCCATTCATCTGCTGATGGACATCTAGGTTGCTTCCATGTCCTGGCTATTATAAACAGTGCTGCAATGAACACTGAGGTACACGTGTCTCTTTCAATTCCGGTTTCCTTGGTGTGTTTGCCCAGCAGTGGGATTGCTGGGTCATAAAGCAGTTCTATTTCCAGTTTTTAAAGGAATCTCCACACTGTTGTCCATAGTGGCTGTACTAGTTTGCATCTCCACCAACAGTGTAAGAGGGTTCGCTTTTCTCCACACCCTCTCCAGCATTTATTGCTTGTAGACTTTTGGATCGCAGCCATTCTGACTGGTGTGAAATGGTACCTCATTGTGGTCTTGATTTGCATTTCTCTGATAATGAGTGATGTTGCACATCTTTTCATGTGTTTCTTAGCCATCTGTATGTCTTCTTTGGAGAAATGTCTATTTAGTTCTTTGGCCGACTTTTTGATTGGGTCATTTATTTTTCTGGAATTGAGCTGCATAAGTTCCTTGTATATTTTTGAGATTAGTTGTTTGTCAGTGGCTTCATTTGCTATTATTTTCTCCCATAAGAAGGCTGCCTTTTCACTAGCTTATAGTTTCCTTTGTTGTGCAGAAGCTTTAATTTTAAATAGATCCCATTTGTTTATTTTTGCTTTTATTTCCAGTATTCTGGGAGGTGGATCATAGAGGATCCTGCTGTGATTTATGTCAGAGAGTGTTTTGCCTATTTTCTCCTCTAGGAGTTTTATAGTTTCTAGTCTTACAGTTAGATCTTTAATCCATTTTGAGTTTATTTTTGTGTATGGAGTTAGAAAATGTTCTGATTTCATTCTTTTACAAGTGGTTGACCAGTTTTCCCAGCACCACTTGTTAAAGAGATTGTCTTTACTCCATTGTATATTCTTGACTCCTTTGTCAAAGATAAGGTGTCCATAGGTGTGTGGATTTATCTCTGGGCTTTCTATTTTGTTCCATTGATCTATATTTCTCTCTTTGTGCCAGTACCATACTGTCTTGATGACTGTGGCTTTGTAATAGAGCCTGAAGTCAGGCAAGTTGATTCCTCCAGTTCCATTCTTCTTTCTCAAGATTGCTTTGGCTATTCGAGTTTTTTTGTATTTCCATACAAATTGTGAAATTATTTGTTCTAGCTCTGTGAAAAATACCGCTGGTAGCTTGATAGGGATTGCATTGAATCCATAGATTGCTTTGGGTAGTATACTCATTTTCATTCTATTGATTCTTCTGATCCATGAACATGGTATATTTCTCCATCTATTAGTGTCCTCTTTGATTTCTTTCACCAGTGTTTTATAGTTTTCTATATATAGGCCTTTAGTTTCTTTAGATAGATATATTCCTAAGTATTTTATTCTTTTCGTTGCAAAGGTGAATGTAATTGTTTCCTTAATTTCTTTTTCTTTTTTCTCATTATTAGTGTATAGGAATGCAAGGGATTTCTGTGTGTTGATTTTATATCCTGCAACTTTACTATATTCATTGATTAGCTGTATAATTTTCTGGTGGAGTCTTTAGGGTTTTCTATGTAGAGGATCATGTCATCTGCAAACAGTGAGAGTTTTACTTTTTCTTTTCCAATTTGGATTTCTTTAATTTCTTTTTCTGCTCTGATTGCTATGGCCAAAACTTCCAGAACTATGTTGAATAGTAGAGGTGAAAGTGGGCACACTTGTCTTTTTCCTGACTTTAGGGGAAATGCTTTCAATTTTTCACCATTGAGGATAATGTTTGCTGTGGGTTTGTCATATATAGCTTTTATTATGTTGAGGTATGTTCCCTCTATTTATTCCTGGTTTCTGTAAAGTTTTTAACATAAATGGTTGTTGAATTTTGTCAAAGGCTCTCTCTGCATCTATTGAGATAATCATATGGTATTTATTTTTCAATTTGTTAATGTGGTGTATACATTGATTGATTTGCAGATATTGAAGAATTCTGGCATCTCTGGGATAAAGCCCACTTGGTCATGGTGTATGATCTTTTTAATATGTTGTTGGATTGTGATTGCTAGAATTTTGTTAAGGATTTTTGCATCTATGTTCATCAGTGATATTGACCTGTAGTTTTTTTTGTGTGTGTGGCATCTTTTTCAGGTTTTGGTATTAGGGGGATGGTGGCCTCATAGAATGAGTTTGGAAGTTTACCTTCCTCTGCAACTTTTTGGAAGAGTTAGAGTAGGATAGGTGTTAACTCTTCTCTAAATTTTTGGTAGAATTCAGCTATGAAGCCGTCTGGACCTGGCCTTTTGTTTGCTGAAAGATTTCTGATTATAGTTTCAATTTCCGTGCTTGTGATGGGTCTTTTAAGATTTTCTATTTCTTCCTGGTTCAGTTTTGGAAAGTTGTACTTTTCTAAGAATTTGTCCATTTCTTCAACGTTGTCTGTTTTATTGGTATATAATTGCTGATTGTAGTCTCTTTTGATCCATTGTATTTCTGTGTTGTCTATTGTGATCTCTCCATTTTCATTTCTAATTTTATTGATTTGATTTTTCTCCCTTTGTTTCTTGATGAGTCTGGCTAATGACTTGTAAATTTTATTTATCCTTTCAAAGAACCAGCTTTTGGCTTTCTTGATTTTTGCTATGGTCTCTTTTGTTTCTTTTGCATTTATTTCTGTCTTAATTTTTAAGATTTCTTTCCTTCTACTAACCCTGGGGTTCTTCATTTCTTCCTTTTCTAGTTGCTTTAGGTGCAGAGTTAGGTTATTTATTTGACTTTTTTTCTTGTTTCTTGAGGTATGCCTGTATTGCTATGAACTTTCCCCTTAGCACTGCTTTTACAGTGTCCCACAGGTTTGTGGTTGTTGTGTTTTCATTTTCATTCGTTTCTATGCATATTTTGATTTTTTTTTGATTTCTCCTGTGATTTGTTGGTTATTCAGCAGCGTGTTGTTCAGCCTTCATATGTTGGAATTTTTAATAGTTTTTCTTCTGTAATTGAGATCTAATCTTAATGCATTATGGTAAGAAAAGATGCTTGGAATGATTTTATTTTATTTTATTTTTAATTTCCCAAGGCTAGATTGATGGCCCAGGATGTGATCTATTCTGGAGAAGGTTCCGTGTGTGCTTGAGAAAAAGGTGAAATTCATTGTTTTGGGGTGAAATGTCCTATCAATATCAATTAGGTCTAACTGGTCTATTGTATCATTAAAGTTTGTGTTTCTTTGTTAATTTTCTGTTTAGTTGATCTATCCATAGGTGTGAGTGGGGTATTAAAGTCTCCCACTATTATTGTGTTATTGTTAATTTCCCCTTTCAACTTGTTAGCATTTGTCTTACATATTGTGGTGCTCCTATGTTGTGTGCGTATACATTTATAATTGTTATATCTTCTTGGATTGATCCTTTGATCATTGTGTAGTGTCCTTCTTTGTCTCTTTTCACAGACTTTGTTTTAAAGGCTATTTTATCTGATATGAGTATTGCTACTTCTAATTTCTTTTGGTCTCTATTTGCATGGAAAATCTTTTTCCAGCCCTTCACTTTCAGTCTCTATGTGTCCCTTGTTTTGAGGTGGGTCTCTTGTAGACAACATATATAAGGGTCTTGTTTTTGTATCCATTCAGCCAGTCTTCGCCTTTTAGTTGGGGCATTCAACCCATTTATGTTTAAGGTAATTATTGATAAGTATGATACTGTTGCCATTTACTTTATTGTTTTGGGTTCAGGTTTATACACCCTTTTTGTGTTTTCTAGAGAAGATCCTTTAGCATTTGTTGGAGAGCTGGCTTGGTGGTGCTAAATTCTCTCAGCTTTTGCTTGTCTGTAAAGCTTTTGAATACTGCTTCATATTTGAATGAGATCCTTGCTGGGTACAGTAATCTGGGCTGTCGGTTATTTTCTTTCATCACTTTAAGTATGTCTTGCCATTCCCTCCTGGCCTGAAAAGTTTCTATTGAAAGATCAGCTATTATCCTTATGGGAATACTCTTGTGTGCTATTTGTTGTTTTTCCTTTGCTGCTTTTAATATTTGTTCTTTGTATTTGATCTTTGTTAATTTGATTAATATGTGTCTTGGGGTGTTTTGACTTGGGTTTATCCTGTTTGGGACTCTCTGGGTTTCTTGGACTTGGGTGATTATTTCCTTCCCCATTTTAGGGAAGTTTTCAACTATTATCTCCTCAAGGATTTTCTCATGGTCTTTCTTTTTGTCTTCTTCTTCTGGGACTCCTATAATTCGAACGTTGGAGCATTTGATATTGTCCTGGAGGTCTCTGAGATTGTCCTCATTTCTTTTAGTTCATTTTTCTTTTTTCCTCTCTGATTCATTTATTTCTACCACTCTATTTTCTACTCCACTAATCCTATCTTCTGCCTCCATTATTCTACTATTTGTTGCCTCCAGAGTGTTTCTCATCTCATTTATTGCATTATTCATTATATATTGACTCTTTTTTATTTCTTCTAGGTCCTTGTTAAACCTTTCTTGCATCTTCTCAATCCTTGTCTCCAGGCTGTTTATCTGTGATTCCATTTTGATTTCAAGATTTTGGATCATTTTCACTATCATTATTCGTAATTCTTTCTCAGGTAGATTCCCTATATCTTCCTCTTTTGTTTGGTTTGGTGGGCATTTCTCCTGTTCCTTTACCTGCTGAGTATTCCTCTGTCTCTTCATCTTGGTTATATTGCTGTATTTGGGGTGGCCTTTCTGTATTCTGCGAATTTGTGGAGTTCTCTTTATTGTGGAGTTTCCTCACTGTGGGTGGGGTTGTACAGGTAGCTTGTCAATGTTTCTTGGTCAGGGAAGCTTGTGTTGGTGTTCTGGTAGTTGGAGCTGGATTTTTTCTCTCTGGAGTGCAATGAAGTGTCCAGTAATGAGTTATGAGATGTCAATGGTTTTCAAGTATCTTTGGGCAGCCTGTATATTGAAGCTCAGGGCTATGTTCTTGTGTTGCTGGAGAATTTGCATGGTATGTCTTGCTCTGGAACTTGTTGGCCCTTGGGTGATGCTTGGTTTCAGTGTAGGTATGGAGGTGTTTGATGAGCGCCTATCAATTAATGTTCCCTGGAGTCAGGAGTTCACTGATGTTCTCAGGATTTGGACTTAAGCCTCGTGCTTCTGGTTTTCAGTCTTATTTTTACAGTAGTCTCAAGACTTCTCCTTTTATACAGCACTGTTGATAAAACTTCTAGGTTAAAGATGTAAAGTTTCTCCACAGTGAGGGACACCATGAGAGGTTCACAGAGTTACATGGAGAAGAGAAGAGGGAGGAGGGAGTTAGAGGTAACCCCAATGAAATGAGGTGAAATCAAAAGAGGAGAGAGCAAGCTAGCCAGTAATTACTTCTTTATGTGTGCTCCACAGTCTGGACCACTCAGAGATGTTCACGGAGTTATACAAAGAAGAGAAGAGGGAAGAAGGAGACAGAGATGGCCAGGAGGATAAAAGAGGGGGATGAAAAGGAGAAAGACATGTCCAGCCAGTAATCAGTTCCCTAAGTGTTCTCCAGCATCTGGAACACACAGAGATTCACAGAGTTGGGTAGAGAAGAGAAGGAGGAGGAAGGAGACAGAGGCGACCTGGTGGAGAAAAAGGAGTGTCCAAAGGGGGAGAGAGCAGTCAAGCCAGTAATCTCACTCCCAAGTAAAAATGGGTACTGAAGATTGGGTTTTTAAAGGTACAAAATTGATAACAAATACCAAAAAGCAAAGATTAAAAATCTAGAGTAGAGGTTGGATTTTCAAAAATACAATATTAAAGAAAAAGAAGAAGAAGAAGAAGAAGAAAAAAACAAAGTCACAAGAATTATTAAAAAATATATATATGAAGTTTGCTTGAAAATAGGGTCTTTTTTTGAAAAGTAATAATAGGTTATAAAAATGAAAATTAAAGGAGTAATAGAGGACTTAAAAATTAAAAGCAAGTTAAAAAGAAAGAAAAAAATGATTGTAAAAATAGTAAAGATATATCTAGGACTTTCTCTGGTGTTGTTGTTGGAAATGTGGGGTCAGTTCATTTTCGGATAGTTCCTAGGTCTGGCTTATATTTCTCAAGATCTATAGGCCCCTTCCTTTGTAGTTGGTACTAACTACAGGATTTTGATCTGTTGCACCTGTCACTTCCAAGGCGGTTCCCTCTGGTTTAGCTTCTTCTGTTTGCTGGTCTCTTCAGTGTCTGATTTCTGCCTTGACACAAAACGGGTGGTTGTGGACATGTTTTTAGGCTCACTTGTTTAGTTGCACTGTGTGGAGGGAGGGACGGTGCAGACAAATAACACTGGCATTTGCTTGCAGTGTCTCAACCACACAGGGCCTGTCCTAGTTCACAGTGCACACAACTCAGGCTCTAGGTTGCTCCACCAGGAACCGTCCGAGGCCGGCCCTGGGCTGTATGCACCTCCCAGGTCTAAGCTGCTCAGGTTCAGGCACTCAGGTAGTCCTCAGAGGCGCAGATTCATTTGGGCCTGCGTTTTGTGCCCTTCCCAGGCGTGAGTAGCTCAGATGTTTGGCAAGTGCGGTCACTGCGACTTACCGCCTCTCTTGTCCCTGCTGCTCAGTTTTCTGGGTGTACAACTGGTGCACTTTCTCAGGTGGATGATGACTGTCCAGAACCCCAAGATGTCTTAGTTAGCAAAGAAGCCTGCTTGCAGTTTGGTATATAATGTCTCTCTGGGGCTGCGATTGCCCCCTTCTGGCTCTGGCTGCCTGTCACCAGAAAGGAATGGTCTGCAGCCGGCTAATTTTGTTCTATCCTTTGTTCTGTGCATGGTCCTGGTGGTGTCTTATGTTAGAGCTTTTCGTGTGATAGCTATCCCATGGTCTGGTTTGCTAGCCCAAGTTAGTTTGCTCTCATTACCCTTGAGGCATTCAGGGCTGATCTTTAAAAAGCAATGCAGTCCACCTCCCTGCCAGCCCCCGCTTGCTGGTGGTGGATGCAGGCATCTGCGCTGCTTCTCCGCTGGGGGAGTTACTGTTGGGCTCCTAATCTGTGGGTTTTAATTATTTATTTATTTTTCCTCCCTGTTATGTTGCCCTCTGTGCTTCCAAGGCTCGGCACAGACTCAGCAGTGAGAGTGTTTCCTGGTGTTTGGAAACTTCTCTCTTTTTAAGACTCCCTTCCCTGGAAGGAGTTCCATCCCTACCTCTTTTGTCTCTTTTTATTTTGTCTTTTATATTTTTTCCTACCTCTTTTAGAAGACAATGAGCTGCTTTTCTGGGTGCCTGATGTCCTCTGCTGGCATTCAGAAGTTTTTTTGTGGAATTTACTCAGCGTTGAAATGTTCTTTTGATGAATTCGTGGGGGAGAAAGTGGTCTCCCCGTCCTATTCCTCCACCATCTTAGGACAGCCCCCTCGATTTGTATATAATAAAAAATATTTGCATTCCTGGGATAAAACTCACTTGATCATGTGTAATCTTTTTAATGTATTATTGTGTTCTATTTGCTAGAAGTTTTTGTGGATTTTTCATCTATGTTCATTAGTGATACTGGTGTGTAATTTTTATTTTTGGTGGTATCTTTGTCTTGTTTTGGTATCAGGCTTATGGGGCCTTGTAGAATGAGTTTAATAATTTTCCTTCCTCTGTAATGTTCTGGAAGAGTTTGAACAGGATAGGTTTTAGCTTTTCTGATACATTTGGAAGAATTCATCTGTGAAGCCGTCTTGTCTTTGGCTTTTGTGTTTTTTTTGGAAAATTTTTATCATAATTTCAATTTCAGTACTTGTGGTTGGTCTGTTCATATTTTCTATTTTGTCCTGGTTCAGACCTGAAGGTTGTACTTTTATAAAAATTTGCCCATTTCTTCAAACTTTTCTGTTTTATTGGCATATAGTTGCTCATAGTAGTCCCTTATGATTATTTGTATTTCTGTGCTGTCTGTAATAACTTCTCCTTTTTTCATTTCTAAATTTATTGATTTGGGTCTTCTCCTTTTATTTCTTGATGAGTCTGGCTAATGGTTTATCAACTTTATTTGTCTTCTGAAAGAACCAGCTTTTAATCTTATTAATGTTTGCTATTGTCTTCATCATTTTTTTAAAAAAAATTATTTCTGCTTAGATCTTTGTGATTTCTTTCATTCTACTAACTTTTGGGTTATTTTGTGTTTTTTTTTCTAGCTACTTTAGGTGTAAGGTTAGGTTGTTTATCTGATGTTTTTCTTGTTTCTTAAGATAGGCTTGTATTGCTACAAAGTGCCTTTTTAGGACTGCTTTTGTTGCATCCTATAGATTTTGACTTTTCATGTTTTCATTGTCAATTGTTTCTAGATATTTTTAAATTCCCTTTATTGACCTCTTGGTTTTTCAGAAATGTTGTGTTTGTGTGTTTTACAGTTTTTTTTTCCCCCTCTATGTGATATCTAATCTTATAGCATTGTGGTTAGAAAAAGATACTTGATACAATTTCAATATTTAAAAAATTACCAAGACTTTATTTGTGCCCAAAAATGTGACCTATCCTGGATTATGTCCCATGAACTGGGGAAAAAAGTGAAATTTGTTGTTTTTAGGTATGTCCTATGGATATCAATTAGGTACATCTGGTCAAGTGTTTCATTTAAACCCTGTGCTGCCTTATGAGTTTTGTTTCTGGAGGATTTGTCCATTGCTATGAGTGGGGTGTTAAATCCCCCACTATTATTATGTTACTGCCAATTTCCCTTTTCATAGTTGCTAGCATTTGCCTTATGTGTGTACCTATGTTGTGTGCATATATATTTATAATTGTTTTATCTTCTTCTTGGATTAAGGCATTAATTATTATGTGTGCTTTCTTGTCTCTTTTAAAAGTCTTTATTTAAAGTGTATTTTTTAAAATATGAATTTTCATTTGCATGAAATGCCTTTTTGAATCCCTTCACTTTCAGTTTGTGTCTCTAGGTCTGAAGTGGGTCTCTTGTACAAAGGATATATATGGATCTTGGTTTTGTATCAATTCAGCCATTCTGTGTATTTTGGTTGGAGAATTTACCTCATTTACATTTAAGGTGTAATTATTGATATGTATGATCCCATCACCATTTTCTTTATTGCTTTGGATTTATTTTTGTTGGTCTTTTCTTTCTCTTGTGTTTCTTGTTTAGAGAAATTTCTTTAGTATTTATTGTAAAGCTGGTTTGGTGGTGCTAAGTTCTCTTAACTTTTGGTTCTATGCAAAGCTTTTGATTTCTTGCTCAAACCTGAATGATAACTTTGCTGAGTAGAGTAATCTTGGTTGTAATTTTTTCCCTTTAATTATTTTAAATATATCTTGCATTCCCTTCTGACCTGCAGAGTTTCTGTTGAAAGATCAGCTGTTAGCCTTATGGGGATCCCCTTATATATTATTTATTACTTTGCCCTTGTTACTTTTAATTGTTTTCATTGTGTTTATATTTCATTAGTCTGATTAATATGTGTCTTGGCATGTTTCTCTTTGGGTTCATCTTGCATGGGAGTCTCTGGGCTCCCTGTACCTAGATGGCTATTTTTTTTTCCCATATTAGGGAAGTTTTCATGTATAATCTCCTCAAATATGTTCTTATACCCTTTCTTTTTCTCTTCCTCTCTTGGGCCTGTATAATTTGAAATTTGATGCACTTAATGTCACCTCAGAGGTCTCTGTGGCTGTCTTCATTTCCTTTTATTTATTTTTTCTTTGTTTTGCTCTGCTCTAGTTATTTCTACCATTCTGTATTCCAGCTCACTTATCTATTTTTCTGCCTCAGTTATTCCACTATTGTTTTCCTAGTGTATTTTTTAAAATCTCAGTTATTGTGTTGCTTATTGCTGATTGTCTGCCCTTTATTTCTTCTAGGTCCTTGTTTGACATTTCTTGTATCTTTTTGATCAGTGCTTCCAGTCTATTTATCTGTGCCTCCATTTTATTTCCATGATTTTAGATCATTTTTACTGTCATTACTCTGATTTTTTTTTTTTTTTCAGGTAGATTGCCTCTTTCCTCTTATTTTGTTTGGCCTTGCTGGTTTTTACTGTGTTCTTATTGCATGTTTCTGTCTTTTCCTTTTGTTTAATTGCCTGTGTTTGTGGTCTCCTTTCTGCAGGCTGCAAAGTCATAGTTCTTAATGGAGTCTACCCCCCTATGGGTGGGGTTGGACCAATGCCTTGTGACAGTTCCTGGTTAGGAGAATTGTGCCTGGATTCTGCTGGGTGGAGCTGGATCTTTTCTCTTTGAAGGGCAGTGCCACATCCAGCCTTTAGATTTGGCATGGTTTTGGGAAGCCTGTCTGCTAATGTGCAAGGTTGTTTTCCTGTTTTACTGATAGTTTGGTATGAGGCATCTGGTATTGGAGCTTGCTGACTTTTGGGTGGGGCTTTGTTTTAATGTTGAGATCTAGGCCTTTAGAAGAGCTCTTGCTGATCAGTGTTCCATGAGGTTGGGAGTTTGCTGTTGGCCCAACGTCCTGGACTCAGGTCTCCTACCTCAGAGGTTCAGGCCCATCCCCTTTCTCTTGCCCCAATACTCCACAAGCCATATAGCACAGAAGAGAAAGAGATAAAAGAAAAAAAAAAAAAAAAAAAGGAAATCAGCCAAACTTACAAACAAGGAAAGAATGGACAGAAAAAGCCCCAAGACAAATGGTGAAAGTAATACTCAATAGACAAGAACACCCAAAGAAATTCACACACTTAGAGAAAAGAAGAGAGTAAAAAGAGAAAAATAAGTTAGCCTCTAATTAAAATAAATAAATTAAAAAAAAAAAACTGGAACCAAAAAAGAAAAAATCAATTAAGCCAATTAAAAAAACCCACATGTGAAAATGAATACTAAAAACTAGACTAACAAATATAAAACATTGAGAATATGAAAAAATGCAATATAACTAAAGAACACTGTAAAAATAGAATAAATAAATCATTTGAAAATAAAATCTTTTAAAAAAGGAAAAAGTAAATTGTAAAAGTAAAAATTAAAGGAATAATAAAGCAGAATATTGAAATGATATGCTATATATATATATACACACTTTAGCTGCAAAGAATATAATCAATCTGATTTCAGTGTTGGCCATCTCGTCCATGTGTAGAATCTTCTCTTGTGTTGGTGAAAGAGGGTGCTTTATGACCAGTACATTCTCTTGGCAGAATTCTATTAGCCTTTGCCTTGCTTCATTCTGTACTCCCAAGCCAAATTTACCTGTTATTCCAGGTGTTTCTTAGGGTTTCCCTGGTGGCTCAGATGATAAAGCATCTGCCTGCAATGTGAGAGACACGGGTTCGATCCCCAGGTCGGGAAGATCCCATGGAGAAGGAAATGGCAACCCACTCCAGTACACTTGCCTAGAAAATTCCATGGATGGAGGAGCCTGGTGGGCTACAGTCCATGGGGTCGCAAAGAGTTGGACACAACTGAGTGACTTCGCCTTGCCAGGTGTTTCTTGACTTCCTGCATTGCAGTCCCCTATAATGAAAAGAACATCTTTTTTGGGTGTTAGTTCTAGAAGGTCTTTTAGGTCTTCATAGAACCATTCAACTTAGCTTCTTCAGCATTACTGGTTGGGGCATAGACTTATATACTCCCTTAGATGTATAGTTTAATGAACTTTCACAAAGCGAACACAGACGACCACTACACAGATCAGGAATAAAAATCAAGAATAGTCCAAAAGCCACCTTCATGCTCTTTTTGGTTACTAACTCCCATAGGTAACACCTGACCAAAACACTATTGGATTATCCATTCTATTCATTTTTCCCTTTTTAAGTTGAATAGTAATTTCAAGTGTACAACATACTAGCTGAATATTTTATACACTATACTTCATTTAAAGTTATTATAAAATATTGGCTACATTCCTTAGCTAATATATCCCTATAGCTTATTTATTTTATACATAATAGTTTATGTCTCTTAACCTCCCTAACTTACCCCTGTCTGCTTTCCTGTCCTCACTGATAACCCTTAGTTTGTTTTCTGTATCTATGAATCTATTTATACTTTGTTATATTCATCATTTGTTTTATTTTTCAAATTCCACATATAAGTGATAACATACAGTATTTTTTATTGTCTATCTGACTTCATTCACTAAGCATAATACCATCCAGGTCACCCATGTTGTTGCAAATCACAAAATTTCTTTCTATAGCTGAGTAGTATTCCACTGTATATATGACACATCTTTTCCATTCATTTGCTAATGAACACTTGGGCTGCTTCCATATCTTGACTATAGTAAATAATGCTGCTTTGGACTCTGGTGAGTATGTATCTTTTTTTTAATGAGTGTTTCTTTTCTCTCTCTCTCTCTCTCTCTATATATATATATATATATATATATATATACCCAGGAGTGGAATTGCTGGACCATATGGTAGTTCTGTTTTTAGTTATTTGAGTAGTCTCCATAATGTTGTCCATAGTTATTGTACCAATTTTCATTGCTACCAACAGTGTAAAGGGTTTCCTTTTCTCTGCATCTTTACCAAGATTTGTTATTTGAGGTATGTTTGGTGATAGCATTCTGACAGATGGGAGGTGCTATCTCATTGTAGTTTCAATGTGTTTTTCTCTGATGATTTGTGATTTTGAACATCTCTTCATGTATATGCTGGCCCTGTATGTCTTTGGAAAAATGTCTATTCAGGTCTTTTGCCCACTGATAATTGAGTTCTTTGTTCTTTTGATATTGAATTTTATGAGTTGTTTATATATTTTGGTTTTGAACCCCTAAACAATCGTATCATTTGCAAATATTTTCTCCAGTCCAGTAGGCAGTCTTTTTGTTTCATTAATGGTTTCCTTTGCTGTGCAAAACTTTTAAATTTAATTAGATCCCATTTGTGAACTTTTGCTTTAGTACCCTTTGCCTGAAAATGTACTAATATACATACATACATACATATATATATATACATATTATACATATATATATAGATGCAACCATTCTCAACAAAATTTTAGCAACTTGAATTTAACAATAAATAAAAAAGAACATATATCATTATTATTTTTTTTAATTTATTTATTTATTTTTAATTTTTACTTTACAATTCTGTATTGGTTTTGGCATAGATTGATATTTAAATGGGATTTATTCCAGGGTTATAAGGAAGATTCAGTATCCAAAAAAATGGAGGATAAAAATCACATGACTATTTCAATAGACGCAGAAAAACTTTGGACAACATTCAGCATCCATTTATGATTTAAAACTCTCATCAAAACTGATATATAGAGAATGCATCTCAGCATAATAAAGTCCACTTATCACAAAACCTTAGCTAACATCATACTCAATGGTGAAAAGCAGAAACCTTTCATCTAAAATCAGGAACAAGACAAAATACCCACTCTAACAACTTCTATTTAATGTAGAATTGAAAGTGTTAGCCACAGCAATCAGACAAGAAAAATAAACAAAAGGAAGGGAAGAAATCAAACTCACTACTTGCAGATGGCATGTTACTTTATTTATAAAACCCTAAAGTCTCTAGTTAAAAACTATTCAGTTCAGTTCAGTTCAGTTGCTCAGCGTGTCCGACTCTTTGTGACCCCATGATCGCAGCACGCCAGGCCTCCCTGTTCATCATCAATTCCCGGAGTTCACTCAGACTCACATCCATCAAGTCTGTGATGCCATCCAGCCATCTCATCCTCTGTCGTCCCCTTCTCCTCCTGCCCCCAATCCCTCCCAGCATCACAGTCTTTTCCAATGAGTCAACTCTTCGCATGAGGTGGCCAAAGTAATGGAGCTTCAGCTTTAGCATCATTCCTTCCAAAGAAATCCCAGGGCCGATCTCCTTCAGAATGGACTGGTTGGATCTCCTTGCAGTCCAAGAGACTCTCAAGAGTCTTCTCTGACACCACAGTTCAAAAGCATCAATTCTTTGGCACTCAGCCTTCTTCACAGTCCAACTCACATCCATACATGACCACAGGAAAAACCATAGCCTTGACTAGACAGACTTTAGTCAGCAAAGTAATGTCTCTGCTTTTGAATATGCTATCTAGGTTGGTCATAACTTTTCTTCCAAGAAGTAAGCGTCTTTTAATTTCATGGCTGCAGTCACCATCTGCGGTGATTTTGGAGCCCAAAAAAATAAAGTCTGACACTGTTTCCACTGTTTCTCCATCTATTTCCCATGAAGTGATGGGACCGGATGCCATGATCTTCGTTTTCTGAATGTTGAGCTTTAAGCCAACATTTTCGCTCTCCTCTTTCAATTTCACCAAGAGGCTTTTTAGTTCCTCTTCACTTTCTGCCATAAGGGTGGAGTCATCTGCATATCTGAGGTTATTGATATTTCTCCCAGCAATCTTGATTCCAGCTTGTGCTTCTTCCAGTCTAGCGTTTCTCATGATGTACTCTGCATAGAAGTTAAATAAGCAGGGTGACAATATACAGCCTTGATGTACTCCTTTTCCTATTTGGAGCCAGTCTGTTGTTCCATGTACGGTTCTAACTGTTGCTTCCTGACCTGCATACAGATTTCTCAAGAGGCAGATTAGGTGGTCTGGTATTCCCATCTCTCTCAGAATTTTCCACAGTTTATTGTGATCCACACAGTCAAAGGCTTTGTCATAGTCAACAAAGCAGAACTAGATGTTTTTCTGGAACTCTCTTGCTTTTTCCATGATCCAGTGGATGTTGGCAATTTGATCTCTGGTTCCTCTGCCTTTTCTAAAACCAGCTTGAAGATCAGGGAGTTCATGGTTCATGTATTGCTGAAGCCTGGCTTGGAAAATTTTGAGCATTACTTTACTATTAGAACTAATAAATTAAATCATCAATGTTGCAGGATTTAAGAGTATTATACAGAAATCTGTTGCTTTTTATATACTAATAATGAACTTTCATAAACAGACAGCAAGAAAACTACTCTATTTAAAATTAAAACAAAAAGAATAAAACACCTGGGAATAAACTTAACCAAGTTTATTAACAAACTTTAAGTTAATAACATAATAATTTAAAAGTTGTTAAATAACTTAACTTTTAACTTAACCAAAAGTTAAGTTAAAAAACTTAAATGACTTAAAAGTTAATAAACTTAAACCAAGGAGGTGAAAGAGCTATATTCTGAAAACTATAAAACACTGATGAAGAAAATTGAAGATGATACAAAGAAAATGGAATGATATCCTATGTTTCTGGTTTGAAAGAATTAATATTGTTATGTCAAACAATCTGTAGATTTAATGCAACTTAAAATAATCCTTAAAAAATGAGTGATTTGGTGGTTTAGTCATTAAATCATGTCTGACTCTTGTGACCCCCATTGACTGTAGCCTGCCAGGCTCCTCTGTCCGTGGGATTCTCCAGGCAAGAATACTGGAGTGGGTTGTCATGCCCTCCTCCAGGGAATCTTCCCAACCCAAGAATCAAACCCAGGTCTCCTGCCTTGCAGGCAGATTCTTTACCAATTGAGCTACAAGGGAAGCCCCTAAAAAAAAAAAAAAACCCTCTTGATAAAACTTTGTTTGAGTCCTTTAGCTTTGTTTTCCTTCTTTAAGGTTGTCTTGGCTATTGGGGAGTGTGTGTGTTTATTTTTGCATTTCCGTTTATAAATTTGGAATCATGTGTTGAAGAACTATAGGAAAAAGAAGAAGAAACCTGCTAGGATTTTGATTGGAATTGTCCTACATTTATAGATCAATATATATAGAGATGATATCTTTAAATTATTGAAATCTGAATTGAAATTTGATTCTATTGTGAATGCACCCCTCCTACCATCTCACTCTGGCTGCTTCTTTGTCTTTGGAAGTAGGTTCCAGTCTTCTTTGTCAATTGTCATTTAGCAGTTGTGATTTTTGGCACAAGTGAAAGAAGAGAGTGAAAAAGTTGGCCTAAAACTCAATATTCAGAAAACAAAGATCATGGCATCTTGTCCCATCACTTCACGGCAAATAGGGTAATGGTGGAAACAGTGGCAAACTTTATTTTGGGGGGCTCAAAAATCACTGCAGATGGTGACTTCAGCCATGAAATTAAAAGAGACTTACTCCTTGGAAGAAAAGTTATGACCAACCTAGACAGCATATTAAAAAGCAGAGACATAATTTTGCCAACAAAGGTCCATCTAGTCAAGGCTATGGTTCTTCCAAGTAGTCATGTATGGATGTAAGAGTTGGACTATAAAGAAGGCTGAGAGCCAAAGAATCGATGCTTTTGAACTGTGGTGTTGCAGAAGACTCTTGAGAGTCCCTTGGATTGCAAGGAGAACCAACCAGTCCATCATAAAGGAAATCAGTCTTGAATGTTCATTGGAAGGACTGATATTGAAGATGAAACTCCAATACTTTGGCCACCTGATGCAAAGAGCTGACTCATTTGAAAAGACCCTGATGATGGGAACGACTGAAGGCAGGAGGAGAAGGGGACGACAGAGGATGAGATGGTTGGATGGCATCACCGATTCAATAGACATGAGTCTGAGTAAACTCTAGCAGTTGGTGATGGACAGGGAGGCCTGGCATGCTGCAGTGCATGGGGTCGCAAAGAGTCGAACACGACTGAGTGACTGAACTGAACTGAATATACACACACACACACACGGATAGAGAGAGGTAGTAAGAAGAATGTTCTGAATGCTCCATTTTCTTCACCCATATGGTGAACACCGACAAATCTGCCTGTTCAAGAAGTCTTCCAATATTTCTAGGAAGGGCTCTGGACCTGTTGTGGGCACTATAGGGTCAGTTCAGACTCAAATTTGCCCTTATTCCAATTTGTACTTGCTTCCAAAGTCAATAATTACCACCAAAGTCCACAGTCTCAAGCTAGCTGCTGGGATTTAATTTGGAGGAGTGAATTTCTCTTCTCTTCTTTGGTCACACTGTCCCTAGAGCTCAGCTTTTGTTTTGTACTTATTTCTGCTTTTAGGCTACACTCTGGTGTTTGTTATCTTCCCAGACATGAAGAGGTAAAAGTAAAGGCTTTTAGGGCTCACTTTCTTAGTTGGGGTGGAAGAGGGGAGGTATACAGCAGGCACAGTTGGGGTGTGTGGGGAGGGCTTCTTGTAACCAAGACCTGCAGGAAGTCACTAGAGTCTAAGACAGGTCGTATGCTTCCCCAGAGGAGTTGGCCTCAGGTTGTGGGTCCCTTGGCAGAGCCAAGTTGCACAGGTTCCCAGGAAGGTATGGGCAGTGATCCATGCCTATTCACAGCTTGGCCACAGCTGTGACCCCTAGGGTGGAGACCACAGTGACCCCCTGTCGTCCACCCATGGCACCCAATGGTGGCCCATATTCCCCACTCTAGTTCACAAACTGCAGTCATGGATAGTCCTGCCTCTGACACTTGCAGCAGCTTTGGCATATATACCTCTGGGGTCACAGTCCATAGCTATGGCTTGTCCAGCTTGGGCTCAGGCTTTTTTTGGACTCCCTCAGGGGTCCTACTAGCCCCCTCAAAATATCTTCATGGTAGTCAATCTCAGTGTTCTCACTGGGGTTCGACCCCTGAAGCGTGAGCTCAGCACCCAGTCTCCATTCTCCACAGCAAGCATGCAAACAGCATCTCAACTGAGCAGTGTTAGTCAGCAATGATCTCTGTGGTGAATTCTCTCTGTTTTGCCTTCCAAGTTTCTGTTGCTTTACTCATCTCTGAGGTTTCAGAGCTACCCCCACCCCCCATCTCTGCCTAAGATGGGGTTTCTGAGAGTGTGGGAATTTCTCCTCCTCACAACTCCCTCCCTGAGGCTTAGGTCCCTATTCCAAGTCCTTTGTCTCTTTAATTTCCTATATCTTTGCACAACTTCATTATGTGGAGAATACTTGCCTTTTTGAAACTCTAGGGTCTTCCTCTAGCATTCAGAATGTGTTCTGAAGGAGTTGTTCCACAAGCAGATGTATTTTTTGATATTACTGTGGGGAAGAGGTTCATCTCCCCATCTTACTCCTCTGCCATCTTGAAAGTTTCCAGAAAAAAATTTTAAACTGTCATCAGTCTTCATGATATCTTGTAGATTCATCAGAGGAAAAGGAGGTTTACCATGTAAGTACATGTTACAACTTCAGGCTTTATTACAATCTCGCTGTTTCTAGGAAGTTTCAAATGGGTTAAAATACAAATTTAGAAATCTGTTTCTTTTGCGTGACTCCTACTGCCAAAGTATGATGGTTCTCTGCCATGAGGAGCTCCATAATATAGTCATAGAATAGACAGCTCACACTGAAATCATTTCACTGACACCTAGCTTTATTTTTGCTATGTATCCAGTAGCTATTATGAACTTTTAAATGTAGGTATTTATTGACATTTGTTTAAATTATAATATAGTCATTGTTTTTAGATCCATTTCAAATATCTTTCTGAGTGTAATTAATACCATATTTAATGGCTTTACCAAGTTTCTTTCAGAGTTCAAAGTTTGTGTTTAAATAAACATAACTCCATTATTAATTTCCCATATACTCATGATTTTTACATGATTTGTTGATCTTTGCATACTGATATATTTCATAGATAACAGCATTGCACTCATAATTGTTTTGAAGAGAAACTATCAAAACCAACATAGGCTGATCCTTGTCAAAGTTGCTGCCTTTGGCTCTTTTGCTAATTGTAAATGCAGGAGGATCTTTCCTTTGCCTTCAGAGGATGTCCATATAAAGGTTAATGCAGGACATCTTACCAATTGTTACAGAGAGTAGTCTCAAATCACACTGCTGCATGGGAAGAAGCAAACTGCCAAATTGAAGGGTGATGCTATCTATAATGCACATGGATTTTATTGTGTTAAGCTTCCCAGGAATGTGTGGAGGATAATATAGTTTAATTCAGATTGCTTTGGAAAGTTGTAATTTTCCCTTGGCTGTTGTTGGTATTTAACATGTTTTGAATTGTTAAAAAAAAAAAAAAATAGAAGCAAAGACCTCAGTTAACTAGAGTTGGGAGGCCAGAAGGGGGATGTCTCGCATCTTGTGATGATAGATGAGCCCACAGGAAGAAGAATGACTCATATTCTTTCCTGGCAATGACCCAGCCAATGAAAATCCATGCACTCTGCTCACTACATCCCTCCTGACTTCCCTTTCCTCTCTACAAAAGTGTTTTTTATCGCTTGTCATGTAGGAACTTGCACATAGCTCATCACGCTTGCAGACCCCAAATTGCAAATCTCTGCTGATCCCAAATAAATCAGTCTTTGCTGAAGTGTATTTGATTCAGGTCAACAGATTGAATTATTTTAGATCCATCTAAAAACTGCCAATGATTTGAGAAAATTTTCTGATCTACTGCAATCGTTTGGCCCACACTTTGAGTGTAGATGCCAACTTCCTTCCTGTCTGCCTACATTTTGACATCATCACATTGTCATAATAGGTTCACATTCACATACGTGTAAGGAATATGAATCTCTGTCTTTACCTTCTCCCTCTCAATTCTGTCTCCTGTGTGTGCATGTACACAGGTACACACACATCCACACAAGCTTAGCTTTTTTTTTTTTTTTAATAAGCATGCAGGATTCTTCTTTTATTAAGTGCTGGGTTTTTTTGATACTTTTCCTTATATTTTGCAGAGAAAATTATTTTATCCTTTAAAAATATATTTATTTAAATTTTCTATCTAACTTGGGGAAGAACATGAGGCTAAAGGAAGCCATTATCTTTCTATGTTAATTAGGGTTGCTAAACTCTCGTAACGTGTGTTAAAAAATATGAAGAAATCACATGTAAACGACAAGCTGCTTGTGTAGTGAGAGATTATTAATTTAGAAATTTATTGTTTTATTTTTTAATTTATTTTAATTGGGGGCTAATTACTTTAAAATATTGTGGTGGTTTCTGCCATACATTGACATAAATAACACATGTACATGGGTATACATGTATGCCACAATCCTGAAACACTTCCCACCTCCCTCCCCACCCCATCCCTCTGGGTTGTCCCAGAACACCAGCTTTGGGTGTCTGCTTCATGCTTAGAACTTGAACTGGACATGAATTTTATCTAAGGTAATATACATGTTTCAATGCTATTCTTTCATATCATCCCACGCTCTCCTTCTCCCACACCATCCAAAATTCTGTTTTTAACTTCTGTGTCTCTTTTGCTGTCTTGCATATAAGGTCATCATTACTGTCTTTTCAAATTTCATTTCATTTCAGTTCAGTTCAGTCGTTCAGTCGTGTCCGACTCTTTGTGACTCCATGAACCACAGCATGCCAGGCCTCCCTGTCCATCACCAACTCCCAGAGTCCACCCAAACCCATGTCCACTGAGTCAGTGATGCCATCCAACCATCTCATCCTCTGTCATCCCCTTCTCCTCCTGCCCTAAATCTTTCCCAGCATCAGGGTCTTTTCTAATATATCTGCTCTTTGCATCAGGTGGCCCAAGTATTGGAATTTCAGCTTCAACATCAGTCTTTCCAATGAACACCCAGAACTGATCTCCTTTAGGATGGACTGGTTGGATCTTGCAGTCTAAGGGACTCTCAAGAGTCTTCTCCAACACCACAGTTCAAAAGCATCGATTCTTCTGTGCTCAGCTTTGTTTATAGTCCAACTCTCACATCCATACATGACCACTGGAAAAACTATAGTCTTGAGTAGATGGACCTTTGTTGGCAAAGTAATGTCCCTGCTTTTTAATATGCTGTCTAGATTGGTCATAACTTTCCTTCCAAGGAGTAAGTGTCTTTTAATTTCATGACTGTAATCACTATTTGCAGTGATTTTGAAACCCAGAAAAAAAAAAAGTCAGCCACTGTTTCCACTGTTTCCCCATCTATATGCATTAAAATATTGCATTGGTGTATCTCTTATTGGCTTACTTCACTCTGTATAATAGGTTCTGGTTTCATCAACCTCATTAGAACTGACTCCACTGCATTCTTCTCTATAGCTGAGTAACATTCCATTGTGTATATGTACCACAGCTTTCTTATTCATTTTTCTGCCTATGGACTTCTAGGTAGCTTCCATGACCTAGTTACTGTAAACAGTGTAACATTGGTGAACATGTGTCTCTTTCAATTCTGGTTTCCTTGATGTATATGCCCAGCAGTGGGATTCCTGGGTGGTATGACAGTTCTATTTCCAGGTTTTTTAAAATATAAATTTATTTATTTCCAGCTTTTAAAGGAATCCCCACACTGTTCTCCATAGTGGCTGTACTAGCTTGCATTCCCACCAACAATATGAGGGTTCCCTTTTCTCCACACCGTCTCCCCCATTTATTGTTTGTAGACTTTTTGATGGCAGCCATTCTGACTGGTGTGAGATGGTACTTCATCGTTTGGATTTGCATTTCTCTGACAGTGAGTGATATTGAGCACCTTTTCATGTATTTATTAGCCATCTGTGTGTTTTCTTTGGAGAAATGTCTATTTAGTTCTTTGGCCCATTTTTTTTTTGATTGAGTAGTTTATTTTTCTGGTATTGAACTGCATGAACTGCTTGTATATGTTGGAGATTAATTCTTTGTCAGTTGCTTCATTTAGTATTATTTCCTCCCATTCTGAAGGCTGCCTTTTTGCCTTGCTTATAGTTTCCTTCATTGTGCAAAAACTTTTAAGTTTAATTAGGTCCCATTTGTTTATTTTTGTTTTTATTTCCATTGCTCTGGGAGTTGGATCATAGAGGATCTTGCTGTGATTTATGTCAGAAGTGTTCTGCCTATGTTTTCCTCTAAGAATTTTATAGTTTCTGATCTTACATATAGATCTTTAATCCATTTTGAGTTTATTTTTGTGTATGGTGTTAGAAAGTGTTCTGATTTCATTCTTTTACACACGATTCACTAGTTTTCCCAGAACCACTTGTTAAAGAGATTGTCTTTACTCCATTGTATATTCTTGCTTCCTTTGTCAAAGATGAGGTATCCATTGGTGGGTGGGTTTATCTCTGGGCTTTCTATTTTGTTCCATTGATCTATATTTCTGTCTTTGTGCCAGTACCATACTGTCTTGATGACTGTAGTTTTGTAGTATAGTCTGAAGTCAGGCAGGTTGATTCTTCCATTTCCATTCTTCTTTCACAAGATTGCTTTGGTTATTTGAGGTTTTTTTGTGTGTTTCTATGCTAATTGTGAAATTATTTATTCTAGTTTTATGAAAAATACTATTGGTAGCTTGACAGGGATTGCATTGACTCTAAAAATTGCTTTGAGTAGAACACTCATTTTCACTATGTTGGTTCTTCCAATCCAGAGCATGGTATATTTCTCCATCTAGTTGTGTCACCTTTGATTTCTTTCAACAATGTTTTATAGTTTTCTATATATAGGCCTTTGTTTCTTTAGATAAATTTATTCCTAAGTATTTTATTCTTTTCATTGCAGTGGTGAATGAGATTGTTTCCTTAATTTCTCTTTTTTCATTTTTTTTTTTTTTTTTTAGGAATGCAAGGGATCTCTGTGTATTAGCTTTATATCCTGCAACTTTACTATATTCATTTGTTGGTGCTACTAATTTTCTGGTGTTGTCTTTAGGGTTTATGTAAAGGATCATGTCATCTACAAACAGTGAGAGTTTTACTTCTTTTCCAATCTGGATTTCTCATATTTCATTTTCTTCTCTGCTTGCTGTGGCTTTGACTTCCAAAACTATGTTGAATAGTAGGGTGAGAGTGGGCACCCTTGTCTTATTTCTGATTTTAAAGGAAAGGGTTTCAACTTTTTTGCTTTGAGGATAATGTTTGCTGTGGGTTTGTCATATATGGCTTTTATTATGTTGAGGTATGTTCCTTCTATGCCTGCTTTCTGGAGAGTTTTATCATAAATGTGTGTTAAATTTTGTCAAAGACTTTCTCTGCATCTATTGAGATGATCATATAGTTTTTATCTTTCAATTTTTGAACATAGTGCATCACATTGATTGATTGGCAAGTATTGAAGAATCCTTGTATCCCTGGGATAAAGTCCACTTGCTCATGTGAATGATCTTTTTAATATGTTTTTGGATTCTGTTTGCTAGAACTTTGTTGAGGATTTTTGCATCTATATTCATCAGTGATTTTGGCCTGTAGTTTTCTTTTTTTGTGCCAGCTTTGTCTGGTTTTGGTATGAGGGTGATGGTGGTTTCATAGAATGAGTCTGGGATTTTGCCTTCCTCTGCCATTTTCTGAAAGAGTAGGATATGTGTTAGGTCTTCTCTAAATTTTTGGTAGAATTCATCTGTGAAGCAGTCTGGTCCTGGGCTTTTGTTTGTTAGAAGATTTTTTATTACAGCTTCTATTTCCATGTTTGTGATGGGTCTGCTCAGATTTTCTATTTCTTCCTGGTTCAGTTTTGGAAGGTAATACTTTTCTAAGCATTTGTCCATTTCCTCCAAGTTGTCCATTTTTTTGGCATACAATTACTCATTGTAGTCTCTTATGATCTTTTGTATTTCTGTGTTGTCTATTGTGATTTCTCCATTTTCATTTCTAATTTTATTGATTTGATTCTTCTCCTTTTTTTCTTGATGAGTCTGGTTAATGGTTTGTCTATTTTATTTATCTTCTGAAAGAACCAGGTTAACATTTGTTGATCTTTGCTATAGTCTCCTTCCTTTCTTTGTTCTCTGATTTTTATGAATTCTTTCCTTCTGCTTAGTTTGGGGTCCTTCTTTTTCTAGTTGATTTAGATGTAAATTTAGGTTGTTTATTTGATGTTTCTCTTGTTTCTTGAGGTAGGTTTGTATTGCTATGAATGTCTCTCAGCATTGCTTTTACTGAATCCCATAGGTTTTGGGCTGTGTTTTCATTTTCATCTGTTTCTATGCATCTTTTGATTTCCTTTTTGATTTCTTCTGTGATCTCTTGGTTATTCAGAAGCATGCTGTTAGCCTACATATGTTTGTATTTTTGACTCTTCCCCCCCTGTGGTTGACATCTAAACTTAGTGCATTGTGATTAGAAAAGATGCTTGAAATGATTTCAATTGTTTTCAATTTACAAAGACTAGATTTATCACCCAGGATGTGATCTAACCTGGAGTTCTGTGTGCATTTGAGAAAAAGGTGAGTTCTGTTGTTTTGGGGTGAAATGCCCTATAGATGTCAATTAGTTCTAACTGCTCCATTGCATCATTTGGAGCTTGTGTTTCCTTGCTGATTTTCTGTTTGGTTGGTCTATCCATAGGTGTAAGTGGGATATAAAAATTTCCCACTATTATTGTGTTACTGTTAATTTTCCTTTCATATTTGTTAGCATTTGCCTTACATATTGAAGTGCTCCTATGTTGGGTGCATCCATATTTATAATTGTTTTTATCTTCTTCTTGGGTTGATCTTTTGATCATTATGTAGTGCCCTTCTTTGTCTCTTACCACAGTCTTTATTTTAACATCTATTTTATCTAATAGGAGCATTGCTACTCCTGCTTTCTTTTGGTCCCCATTTGCATGAAATATCTTTTTCCAGCCCTTCAGTTTCAATCTTTATGTGTCCCCAGGTTTGAAGTGGGTTTCTTGTAGATAGCATATATATGGACTTGTTTTTGTATCCCTTTGGCCAGTCTTTTTCTTTTGGTTAGAGCATTCAACCTATTTACATTTAAGGAAATTATTGATAAGTATGATCCCATTACCATTTACTTTGTTGTTTTAGGTTAGTTTTTATAAACCTTTACTGTGTTTCCTGTCTAGAGGAGATCCTTTAGCATTTGTTGAAGAGCTGGTTTGCTGGTGCTGAATTCTCTCAGCTTTTGTTTGTCTGGAAAGCTTTTGATATCTCCTTCATACCTGAATGAGATCCTTGCTGGGTAGAGTAATCTTGGTTGCAAGTTTTTCTCTTTCTTCACTTTAAGTATGCCTGAAGAATTTCTATTGAAAGATCAGCTGTTATCCTTATAGGGATCCCCTTGTGTGTTATTTGTTGCTTTTAATATTTGCTCTTTATTTTTGATCTTTGTTCGTTTGATTAATATGTGTCTTGGGGTGTTTTGCCTTGGTTTATCCTGTTTGGGACTCTTTCAGCTTCTTGTGCTTGGGTGGCTATTTTCTTCCCCACATTAACTAAACTTTCAAAAGTTATCTCAAGTACTTTCTTAAAGCTTTTCTTTTTGTTTTCTTCTGGGACGCTTATGATTCAAATGTTCGTGCATTTAAAATTATCCCAGAGGTCTCTGATGGTGCCCTCAATTCTTTTTATTCTTTTTTTCTCTTTTACTCTCTGCTTCATTTCTTTTGACTGTTCTATCTTCCACCTCACCTATCCTCTCTTTTGCCTCAGTTATTCTACTGTTGTTTCCCCCCAGAGTGTTTTTTATCTTTGTTATTACATTATTTATTATTGATTGATTTTTCTTTAGTTCTTCTAAGTCCTTGTTAAACATTTCTTGAATATTCTGAATCCTTGTCTCTAGTGTATTTATCTGCAGCTGCATTTTGTCCTCAAGACTTTGGATCATCTTTGCTATCATTTTCATTATGATTTTATCATTGCATAGCATTTTTCAGGTAGACTCTCTCTCCTCCTCCTCCTTTGTTGGTTGTGGGTTTTTAATCATGTTCCTTCACCTTTTGAATATTTCTCTGCTTTTTCATTTTGTTTAGATTGCTGTGTTTGGTGTGCCATTTCTGCAGGCTAGAAGTTCATGCTTTCCCTTAATTGTGGAGTGTGATCCCTGTGACTGGGGTTAGACTAATGGCTTGTCACGTTTTCCTGGTTGGGGGAGCTTGAGTCTGTGTTCTGGTGGGTGGAACTGCATCTCTTCTCTCTGGAGTGCAATGAACTGTCCAGTAGTGAGTTTTGAGGTATCTGGGTTTAACATTACTTTGGGCAGCCTGTCTTTTAATGTTCAGGGTTTTGTTCCTGTTTTGCTGGAGAATTATCATGGTGTGTCTTGCACTGGAAATTTTTGGATCTTGGGTGGAGCTTGATTTCAGTGTAGGTGTGGAGGCTTTTGGATGAAATTTTGTCTATTAATGTTCCCTCGAGTCAAGAGTTATCTGATGTTCTGAAGTTTTGGAGTTAAGCCTTCCGCCTCTGGCTTTCAGTCCTTCTCTTACAGTAGCCTCAAGTCTTCTCCATCCATACCACATAGAATATAAAACCCCTAGGTTTATTGGTGAAACAATTCTCCACAGCCAGGAACAAGTAGAGATTCACAAAGTTATATAGAGAAGAGAAGATGGAGGAGGGTGACAGAGGTGACTAGGTGGAGAAAAAGGGGAGTCAAAAGGGGAGAGTGTGTTTTAGTCAGTAACCTAATTCCTAATTACTCTGCATAGCTTAGAACACCCAGAGAGATTCACGCAGTTATGTAGAAAAAAGAAGAGGGAGGAAGGAGATAAAGGTGACTTGGAGGAGAAAAGGGAGAGTCAAAAGGGGAGAGAGTAATCAAGCCAATAATCAAATCCCTAAGTGAAAATGGACACTGAACATTAGATTCTTAGAGGTATAAAATTGTTAACAAATCTCAAAAATCAAATGTCTAAAATCTAAAATAGAAGTTAGATGGTCAAAAATACAATATAAAAAAATACAAAACATAATCACAATAATTTAAAAAATATGGAATGTTTTAATAGGTTTTTGGGGAAAGGTAATAATAAGCTATAAAAATGAAAGTTAAAGGAGTAATAAAGAACTAATTTAAAAAAAATTAGAAAGTGATAATAGTAAAAATATATCTAAGAATTTCTCTGGAGCTGTGTCAGATAGTCCCTTGTTCCAGCTTTTACTTGTTCTCAAGGTCTATAGGTGCCCCTCAAATGTCCCCAGTGTTAAATGCAGGGTTTTAATTTATTGAACCTGTTACTTCCAGAGCAGTCCCCCCTTCTTTGTTTGTTTTGGCTTCCTCTGTTTGCAGATCTCTTCAGTGTCTAATTTCCACCCTGACACAAGGGGGCAAACGTGGCCACTTATTTAGGGTCACTTGTTCAGTTGTGTTGTGGGGAGGGAGGGACACTGCAAACAAATACCACTGGCATGTGTGGGGAATGCTCACAGTGGATGGAGCACACTGGGTTTGCCACCATCCAGGGTGGCATATAGGTTCGGGGTGTACACTGCTCAGTTTCCAGAGTGCTCTGCCACAGCACTGTCCCAAGTGGCCCTGCATTTCATGCACTTCCCAGATCTAAACCACTGAGGTTCTTGAGTGCTCTGCAAGGGCACAGATCTGGGTTGGCTGGGCATTTTGTGCCCTTCCCAGGTCCGAACAGCTCAGGTGACCAGCGATTGGTAAGCACACTGTCCCATGTGGAGTGTGCATCAGGGTCCTCTGCCCGACCCTGCCATTCAGTTCCTTAGGTGCACCGCGACAGCACAGTCCCAGGTGTGCCGTGTGTTTCCTCTGGGATGCTGACCTCAGGCTGTGACAATCCTTGCAGATGTCAACCGTCCACGATTCCAGGAAGGGAGGTTAGCAAATGGGAGCCTGCTCACAGTTTGGTGGAAGACATGGTCTCTGGGGTTGAGATTGTAGCAGCCCCTTGCCTTCAGGCTCTGGCTGTCTCTTGCCTGCCTCTTTGCCTCTGTGGAGGGAGGGCCCTATACAGCAGCTGGCTTGCTCTCCTTTGGTATTCACGCAATCTGTTGTTCTGTGAGTGCAACAGTGGTCACTGTGTGGCCATAGAGCCTTTCATGGGAAAAGTCTTTTTTTTTTTTTGGTTTTGGTCTTTCTGGTGATCCTGTGGTTTGGGCTGCTATCTCAAATAAGCTCCCTCAGATGGTCCTCAGGACATTCAGGCCCAGTCCTTACCCTAAGGATGAATGATGCACCTCTCTGCCCAGGCCCCACTCACTGGTAGCGGACGCAAGTGTCTGGGCCACTTCTTGGTGGGCAGTTGCGGTTTGGCACATATTCTGTGGGTTTTTTTTTCTTTTTTTATCCTGGTTATGTTTGTCCTCTGAGATTCCAAAACTCCCCACAGACACACTTGTGAGAGGGTTTCCTATTGTGTGGAGATTTCTCCTCCTTCCCAACTCCTTCCCAACTCCCTCCCCAGGATGGGTCTCCATCCTTAAATCTTTTGTCTCAGTTTCTGTCTTTTATATTTTGTCCTACCCCCTTTTGAAGAGATTGGACTGCCTTTCTGGGTGCCTGGAATCCTTTGCCAGCATTCAGAAGTCATTTTGTGAAAGTTGCTCAGCATTCAAATGATCTTTAGATGAATTTTTAGGGGAGAAAGTGATCTCCTTATCCTATTCCTCCACCATCTTGGGACTGCTTCCAAATTTAGAAATTCCTTGATTGATTAAGGATAGTTATTGAAGTTTTCTTCAGTGAAGGGATGTATTCAGAATGGAGAAAATATTCTGCACCTGTTTCTTCAGATTTTCCTCTGGGGAAAATTGAGAACTATTGATTGTGAACTTAAAAGGATTAATACAACTTTTTAAAAATATAAATTTTGGGTGAAAAATTAAAATCATTTCCCCTAAAGTCAGGAACAAGACAAGGGTGCCCACTTTCACCACTACTATTTAACATAGTTTTAGAAGTTTTGGCCACAGAATCAGAGCAGAAAAAGAAATTAAAGGAATCCAAATTGGAAAAGAAGAAGTAAAACTCTCACTGTTTGCAGATGACATGATCCTCTACACAGAAAACCGTAAAGACTCCACCAGAAAATTACTAGAGCTAATCAATGAATATAGTAAAGTTGCAGGATATAAAATCAACACACAGAAATCCCTTGCATTCATATACACTAATAATTAGAAAATAGAAATAGAAATTAAGGAAACAATCCCATTCACCATTGCAACAAAAAGAATAAAATACTTAGGAATAAATCTATCTAAAGAAACTAAAGACCTATATATAGAAAACTATAAAACACTGGTGAAAGAACTCAAAGAGGACACTAATAGATGGAGAAATATACCATGTTTATGGATCAGAATAATCAATAGAGTGAAAATGAATATACTACCCAAAGCAATCTATAGATTCAATGCAATCCCTCTCCAGCTACCAAGCAGTATTTTTCACAGAGCTAGAACAAATAATTTCACAATTTGTATGGAAATACAAAAAAAACCTCGAATAGCCAAAGCAATCTTGAGAAAGAAGAATGGAACTGGAGGAATCAACTTGCCTGACTTCAGGCTCTACTACAAAGCCACAGTCATCAAGACAGTATGGTATTGGCACAAAGACAGAAATATAGATCAATGGAACAAAATAGAAAGCCCAGAGATAAATCCCCACACATATGGACACCTTATCTTTGACAAAGGAAGCAAGAATATACAATGGAGTAAAGACAATCTCTTTAACAAGTGGTGCTGGGAAAACTGGTCAACCACTTGTAAAAGAATGAATTCAGAACACTTTCTAACACCATACACAAAAATAAACTCAAAATGGATTAAAGATCTAAATGTAAGACCAGAAACTATAAAACTCTTAGAGGTGAACATAGGCAAAACACTCTCCGACATAAATCACAGCAGGATCCTCTATGATCCACCTCCCAGAATATTGGAAATAAAAGCAGAAATAAACAAATAGGACCTAATTAAAATTAAAAGCTTCTGCACAACAAAAGAAACTATTATCAAGGTGAAAAGACAGCCTTCTGAATGGGAGAAAATAATAGCAAATGAAGCAACTGACAAACAACTAATCTCAAAAATATACAAGCAACTCCTGCAGCTCAATTTCAGAAAATTAAACGACCCAATCAAAAAATGGGCCAAAGAACTAAATAGACATTTCTCCAAAGAAGACATACAGATGGCTAACAAACACATGAAAAGATGCTCAGCATCACTCAGTATCAGAGAAATGCAAATCAAAACCACAATGAGGTACCATTTCACGCCAATCAGAATGGCTGCGATCCAAAAGTCTACAAGCAATAAATGCTGGAGAGGGTGTGGAGAAAAGCAAACCTTCTTCCACTGTTGGTGGGAATGCAAACTAGTACAGCCACTATGGAGAACAGTGTGGAGATTCCTTTAAAAACTGGAAATAGAACTGCCTTATGACCCAGCAATCCCACTGCTGGGCAAACACACCAAGGAAACCAGAGTTGAAAGAGACACGTATACCTCATTGTTTATTACAGCATTGTTTATAATAGCCAGCACATGGAAGCAACCTAGATGTCCATCAGCAGATGAATGGATAAGAAAGCAGTGGTACATATATATACACAATGGAGTATTACTCAGCCATTAAAAAGAATACATTTGAATCAGTTCTAATGAGATGGATGAAACTGGAGCCTATTATACAGAGTGAAGTAAGCCAGAAAGAAAAACACCAATACAGTATACTAATGCATATATATAGAATTTAGAAAGATGGTAACAATAAGCCCTGTATGCGAGACAGCAAAAGAGACACAGATGTATAGAACAGTCTTTTGGACTCTGTGGGAGAGGGAGAGGGTAGGATGATTTGGGAGAATCGCATTGAAACATGTATAATATCATATAAGAACCGAATCGCCAGTCTAGGTTCGATGCAGGATATAGGATTCTTGGGGCTGGTGCACTGGGATGACCCACAGGGATGGTATGGGTAGGGAGGTGGGAGAGGGGTTCAGGATTGGGAACACATGTACACCTGTAGTGGATTCATGTTGATGTATGGCAAAACCAATACAATATTGTAAAGTAATTAGCCTCCAATTAAAATAAATAAATTTAAAAAAGAAAAAATAAATCGTGTATAGTCAATCGAGGCTCTCCCACTGAAGAAGAAAGAGGTTGAAACAGATAGTAGCTAAGAAAACAGTGGGTTCTTTTTTCTTTGTCACCAATCAAAAATCAATATCAAGTTTATTTTTTCTTAAACTTGAAGCAACGGTCCTTTCAAGATTGAGCAGAGATAGACACATTTAAAATGCAAATTTACAATGTTGTGTGACTAAATTGGGATGAGAGAGTAGATATTAGATTGGAGCACTAGATTTGCTCCAAAACCACGGCTTCTGAACTATGTGCTGAGGCATCCTAGGTGCTGAAAAAATTCCTATGAATACTGTGGGATATTTTAAATTTTCAAGGGAAACGTAGGAATACTCCGTACCATTTGATCAGTGTGTGATGCTTAATGTAGTTCACAGTTTCAACATTGGATCATGCTACTCTCCTTTCGTTGATGTCATGTCTTATGAAACTGAAGTTTCAGTGACTCCTACCTTGTTAAAAATGTAGTTATTAGGCATTTATCTTGGTCTAGGGAGTGCCACAAAAAAGTTACTGAAACACTAATGATGTCATAAACAGAGAAAGTTTGGAAACTTTGCTCTCATTCCTTCTCGGTATGTATAAGTATGCATGAATATATACATATACACACAAATATAATACACATATGTTAATAATATTTAATATTTTATATTTATCTCATATGTATTTTATAGAACATTATTAATTATTTAGGATATTAAATTATATTCTCCTTGACTCTGTAAATCATGTTTATAGGAAAAGTGAAGTGGCTCAGTCATGTCTGACTCTTTGCAACCCCATGGACGTAGCCCAGCAGGCTCCACCCATGGGATTTTCCAGGCAAGAATACTGGAATGGGTTGCCATTTTCTTCTCCAGGGGTTCTTCCTATCTGGGATTGAACCTGGGTCTCCCATGCTGCAAGCAGACTCTTTACCATCTGAGCCACCAGGAAGCCTTGTTTATAGAAAGTCATTCTGTTGACATAGAGATTGTAAGAACTTAGACTAAGCATTACTATTCACTTAGTACACTTAGCTAAACTACCCATCTACTGCTTTGAAAGGAAATTACAGAAACTTTTCAACTAACATGGCTCTGAAGTGAGACCATATCTGTATTCCTTTGATTTTCTCATTTAGTTCTTGGGATTAAAAGAAGCTTAAACTTATTCAGTTGAGTAAATTTTGTTTTCCATTTTCAGGAATTCACATTTAAAGACTTCTCTACTTCAAGATATCATGCTTTGACTATTTTTAGGTTATAGATGAGTGTCAGGTTAGTGACTGAAATACTAATACTCATCTTTGGATGAACAGAGTCTGAAAGCAATAGATTGGTGTCATAAGATTGTGTTTGCTCAGGGTATAACTTTGGTAATTCTTTTCCAAAATTCCCAAATCCTAGTGGCTTGTGATTGAGTGGACAATTCCACATGTTGTAAGTTAATTAAAGTATCTTGTTTGCCCCAAATATATCAATTCCTTTGATATATAAACTTTCTCTATAGAGAAAATTTGTATCATAAATGCTATTTATTTATAGCCTATGTTATGGTAGATCTGCCAAAATTATAATAGCAGCTTCAGTCACTGAATCAGAAGGGTTTTTGAAACTTGATTTATACCTATAAGTTTCACATAACTCTCAATGAGAATAATCTCTAAAACCCTGTTTAGTTCTCCCTTTATCTATATGGCCCGTTACCCTATTCTCGACACTCCCTTTGGCTTCTCAGTTTTGGCTTTCATATGTGATCTGACCACTGCTGAAAAGCTGAAGCCTTTGCTCCATGATGCCTGTTAAAATCTGATAGGGGAATGGGGAGCAGCTTTGGAAACTTTCAGATAGACTACTTCTCAGAAACCAGTTTTTGTCTTGACACTGCTAGTATCTGTTTCATAGCAGTGTCATTTCTTGACTCTCTAGGATTCTCTACTAAGACATTAGACAAAGGTCTTCTTCACTTTACACTTGAGGCCTCTGTCTTTCTGAATTTAAAACATACATATAATCTCAAGTGTTAGATGTTTCTTAGTCAAGTAATTTAGAGCAGCGCTTTTCCAATATTTCAGTGTAGACTAGTTTTTAAATAAGTTTTTACATAGTTCAAGTATATAAAGTAGAAAAAAATCAGAATTAGGTTGTTTTAAGTCATAGCATAACCATTCATGGTCATTTTCTTCTCCAGAAATATTATTTCTCCTTCTCCATGTAAGGAACATAGTCTTTAAAGGGACATCTTTTGGAAAGAATATAATAAGACATGTTGTTGGTAAATTCAGAGAAAGAATTCACCTGACTTTAAGGAAAAATTGTATTTATTGTATATACAAACCATCTCTCTCATAGAAAGTTACATAACAATTTAGTTTGGCAAAGATCAGGAGTTGGCAAACAACAACCTGTGGGCCAAATCTGGCCCATCACCTGATTGTTCAAATAAAAATTTACTGGGATATGCATTTTTGTGTCATCTATGGATGATCTCACACACCCTGGCAGAGTTCAGAAGAGACTGGGTATTCCACAGAGTCCAAAAGATTTACCTGGCCATTTAAATTTTTTAAAATGCCGTGAATATATTCCTTGGGAGCCATACATTTATCATTCTATAAGTAAACAGTATATTAACCTATGCTTATGAATTACAAATAAACTATAACAGCATATGTTAAGCTACTACTTATGAGTTACAAATAATTAAGTAAGTAAAGATACTCAAGGAGCTGTTATGGTTTAAATTCAATTTTCACTATTTACACTTTAGAATACACTAGCATTTAAAGTTGATATTAACTTTCATTTTAATTTTATTCCTTTTGTGTTCTGATAAAAAATTTTTTTTACATTTCTGGTTTATACCTCAAAAAAGTGTGAAAAGTTTCCACTGACATTCTGAATTTATAAAGGGCTTTGTATTAATATGTTATAAAAGTTACTTTGTAACAAGGAAGGAAATTCTCTCTTACACAATCCAGTCTTTGAATAATTCCGGATCAATGTGTGTATGCAATGTCCTTGCTTTTATCTAATATGAAGAAAGCTGATGGCCTCTAAAAGGCTTTCCAAGTTGGCCCAAGATGAAATAAATTCTCCTTAAAGTAAAATAAATGGTACCCTACAATACTATTGATATAATACATGCTACCAACAATGTCTTTCCATTTTTAATTATACATCATAGCAGAGGTCAACAGAAGAATTAGCTTTTACTACTGAGAGAGATCCGAAAGAGATTTTACTTCATCTCTTTCTCTTTAATGGAAAGCTCCCTCTAAGCCCTATTCTTTTAAAAAATGCCAATAATAGATAACCTAAGTAAAGGTGAAATCATTTGCTGACTTTCTTCAAAGAAAAGTGCTTCTTTAGTTGACTTAGAGAACTATTTCAAATTGACTAAAGGCTTGAACAAATATTTGATTGCTTTGGATCAATAATAATTTCTATTCTGTGAGCTTTAGCATGTAAAATCATGTCAAGTCACAAAATAATGTGAATATTTGGATTAATTGATTTTCAACATTATATGGCCTAGGAGAAGCTACTGTGGACAGTAAAAAATTGGAAGGGAAGAAAATAAACCAATGTCAAAGAAGGAGAAAACAGGTTACCCTCTGGATAGGTATGACTAGGGGAAATCTTAGCATTATGTTGTGTTGGTCAGTCAGCTAGGCCTATTGGATAAACAACTCTAAGTAGTACTCTGTTAAGTTACTTTAGGACAATACTATGAGACCTGTGTGTGTGCACACGTGTGTGTGTGTGTATAGGTGTATGTGTGAACTGAGACATGTAATATATGATAATCACATATTTGACACACTCAATGAGCATTGCCACAGTCATGTAATTAATTTCAAGCTATTTGGATGTTTTATATATATGTGAGAGACTAGCATTATTGCAGTAATCAGCTGAAAATATTCTATATATCATCCCTGTGTTTGTTGATAGGACCTTTTTCTGTTGTAACTGATGGAACACTAACCCCAAATGGAACGTTATGGTGGCAAGCAGAAAGCACAGATTTTTTTCCAACTTCTCTACTTTGAACTATTGTCCAAAATAAAATGTCTGTGGCACTCCTAGTGTTGTGATCATGACACATCGATTTGTCTTGATAACACAACTGAGGATAGCCATTTGAGTGAGCTATAAAACTAGTGAAAGACAGTTCCTGCCCACAAAAGTCTTGGTCAGTTCTTAGAACTAGTCTCTAGGTTATTCACATTCTTCTCTAGTGAGTTAGAAATGTCAAGGAGGGAAATAATTCAGGTGACACATGGAATCTAATAACTTCTGTTTTGAACTGCAATATCTCAATTTCAGGGTGTTCTGTATGTGATATTAGTAAATACAGAATTTTTATGAAGACTGAAGAAATCATTAAATTTGATCTTTTCCTTTCTCTATACTTTCTAAACTACTAGACAATTAGAATATAATTTTGAGGGAAGACATTGCATTAGAGATGTGATTTAGTGGAAGTTTCTTACAAAATATCATACCATTGAATTAAATGCTTCTGAGCATATGAAACAGAATTAGTCCGTAATGACTCAAAAGAAATATCCCAAGACCTTTTATATAATGTATACACATATTTAAATGAATATGATATATACTATAAAATTTACATCCATATAAAATCCAGTTATCTGGAAACTGTAAACTTAAAGATCTATACTTTCACAAGAAAGAAAAAGTAATTAAATTATTTATTAGACAAAAGCTTCCAAATTATTCAAATCAATTATAAAATTATTCTTCCAAATATTTTTACCTATTTACAGCAGCAATGGAGTCACAGACATAAAGAACAGACTTGTGGACACAGTGGGAGAAGTTGTGGGACAAATTAAGGGTAGCATTGAAACATTTCAGTCAGTTTAATATTACCGTATTAAAATAGCCAGTGTAAATTTGCTATATGATGCAGGAAACTAACATCTGGTACTCTGTGACAACCTAGAAGGGTGGGATGGGTGGGAGGTGGGGGGTAGTTCAAGAAGCAGGGGACACCTATGTACACCTATGGCTGATTCATGCTGATGTGTGTCAGAAATCAATACAGTATTGTAAAGCAATTATGCTCCAATTAAAAATAAATATTTTTTTTCATCCCAGTGCACCAGCCTCAAGAGTCCTGTATCCTGCATCAAACCTGGACTGGCAATTTGTTTCTTATATGATATTATAAATGTTTCAATGCCATTCTTCCAAATCATCCCACCCTCTCCCTCTCCCACAGAGTCCAAAAGACTGTTCTATACATCTATGTCTCTTTTGCTGTATTATTTTAAACATGGAGGTCTCCCTGCAAAAATAAATAAATAAATAAATAAAAATAAAATTAAATATTAAGACTTTGAAAAATATAAAAATAAATAATTTTTTAAAAAGCAATTAAATTATTTTATTAAATCAAGACTTCTAAATTATTCTGATCATGCATTTATTTAAATAAATGTATTATAATATGCATCTCAATATATAACTTTTAATTTATGATATACTACTCTATATTTTAAATATAAATAAAGCTTGATTTTTTCTTCTTTTAAGATTAAAATAAGCATAGATAGATATTCTTTTTTTTCACCCTAATAGATACTCTTGCATACTCTGCTTTAAAAACCACTGATTTGAACAACTAGGATATAAGAGAAATCTATATTATACATTTTATTCTATTTGAAATCTTGTTAAGTTGGCTACACAGTGCATTTTCTTTTGTTGGATGAATTATAGATTTTCATGAGATGACTTGATTTCTGGTCTGCTTAATTACTTCGTGGAGTTGACCTTTAAAATCTTGTCAGTATCTGTCATACAGGGTATAATATTGTGTGGGCATATACATGCCTGTGCTTTTCCTCCATTTAGTTTTTCCTAATTTTAACCTTAAAATTCAATATTTTTTTGAGGTAATCCTTTGAGAACTTCACCAGCAGACATATTTCCAAATGCTCCAAAAGGTAGAGAGCAAGTTCCAGAGATGAACCTGGAAATGCCTCCTCTCTTCCTCAATTGTGTTCCTCATTTGAATCTCTTCACTGATGGCTCTTTCAGTTTTCAATCAATGGAGCATTTAGGAACTAGAGCTCACCTCTCAGGTTTGTTGTTGTTGTTCAATCATTCAGTAGTGTCCAACTCTTTGTGACCCATAGACTGCAGCAAGTCCAGACTTCCTCAACCTTCATCATTTCCCAGAGCTTGCTCAAACTCATGTCCATTGAGTCGGTGATGCCACCCAACCATCTCATCCTCTATCGTCCCCTTCTTCTGCCTTTCATCTTTCTCAGGATCATGGTCTTTAATAATGAGTCAGTTCTTCACATCAGGTAGCCAAAGCATTGGAGTTTTAGCTTAATGATCAGTCCTTCCAATGAATATTCAGGACTGATTTCCTTTAGGATGGACTGGTTGTATCCCCTTACAGTTGAAGGGACTCTCAAGAGTCTTCTCCAACACCACAGTTCAAAAGCATCAGTTCTTCAGCCTTCTTTATGGTCCAACTCTCGCATTCATACATGACTACTGGAAAAACCATAGCTTTGACTGTACTGGTTACATGGGCTTAAAATATGAACTCTAGAACACCAAAGTCACTTAAAGATTCAAAGACAATAATAGTGAGAATTGAAAAATTTCACTACAGTTCCCTCCTTCTTTTCCATAAATTTCCACTAGAATGAAGTCTTTCAGAAAACGTAGGGATTTTTCAAACTTTGAGATGGGGAGTAAGAGAAAGATTTGGCACAGACACAGAAAGGACAAAATATTCACTTTATGACCTTATTTTTGCACTTTATGTCTTTTAAATTTTCTACCTAAATCCGACCTGTATAACACAATGATTTGAGGAGATTGCTAAATAAATATAAATTTAAGACATAAACTGACCCATCTTTGATATTCATATCCTTTAATAAAACACTAAATAATAAATCATTGTGCAAAATTAAGTACAAGATATATTGTTGTTTTTCAAATAAAATATTTTGTGAATTTAAATTTTTGAAATAGAGTATCTTTTTATTTTAGCCATGATAGATTTTCTTAGCATTTTTGCACTTCTTTTCAGCCATAATTTTTAAAATTTATTTCTTTTCAAATGAAGGATAATTGCTTTACAGCATTGTTTTGGTTTCTAGTAAACATCAGCATGAATCAGCTATAGGTTTACCTATGTCCCCTCCTACTTGAGCATGCCTTCCACCTGCCTCCCCATAACACCCTCTAGGTTGTTACCAAGCCTCAGTTTGAGTTCCTTGAATTTTACACCAAATTTCCACTGGCTATCTAATTTGAAAGGTAAAAGTGAAAGTGAAGTTGCTCCATCGTGTCCAATTCTTTGCGGCCCCATGGACTCTAGCCCACCAGGCTCCTCCATCCATGGGATTTTCCAGGCAAGAGTAGTGGAGTGGGTTGCCATTTCCTTCTCCAAGGGATCTTCCCGACCCAGGGATCGAACCCAGGTCTCCCGCATTGTAGGCAGACGCTTTACCATCTAAGCCACCAGGGAAGTCAATTTACATATAGTAGTTTATGTTTCCATGTTATTCTTTGTATAGATCACAACCCCTCTTTCCACCCCCACCCCAATCGAGTCCATGAGTCTGTTCTCTATGTCTGTGTCTCCATTGCTGCTCTGCAAATAGGTTCATCATTTCTACATTCCATAGAAATGCATTAGTATATAATATTTGTTTTTTTTCTTTCTGACTTACCTCACTCTGTATAATAGGCTCTAGGTTCATTCACCTCATTAGGACTTATTCAAATGTGTTCCTTTTTATGGCTGAGTAGTATTTCATTGTATATATGTACACAGCTTCTTTATTTGTTCATCTGTCAGTGGACATCTAGGTTGCTTCCATGTCCTAGATATTGTAAACAGCACTGCAGTGAACATTGTAATACATGTCCCTTTTTCAATTTTAGTTTCGTCGGGGTATATGCCTAGTAGTGGGGTTGCTGGGTCATATGGTAGTTTTATTCCTAGGTTTTAAGAAATCTCCATACTCCTTTCCATAGTGGCTATGTCAATTTACATTCCAACCAACAATGCAAGAGGGTTCCCTTTTCTCCAAACCCTCTCCAGCATTTATTATTTGTAGCTTTTTTGATGATGGCCATTTTGACCAGTGTGAGTTGATGTCTTATAGTTTTGATTTGCATTTCTCTGATAATGAGCACTGTTGAGCACATTTTCATGTGCTTATTAGCCATCTGTATGTCTTCTTTGAAGAAATGTCTATTTAGGTTTTTTCCCACTTTTTGTTCGGTTGTTTGTTTTTCTGGTACTGATTTGTATAAGCTGCTTATATATTTTGGAAATTAATCCTTTGTCAGTTCTTTCATTTGCTATTAGAGTCTCCCATTCTGAAGGTTGTCTTTTCACCTTGTTTATAGTTTCTTTTCTTTTAAGTTTTCCCGCTTGTTTTTTATCTTTGTTTTTATTCCCATTACTCTAGGAGATGGGTCATAGAGGATCGTGCTGTGATTTATGTCATAGAGTGTTCTGCTTACGTTCCTCTGAGTTTTATAGTTTCTGGTCTTACATTTAGGGCTTTGATCCATTTTGAATTTATCTTTGTGTATGGTGTAAGGAAATGTTCTAATTTCATTCTTTTACATGTAGCTGTCCAGTTTTCCCAGCACCACTTATTGAAGAAACTATTTGCCCCATTGTATATTCTTCCCTCCTTTTTCAAAAATAAGGAACCCATAGATGTGTCAGTTTATCTCTGAGCTCTTTATCTTGCTCCATCAGCCTATATTTCTGTTTTTGTGCCTGTACCATATTTTCTTGATGACTATAGCTTTATAGTATAGTATGAAGTCAGGAAGATTGATTCCTCCAGTTCCATTCTTCTTTCTCAAGATTGCTTTGGCTATTCAGGGTCTTTTGTGTCTCAATATAAATTATGAATTTTTTTTTGTTCTAGATCTGTGAAAAACATCATTGGTAATTTGAAAGGGATTGCATTGAATCTGTAGATTACATTTGGTAGTATAGTCATTTTTGCAATATTGATTCTTTCAACTTAGGAACATGGAATATCTCTCTATCTGTTTATGTCATCTTTTATTTATTTTTTTTCATCAGTGTCTTATATTATTCTGTATAGGGTTCTTTTGTCTCCTTAGGTAGGTTTATTCTTAGGTATTTTATTCTTTTGTTGCAATGGTAAATGGGATTGGTTTCTTAGCATCTTGTTCTGATATTTCATTGTTAGTGTAAAGAAATGCATCTGATTTCTGTGTATTGATTATGTATCCTGCGACTTTGCTAAATTCACTGATTAGCTGTAGTAATTTTCTGATGGTATCTTTACGGTTTTCTATGTACAGTATCATGTTGTCTGCAATCAGTGGGAGTTTTGCTTCTTATTTTCCAATGTGAATTCCTTTTATTTCTTTTTCTTCTCCTATTGCCATAGCTAGGACTTCCAAAGCTATGTTGAATAAAAATGGTGAGAGTGGACATCCTTTTCTTCTTCCTGATCTTAGGGGGAATGCTTTCTTTTTTTTCACCATTGAGAATAATGATTGCTGTGGGTTTATCATATATGACCTTTATTATGATGAGTTAAGTTCCTTCAATGCTGATTTTTTGAAAAGTTTTTTTTTTTTTTTTTACCATAAATGGGTGTTGAATTTTGCCAAAAGGCTTTTCTGCATCTGTTGAGATTATCACATGGTTTTTAATCTTTCAGTTTGTTAATATGATGTATCACATCAATTGATTTGCATATATCAAAGAATCTTTACATCCCTGGGATAAACACAACTTGATCAAGGTATATGATTTTTTAATGTGTTGTTGCATTCTGCTTGCTAAAATTTTGTTGAGAATTTTTGCATCTATGTTCATCAGTGATATTGACCTGTAATTTTCTTTTTTGGGTGTTGTCATTGTCTGATTTTGGTATCAGGGTGATGGGGCCTCATAGAATGAGTTTGGGAGTTTTCTTTCCTCTGCAATCTTTTGGGAAGAGTTTTAGAAGGATAGGGATTACCTCTTCTCTAAATGTTTAATAGAATTCACCTATGAGCCATCTGGCCCTGGACTTTTGCTTTTGAGGAGATTTGTTATTGTAGTTTTGATATCAATGCTTGTAATTGGCTTGTTCATAATTTCTATTTCTTCCTGGTTCAGTCTTGGAAGATTGAACTTTTCTAGGAATCTGTCCATTTCTTCCAGGTTGTCCATTTTATTCACATATAGTGGCTCATAATTGTCTCTTATGACCCTTTGTATTTCTGCATTGTCTGTTGTGAAAGTCACTCAGTCGTGCCTGACTCTTTGTGACTCCATGAACTATAGAGTCCATGGAATTGTCCAGGCCAGAATACCATAGTGGATAGCTGTTCCCTTCTCCAATGAATCTTTCCAACCAAGGGATGGAACCCAGTTCTCCCCCTTTGCAGGTGGATTCTTAACCAGCTGAGCCACAAGGCAAGCCAAGAATACTGGAGTGGGTAGCCTGTTCCTTCTCCAGGGGATCTTCCCTACCCAGGAATCAAACTGGGGTCTTCTGCATTGCAGGCGGATTCTTTACCAACTGAGCTATCAGGGAAATTATTGTCTGGTGTAGGTCTCCTTCATTTTTAGTTTTGTTGATTGCTGTTTCTCCCTTTCTTTTCTGATAAGTCTGACTAATGGTTTGTCAGTTTTGTTTTTCCTCTCAAAGGACCAGCTTTTAGTTTTTACTAATCTTTGCAATTGTTTGTTTCATTTCTTTTTCATTACATAAAGGAAATAAAACTAAAAGCATAAATACATCTCTGATCTTTATGAATTCTTTCTTTCTAATAACTCTGGAGTTTTTTTGTTCTTCTTTCTCCAGTTGTTTTAAATGTAAAGTTAGGTTGTCTAGTTTACATTTTTCTTGTTTATTGAGAAGGGGTGTATTTCTTAAACTAATTTATTTATTTAACTGGAGGCTAATTCAGTTCAGTTCAGTTCAGTTCAGTTGCTCAGTCCTGTCCGACTCTTTGCAACCCCAGGAAACGCAGCATGCCAGGCCTCCCTGTCCATCACCAACTCCCGGAGTTCACTCAGACTCACATCCATCGAGTCCGTGATGCCATCCAGCCATCTCATCCTTTGTCGTCCCCTTCTCCTCCAGCCCTCATTCTTTCCCAGCATCAGGGTCTTTTCCAATGAGTCAGCTCTTCGCATCCGGTGGCCAAAGTATTAGAGTTTCAGCTTCAAAATCAGTCCTACCAATGAACATCCAGGACTGATCTCCTTTAGGATGGACTTGTTGGATCTCCTTGCAGTCCAAGGGACTCTCAAGAGTCTTCTCCAACACCACAGTCCAAAACATCAATACTTCAGTGCTCAGCTTTCTTTATGGTCCAACTCTCACATCCATACATGACTACTGGAAAAACCATAGCCTTGACTAGATGGACCTTTGTTGACCAAGTAATGTCTCTGCTTTTTAATATGCTGTCTAGGTTGGTCATAACTTTCCTTCCAATGAGTAAGCATCTTTTAATTTCATGGCTGCCATCACAATCTGCAGTGATTTTGGAGCCCCCCAAAATAAAGTCAGCCAGTTTCCCCATCTATTTGTCATGAAGTGATGGGTCGAGATGTCATGATCTTAGTTTTCTGAATGTTGAGCTTTAAGCAAACATTTTCACTCTCCTCTTTCACTTTCATTAAGAGGCTCTTTAGTTCTTCTTCACTTTCTGCCATAAGGGTGGTGTCATCTGCATATCTGAGGTTATTGATATTTCTTCTGGCAATCTTGATTCCAGCTTGTGCTTCCTCCAGCCCAGCATTTCTCATGATGTATGTTGCATATAAGTTAAATAAGTAGGGTGACAATATACAGCCTTGACGTACTCCTTTTCCTATTTGGAACCACTCTGTTGTTCCATGTCCAGTTTTAACTGTTGCTTCCTGACCTGCATATAGGTTTCTCAAGAGGCAGGTCAGCTGGTCTGGTATTCCCATCTCTTTCAGAATTTTTCAGAGTTTATTGTGATCCACACAGTCAAAGGTTTTGCATAGTCAATAAAGCAGAAATAGATATTTTTCTGGAACTCTCTTGCTTTTTCCATGATCCAGCTGATGTTGGCAATTTGATCTCTGGTTCCTCTGCCTTTTCTAAAACCAGCTTGTACATCTGGAAGTTCACGTTCATGTTTTGCTGAAGCCTGGCTTGGAGAATTTTGAGCATTACCTTACTAGCGTGTGAGATCAGTGCAATTGTGCAGTGGTTAGAGCATTCTTTGGCATTGCCTTTCTTTGGGATTGGAATGGAAACTGACCTTTTCCAGTCCTGTGGTCACTGTTGAGTTATTCCAAATTTGCTGGCATATTGAGTTCAGAACTTTCACAGCATCATCATCCAGGAGGCTAATTACTTTACAATATTGTTGTGGGTTTTGCCATACATTGACATGAATCAGCCATGGATGTGAATGTATACTTGCTATAAACTTCCCTCTTAAAATGGGTTTAGCTGCATCCCGTAGGTTTCGAGTTGTTGTGTTCTCTAGGATTTTTAGAGATTTTTTATTTCTTCCATAACCTGTCCATTATTTTGAAATGTATTGTTTAATCTCCATGTGATTTTGTTTTTAACAGTTTTCTTTTTTTCCTAAGCCCCCATAATTGATATGTAGTCTCATAGAATTGTGGTCAGAAAAGATGCTTGATGTAGTTTCAACTTTTTTTTTTTTTTTTTAAATTTACTGAGGTTTGATTTCTGACCCAAGATGTGATCCTGAGAATGTTCCATGTTCACTTGAGAAGGTGTATTCTGCGTTTGGATGGAAAGTCCTAAAGACATCAATTAGTTCCATTTGGTTTAATGTTTCATTTGTGTTTCTTACTAATTTTCTGTTTTGATGATCTGCCCATTGGTATAAGTGTGGTGTTAAAGTTCCTTACTATTATTATGTTGATATCAATTTCCCCTTTTATGTCTGTTAGTATTTGTTTTATGTATTGAGGTGCTCCCATGTTGGATTCATAAATATTTACAGTTGTTATGTCTTCTTCTCAGACTGATCCCTTGATCATTATGTAGTATCCTTCTTTATCTCTTGTGATATTCTTTATTTAAGTCTATTTTGTCTGAAATGAAGATTGCCACTCCAGCTTTTTTTGATTTCCATTTGCATGGAAAATATTTTTCTATCCCTTTACTTTCAGTCTGTCTGTGTCTCTAGGTCTGAAGTTGGTTTCTTGTAGATAACATATATATGGGTCTTTTTTTGTATCCATTCAGACAGTCTGTGTCTTTTGGTTGGAGCAATTAACCCATTTACATTTAAAGTAATTATTGATATATATGTTTCTATTGGCATTTTCTTAATTGTTTTGGGTTTGTTTTGTAGATCTTTCCTTTCTCATGTTTATTGCTAATATAAGTTCCTTTAAGATTTGTTGTAAAGCTGGTTTAAGGGGACAACAGAGGATGAGATTGTTGTATGGTATCACTGACTTGATGGACATGAATTTGAGTGCCCTCGGGGAATTGGTGATAGACAAGAAAGCCTGGTGCACTGCAGTCATTGCTGCAGTCCATGGGGAAATGGCATGCTGCAGTCCCTGCCTGCACTCAGAGTTGGACACGACTGGGTGATTGAACTGACTGACTGAAAGCTGGTTTGCTGTGTTAAATCTCTTAGCGTGCTTGTCTCTAAAGCTTTTGAGTTCTCCATCAAGTTTAAAGGTGATCCTTGCCAGGTAGAGTGACCTTGGTTGTAGATTTTTCCTTTCAGTACTTTAAATATATGCTGCCATTGCCATCTGACCTGCAGAGTTTCCACTGAAAGGTCAGCTATTAATCACATGAGTTTTCCCCTATATGTCACTTGCTGGTTTTAATATTATTTCTTTGTGTTTAATCTTTGTTAGTTTGATTAGTAATCTCAGTTAGAATCTCTTAAGGTGTTTCTCCTTGGGTTCATCCTATATGGAACTCTGCACTTTTTGGACTTGATTATTTCCTTTCTTGCACTGGGGAAGTTTTCAACTATAATCTCTTCCAATTTTTTCTCAATGCCTTTCATTTTCTCTTCTCCCTCTGGGAACCCTATAACTCAATTGTGGTGCATGTAGTATTGTCCCAGAGATCTCTGAGGTCATCCTCAATTCTTTTCCTTCTTTTTCCTTTATTCTGCTTTAAACTGTTCTATAACTAGTGGGAGTTCTCACTAGTTAATTCTCCCTGGGGTTAGGGATTTCCTGACAGCTAAGAGTCTTTTGTCAGTGCTTCCACTACAAAGGCTTATGGCCCAATCTCTAGCCAGGGAAGTGAGATACCACAGGTGGTTTGTTATGGCATTAAAGAGTATTAAAACAAACACACTAAAACATGAAATGAAAAGCAAACCCCAGACAAATGACAAATTCAAAATCAACAAATGTTAACAGACAAACAAACAAACAAAAAACAGAGTATATGCACACACATACACACACAAACAAAACCAACAAATCAGAAAAATAAAGGAAAATAGAAGAGATTTACCCAGCGAGCAAAGGAAAGCAAAAATGATATCAACCACTTAAAAACAAAACTAACTAAAGCATAAACTGGAAAATAAAATCAAAGCAATGTGCCAACTGGGAAATAAAGCAAAAAAAGCAAAACAGACTAATAAACATGGTGAGTAAAAGAGAGAAAAAGAAGAAAAGAAAGAATACAAAAGCAAAGTTAAATAGAGGTAGATGAAGAAGATTTATATACATTAAAGAATAAATGCAACAGGAAAAGAATAAGAAAAGCAAGCTAATGTGGGGAGCGGGGTGCGAGGGGGGTTCATGTTTGGGAACACATGTACACCCGTGGTGGATTCATGTCAATGTATGGCAAAACCAATACAGAATTGTAAAGTAAAATAAAAAATAAATTAAAAAAAGAATATATGTAGAAAAATAATAATAAATTTTAAACAAAATTTAAAAATTAAAAAGGAAAAACCCTCAAAACTGTGAAAACAACAGAGTCAGAAGTATTTAAATGAAAAAAAAAAATTGTGATTAAAATTATTATCAAAAGCATAAATAGATTTAACAGTACTAGTAAAATCAACAACTATAGCAATAGAGGAGAAAAAAAGAAAAAATAAATAAAATTCAGAAACAACTGTCAAAGAAGTTAAAATATAAGAATAATAAATGTTTTGCTTGGATCTCAGCTGTCAGCATCCTATCTCTCACTGTGAGTCACAGTCCACCTCACCTCTCTAGGATGCCCCTCCGAATATTGGGCTGGTCTTTGGACCTGCTGCTCTGGGAGCAGCTCAGACTCTAATCTCGTCCGACTCCTTATGTTCTTGCCTCAGTGTCCACATCTGCAGTGCAAGTGTATTTTCTTTTGTGGGAACTCTCATTGTCCTTTTATATATTCCATAGACACAAAGTCTGCCTAGCTGATTGTGTGGATTTAATCTGTAGCTTGTGCAGCTGGTGGGAAGGTTTTGGGTTCTCTTCCTTAGCCACTCTGTCATTGGGTTTCGACTGTGGTTTTATCTGCACCTCAGCGTGTGAGTCATCTGCAGGTTTTGCTCCTGAGGCTGCCCTGGAGGACTTGGGTCTGCCTCAGGGGGGACCAGGTGTAGAGGTGGTGCAGTTGCTTGGATCTCAGGGGCCCTGGCAGCACCAGGTACTTAGAGGAGCTGGTGGCTAGGACAGCAGGAAAGATGGTGCTCTGAGGGATTTTTCTAGCCTCTGGTTATAGGGGATAGAGCCTGGAGGTGGCACAGGAGCTTGGATCACGGGGAGCCTGGCAATACCAGATACTCAGAGATATCAGTGGCTCTCGTCACAGGCAGAATGATGCTATTAGCGTTTTCTTCTATCTTCTGGAAGCTTTGCCCCAGTGAGAGTTGAGTAGGAAGGTGGTGCTGCTGCTTAGATAGTGGGAACTCTGGCAGAACTAAGTGTACAGGGACATCAAATGCCTCAGCCATGGCAGTTATTGTCCTGTTAAAGTATTTTTCTAGTCTCTAGCAGTTCGTGATCAGAGGGCCTTTCTGGCTGGTCCTTGTCTGTTTCTTGGCCCATTTTGGCAGTTATAAGGCCCCTGGGTTGGGATCCTTCTGTTGTTTGGTGCATCAGGCACTGAAAGTACCACTCTGGCTGGGATCCTTCTCTATGGTCCAGTGTGTCAAGTGCTTTAAAGGGCCACCTTCTCTGGGGCCTTTCAGTTGCCTGGCTGACATGTGGGGAGTGAGAGGCTATAGTGATGACTCCACTCCGTGTGTGTGACTCAGCAGTGTCGCCTTACGTCTATGTTTGCCTGGCTTTCTTTCATATGCGTTTCCCACTGAGATCTCCTCCCTCAAGTCCCTGTGGGACATATCTCCACATTCAACAGCAGAGCTTGTCCTTGGTGGCTCTCCAATCTCAATGCTCAAGTCTGCAGCTGCTGCACTCTCTAGGGGACTTGTGTCCCTGCCTGGGGTACATATGGCTTTGGCAAGGATTATCTGTGTGATTCTCATTCCATTCAGACTGTCACAGATCAGCTGCTTCATTCTCCAACAGCCTCAAATGTTCACCTCTGTCCCAAACAGTTGCCCCAATGTGGGGATCTGACCCCTGCTTCAGTTTCCCCACCCCACTCAGGACTAAATCCAGTCCTACTCAGACTCTTCTTTTTTGTCCTCCTTCCTTTGTCCTACAGAGTTTTGCGTGGTTCTATACATTCCTTATAGGCCCTCTGATCACCAACTGCCAGAGACTAGAAAAGACTCCAATAGGACCATAGATCCTGCAGCTGAAGCTGTTGATATCCCTGCACACTTGGTGCTGCCAGAGTTCCCACTATCTAAGTAGGAGGAGAAGGGGACAACAGAGGATGAGATGGTAGGATGGCATCACTGACTCAGTGGACATGAGTTTGAGCAAGCTCTGTGAGTTGGTGATGGATAGTGAAGCCTGGCTTGCTGCAATCCAAGGGGTCACAGAGAGCTGGACACGACTGAGTGATTGAACTGACTGACCGATATTTTCTTTTCCAGTGGTCATGTAATCTCGCATGCTCTCAGCTGGTGTTCTGCAAGATCTTCTGTGTCTGGCAATGTATTCCTGATGCATCCATGGAGAGAGATGTACTGCACATTCACCTACTCCTTGCCATCTTGGGCATCCTCATTTCCAGCCATGGTTTTAGAAATACAAACTCTGACATGATTATAAAATTATAGACTAGAAATGATTAGGAATGGCCTTAAAGAGTAACTTTATTTCATTCCAGACAAGAATATACCCAAATAATTTCAGATAGAGTAACATCTACTCTGCTTTTAAATTCTGTCTCCTCATAGAGGATCCTGCTGTGATTTATGTTGGAGAGCGTTTTGCCTATGTTATCCGCTAGGAGTCATATTTTCTGGTCTTATGTTTAGATCTTTAATCCATTTTGAGTTTATTTTTGTGTATGGTGTTAAAAAGTGTTCTAGTTTCATTCTTTTACAAGTGGTTGACCAGTTTTCTCAGCACCACTTGTTAAAGAGATTATCTTTTCTCCATTGTATATTCTTCCCTCCTTTGTCAAAGATAAGGTGTCCATAGGTACATGGGTTTATCTCTGGGCTTTCTATTTTGTTCCATTGATCTATATTTCTGTCTTTGTGCCAGTACCATACTGTCTTGATGACTGTGTTTTTTTTTTTTTTTTTTTTTTTGTCTACCAACTCAGTTCAGTTCAGTTCAGTCGCTCAGTCGTGTCCGACTCTTTGCGACCCCATGAATCTGGACCTCTATTAGTGTAATGCCTCTCTTTTTTGTTCTAAGAACAAAGAAAGGGAAATTAGAAAATAAAAACTTGGTTTAAGATCTCTAAATATTACATCTAAATATTAAATATTACATTTATTTCCCTTGATTTGTTTTCTGTTTTCTAAAAGCTAAGCTGACTTTTTCTTCATTCTTGTATTATACTCAATACTAATCACAAACCTGCACTTTCCATTTCTCTTAAAAATATTAGTTACCTAAAAGATTATTCAATCCCTGCTTCCAATTTTTCAAATTGTAGTATAAATAAGAATCACTGGTGTATTATTACAAAATGTGGATTGTTTATTCATTGACTTTGATGTGAAACCAGTATTCTTTTATCAACTCATAACTCTAATGCTGGATATTTGTGTGTCACACTTTGAGAAACATGCTCTTGTACATCCTGGCTCATCTGATGACAGTGAGCTCTAGTGAAAAACTGAAGTATCCAGGCATTATGTTTCAATTATAATTCAAATTCCATTTTTCCTGAAACTAATTTCTATGGTATTAAACCTAATGCTTTTTTCTGTGACTCTGAGAATGAATGTTTATATATAATTTTTCAGGCTCCTCAGCAGGTTGTTCTGTCTGCTTGACAGTTTTATTCATTTTCCTTATTAGAGATTTAGGGGGAGTGGATAGGCTTGCCCCTCCCCCCTCTCCAACCCCAACTCTCCTTATGATGTACACACCCCTTCCATCGACTCCCCTCCTCACCCCAGCACCTCCTAGTGGTGGGGCGTATGATCATTCTTCCAAATCAAGATTTGGCATGTGAAAAATTACAAATAATTAACCAGATTGATAGTGAGCATGTTTACTATTTTTAGTTCAATGTACAGGAATCAGATGATAGGTGATTGTATCTAGAATCTTATTTACTTTTTTATTCTCAGTGTTCTATGGATACCTCTGGTAAAGAGCAGGTTTATAGATTCACTAGTTAATGGCAACCCACTCCAGTGTTCTTGCCTGGATTATCCCAGGGACGAGGGAGCCTGGTGGGCTGCCGTCTATGGGGTCGCACAGAGTTGGACATGACTGAAGTGATTTAGCAGCAGCAGCAGCTAGTTTCTTGACTTAAAATTTCTTGACTCTTATTGGGAATCATGAACTCCATTTTGATTTCAGATTTTTAAATGAAGATTAAATTTTTATTTAGATGCCCTCGGAGATATTGTTTCAGCTGGCTAATATCTGACTGTTTTCTTAGCACATGTTGAAACCAGAATTTCTAGCATTGGGTAGTTTGTTCCAGGAACAAAAAGTGTTGGTTATTTACCATTTTAATTTTCTCTGAATCTTGAGAAAAATCACTGCTTCAAAGTGCAAACTTAAAGAAAAATTAAATTATAGCCAAAAGAGTACAAAATGTTGATTTTTTTTGATTGTTGTCTCCTGAGTTCATCCTAAAATGATTACTTTTCAGAAGATCAAAAAATAAAGACCAAGTTAGTTCATTTTTATTATATAGACTACAGTTAGTCATTTGTGATTCAAAAATTTCCACTTTATTGGAATTTCTTGGAATCATCACTTGATCTTGAAGTTTCCTTAAAGATTATGGATTAATGCATTTTTCATTCATTTGTTCATTAATGTACTCTCCTACTTGATCAAAAGAGGATTTGATAAACATTACTTGATAAACTTGATCCAAAAGAGATTTAGTATGATGGTGGAAGTGGGATAGGGTGGTGGGCTTTGTGCTCAGACCTGACTCTTTCACATATTTATTTCATGTGATGAATTAGTTAAATTTCTAAGCCCAATTTTCTTTATCTGCTAATGGAAGTTTAATAACTGTACCTGTTTCACTGAGTTGTTGTAAAGACTGAATGTATGTTGGGAAATTAATAAATAATTCATGTTAATCATTAGTATGAGTTGTCAGGTTTTAATCACTTATTGTAGCAGGAAGAGGAAATGTCAGACATTAACTATATATGGGGAGGCACTCCCCAGCCCTAGGCTTCCACTAGCCAACTTTCTGTCCCTATGGAGTTGACTATTGTAGACATTTCATATAAATGAAATCACACAATTATATATATATATAATATGAGGATGACAGCAAGGCTTAACACCTATTTGGTGGAGAGGGAACTATTAAAGTTCACTTTGTTCATTCAAAGGAGATCTGAGAGGCTAGACCACATTCTCAAAGAAACCAAGTTTGAAATCCCAAGAATGAGTGAAGATCATGGCTTTCTGACAGCCAGAGATAGTGGAGAGAGAACTACCCAAGCAACTGGTGCAAGAGAAGAAAACAGCAGAAAAGAAGTCCAGGAATTTTTCCCTCTTCCCATATATTGATATATCTGAACTTCATAAAAGAATTTCAGCAGGTACTCACATTAATGCTACAATGAGGAAAGAAAAGATGATCCCAGTAAAGTAGAGAACATGAGAACATTAAATTATATTACTATATATAAGGAACAAAATAACAAAAATGATAAATAATTTATTCAACAAATATTTATTGAGTTCTTAATCTATTGTAGTTTTTGGAGATAATTCTGTAAAAGAAGATTACAAAAGGAAGAAAATTTCTTCTTTATAGCATTTACATTCTAGTGAGCAGATATGGAAATGGTAAAAACCTCATAGGCAGTTAATGCATGTCAGGAGAGTGATGAAGGACAAACCTGAAGGTCGTAAGAGTGAGCTATGAGAGGATTAGGGGACACTGCATTTTGGGTGGAAGAGAAGAGTAAGTGCACAAGTCCTGAGCTAAGATTATGTCAATGTGGCTGAGTGGAGTAAGATGTTAAGGATGTGGAGGAAATTAGTTCAAAGAGGCAGGCTAAGGCATCAGAGGAAGAAAAGAAAAAATAAGGATAAGAATAGAAATTGAAGTGAGGAATGGAGCTTTATACATAATTAACACTTAAATAAATGGGACAGACTAGATTCTATGAACTCTTGAACAACAGTTTGTAGGTGTTTTGAAGATGAGAGTCACCACCAGGATATCATCAGTGGAAATGGAGATTAAGTAATGAATCTGAAATTATCCAAGAGGAGAATGGAAGGCTTGGTAAATTGGACAATGAAATTAGAAGATGAATAAGAGAGGGCTGACCCAAAGACCATCTTAAAGTTTTCTCAATTGGGAGAGCTCTGTGGTTGTATCATTGATAGAAAACAAAGCTGATCAGAAGATAAAAAGCATCAGTATTGAAATGCTTAAGGATGAACTGGTGCTTAAGGATGAATATTCCAGAGGAAATGTCTAATTAAAACGTTGGCCATTCACCAATACCCTCCTGGACCCCAGGAGTGGTCACAGGCCCTGCATACTGCCTCCTGTGCCCCAGAAATGGTACAGTCACTTGCTGCTGACTCCCTTCCAGATGATAGGAGTGGTCATGATTCCCCACCAACTCACCTTTGGACTCTGGGACTTGTCTTGGGCCCTAGTCAACACCTATCCAAACTCCAGGAGTGCTTGTTAGCTGTCTCTACACCCACCGTGTGCCCAGGAGTTGCAGCTGAGTCACCCACTGGCAAGAGCCTTAAGACCAAGGACCAGCCACTGCATCTGCACATCCCCTACCAAGGGGATAGCAAGCAATCAGTACATGCTGAGGAAAGAGGCAACAGGCAATCAAACTAAAAACAGCCTTCGATGCTATTATTGTATTAATATAAAACATTTTATTACAAAATTATTGTAATATGAAATTATAATTATATAATTTTGTATGTATATTGAATTATATAATTTTAAATAATTATATTATATGATATAATTATATTGTATATAATCATTGCATATATAATTATATTACACATAAAATATAATAATTGTATATCAATATATATAATTATATATAATCATATATATAATTATTATATATCAGTTCAGTTCAGTTGCTCAGTCATGTCTGACTCTTTGTAACCCCTTGAACCACAGCATGCCAGGCCTCCCTGTCCATCACCAACTCCCAGAGTGCACCCAAACCCATGTCCATTGAGTTGGTGATGCCATCCAACCATCTCATCTTTTGTTGTCCCCTTCTCCTCCTGCCCTCAATCATATATATAAAATATATAATAAATAAATATATAATTATATATAAAATATATAATATAAATAAATTAATATATAATATATTAATCCCACACAAGCACAGGGATGCCCTTCACATACAAATAGCCCTCTAAGACCATAGTAGATAACTATTTCTCATAAACTCACAGAGCAGGAGAAATATAAGTAAAATGATGAAGCAAAGGAATCACTCCCAGTTAAAAGACCAAGAGCATTTCCCTCACCTGTGGTGGATTCATGTCAATGTATGGCAAAACCAATACAGAATTGTAAAGTAAAATAAAAAAGAAAGAAAGAAAGAAAAATAAATAAATAAAGTTTTAGAAGTCAAAAAAAAAAAAAAAAAAGAACAAATCATGAGGCAGACTTCTTCAATTTAACTGATATAAAATTAAAAAGAAAATAGTAAAAATATGGAAAGAAGTAAGAAAGACCATTGACAGAAATGCAGAGTACTATAAAAAGGAATTAGAAAGTATACAATATAATACATACAAGGAAACTATACAAAAAAAGGAAATAAAACAATCAGAAAAATTATTTGCAGAGATGAAAGCTGAGCTAAAGTTAATAGCAGACTGAATAATGCAGAAGAATGAATAAACTGCCTAGAAGATAGATAATGGAAATCACCTAATCAGGATATCAGACAGAAAACAAAATGAGAAAAAGAGTTGGCATAGTATAAAGTGTTCCAGTCTACACATAATAGGGACTTCAAAAGGGAAACAAAGAGAAAAGGAGATTGAATATGTATTTGAAGATATTATGAAAACTTACCAAATCTAAGGCAGGAAACAGATATTCAGGAATAAGAAATACAAAGGGTCCCAAACAAGGTAAACTCAAAAAGACTGCACAAAAATCATATTGTAAAAAATAGCAAAATTTAAAAAAAGATTCTAAAGGCAAGAGAAAAGCAAGTGTTTGTTACAAGGGAACCTATATAAAGGTATAAACTGATTTCTCTACAAAAACATTGCAAGCCAGAATGGATTGGGAAGATATATTCAGAGTCCTGAAAGGGAAAAAATTGCAGCCTAAGCTACTCTGCCCATCAAGACTTTTAGATTATAAAGAGAGAAAATTTTTTCAGACAAGCAAAAACTAAAAGAATACAACAAAACTAGATCTATCCAAAAGTAAATATTGAAGGGTATTCTCTAGATAGACAATTAATAAGAATCTATAAGAAAGGGAAAAACACAATTGACAAATAAATCACTCAAATAAGCCAGTACAGAGATTAAAAAAAAATCAGAAATGATAACAATCACAATGAACAGCAAAGGATGAACCTGCAGTAAAAGAGGACGTCAAAATAATAAAATGTGGGAAAGGAGAGTAAGAAAATGTAGACCACCTTCCCCCACCTCCCTGAAAGTGCTTGAGCATATATAACTGCTTGTCTAAAGCAAGTAGGTAAAAAAGGGGTGGGTGTTAACATACTTGGAAAACAATGTAAGAACAAATAGAAAATACACAATAGATTTACAAAGAAACAAAAACAAAATGTTATGGAAGAAAATCTTAAATCATAAAAGGAAAGGGACAAAGAAGAAATATAAGACCAATAAGAAAACAAGGTTTTAAATCTCAGTAAATACATATCCTTCAATAGTTGCCTTAAATGTCAATGGATTAAATGCTCTAATCAAAAGACAAAGAGTGGAAGAGTGGATGAGAAAACAAGAACCTATGATATGCTGCTTACAAGAGACCCACTTTAGGACAAAGGACACACATATTGAGGGGATGGAAAAAGAGATTGCATGCAAATGAAAATGACACAGTGGGGGTTGTAAGACTTATATTGGACAAAGAAGATTTTAAAACAAAGGCCATAAAAAAGGTAAAGAAGGACATTAGATAATGGTTAAAAGGATCAACACAAGAAAAGGATTTTACACTCATAAAAATATATTCCCCTAATGAAGGAGCACCTAAATACAGAAAGCAAATACTAACAGATATAAAGGGAGAAATTTTCAGGAACACGGTAACAGTAGGACACTAACACCCCACTCACATCAATGGATGTATCTTCCAGATAGGGAATTGGTAAGGCAACAGAAGTACTAAGTTATGCAATAAAACAGTTAGACTTGATATTTTCAGGACATTAGATTAAAAACAAAAAGTGGAATACATATTCTTTTCAAGTGCACATGGAAGATCCTCTAGGATTGACCACATGCTAGGGCACACAGGAAGCATAAATAAAAATTAAAGATATAGAAATTGTTCTAAGCATCTTTTCTGATCACAACAATATGAAACTTGAAATTAGCTACATGAAAAGAAATGAGAAAAAGAGTGATTACATGGAGGCTAAACAACATGTTACTAAAAAACCAATAAGTCAACAATGAAATCAAAGAGGAAATAAAAAATTAAGTTGAGACAAATGACAATGAAAACAGAATCATACAAAATCTATGGAATGCAGCAAAAGCAGTTATTAGAGGAAAGTTCCTGTTAATACAAGCTTTCCTCAAAAAATGAGAAAAATCTGAAATAAACAATCTAACTTACAATTTAAAAGAATTAAAAAAAAGAACAAACAAAATCTAAAGTCAGCAGAAGAAAGAAAATAATAAATATCAGAAAGGAAATAAATAAAATAGAAATTTAAGAAACAAGTACTGTAAAAACAAGAGCTTCTTTCTTGAAAGGACAGACAAACTTGACAAATATCTGGCCAGGTTAACCACAAACAAAAGAGAGAACACAAACAAAATAAGAAATGAAAAAGGAGAAATAACTACTAATACCACAGAAAAATAAAAAAATAAAATAAAATAAAAAGGGGGAGGATACTCCCCAAGATGCTCAGTGGTAAAGAATCTGACAGCCAATGCAGGAGACCTGAGTTGGAAATATCTCCTGGAGGAGGAAATGGCAATTTACTCCAGTATTCTTGCCTGGGAAATTCCATGCACAGAGGAGCCTGGCAGGCTACAGCTCATGGGGTCGCAAAGAGTCAGACACAACTAAATAACAACCACAACAACAATAAATGAACAATTATATGCCAAAAAAGTTATCAATGTAAGACACATTGACAAGTTTCTAGAAATATACAGCCCACCAAAGTGAATCAAAAAGAAACAGTTTGATCAGAGAAAGAACCTGTAACTTAAAAAAAAAAAAAAAAAAACTTTCTACAAACAAAAGTCCAGTATAAGATGGCTTCACATACAAAGTCTACCCAACATACAAAGGACTTATGCAGATCCTTCTCAAACTCCTTTTTAAAATTATTATTTATTCTTTTAACTTTTACCTCTATATTGAGGTATAGCCAATTAACAATGTTGCAATAGTTTCAGATAAACAGCAAAAGGATTCAGCCATACATACTTATATATCTATTCTCCCCTAACTCCCCTTCCCTCAAGGCTGCCACATAACATTGAACAGATTTCCATGTGCCATAAAGTAGGTCCTTGTTGGTTATCAATTTTAAATATAGGAATACCTACATATCCATCCCAAATTTCTCAAACTCTTAAAAGATTGAAGCAGAGGAAAAACTCCAATGGACATTGTATTTTAGTCGTGTCTGACTCTTTGCAACCCCATGGACTCCAGCACACCAGGCTTCCCTGTCCATCACCAACTCCTGGAGCTTGCTCAAACTCACATCCATCGAGTCAGTGATGCCATCTAACCATCTTACCCTCTGTCATCCCCTTCTCCTCCTGCCTTCAATCTTTCCAAGCAACACGGTCATTTCCAATGAGTATTTCTTCACATTAGGTGGCCAAAGTATTGGAGCTTCAGCTTCAGCCATTCCCATGAATATTCAGGGTTGATTTCTTTTAGGATTAACTAGTTTGATCTCCTTGCAGTCCAAGGGACTCTCAAGAATCTTCTCCAACACCACAGTTCAAAAGCATCAATTCTTTGGCTCTCAGCTTTCTTTATAGTCCAACTTTCGCATCCATAGGGCTTCCCTGGTAGCTCAGAGGTTGAAGCATCTGCCTGCAATGCGTAAGACCAGGGTTTTATCCCTGGGTTAGGAAGATCCCCTGGAGAAAGAAATGGCAACCCACTCCAGTACTCTTGCCTGGAAAATCCCACGGACAGAGGAGCCTGGTAGGCTACAGTTCATGGGGTCGCAAAGAGTCAGACACGACTGAGCAACTTCACTTTCACTTTCACTTCACTCACATCTATACATGACTACTGGAGAAACCATAGCTTTGACTAGATGGACCTTTGTTGGCAAAGTAATGTCTCTGCTTTTTAATATCCTGTCTAGGTTAGTCATAGCTTTTATTCCAAGGAGCAAGTGTCTTTTAATTTTATGGCTGCAGTCACCATCTGCAATGATTTTAGGCCCTTCCCTAAGTAAATCCTGTTACTGTCTCTATTGTTTTTCCATCTATTTGCCATGAAGTGGTGGGACCAGATTCCATGATCTTAGTGTTTTGAATGTTGAATTTTAAGCCAGCTTTTTCACTCTTTTCTCTCACTTTCATCAAGAGGCTCTAAAGTTCTTCTTCGCTTTCTGCCATAAGTGAAATGGTGTCATGATATGATGTCATCTGCATATCTGTGATTGTTGATATTTCTCCTGTCAATCTTGATTCCTGCTTGTGTTTCATCCAGCCTGGATTTCACATAATGTACTGTGCATATAAATTAAATAGGCAGGGTAAAAACATACAGCCTTGATGTACCACTTTCCCAATTTGGAACCAGTCTGTTGTTGAAGCCACCATTACCCTGATGCCAAAACCAGACAAAGACATCACCAAAAAGAGAATTACACATCAATATCTTTTAGAAGTATAGATGCAAATATTCTCAACAAAATATTAGCATACTGAATCCAACAGCACATAAAAGAGTTCATACACAATGACTAAGTAGGATTCATTTGAAGTCCACCAGGTGAGTTCACCATGTGCAAATAAATCAATGTGCTACACCACATAAACAAAAGACAAAAACTACACGATTCTCTCAATAGAAACAGAAAAGGCTTCCCTCAAAGTTCAACATCCATTCATGGTAAAAAATTTTACAACAGTGCGTGTGCATGGAACATATCTCAAAATAGAGAAAGCTGTTAGTGTCAAACCTATAGCCAATATAATATTCAATGTTGAAAACCTGAAAGCCAATTCAGCCAAAATCTGAAACAAGAAAAAGAAACCCACTCTCATCACTTCTCTTCAACATAATATTAGAAGTACTAGCCATAGCAATCAGACCAGAAAAATAAGTAAAAATCATCCAAATTGGATGAGAACAGGTAAGATTGTAATGATATGCACATGATGTAATACTATATATAGAAAACCCTAAGGAATCCACACAAAATCTGCTAGAACTGATAAACAAATTCAGAAACATAGTGGGATACAGAAGTTTGTTGTATTTCTTTCTACCAACAAGAAAATATCAGAAAGGGGATGTAGCTTTTAAAATACCTTTTAAAACCACAATCCAAAAAAATAAAATACTTGAAATACCTCACCAAAGAGGTGAAAGTCTTACATGTGAGAAGTATGTGTGCTAAATTGCTTTAGTCGTGTCATAACTCAGAAGGTTCCTCTGTCCATGGGATTCTCCAGGCAAGAACTGGAGTGTGTTTCCACTTCCTCCACCAGTTGAGAAGTATAAAACAATAATAAAGGAAATTAAAGAGGATTTAAAAACTTGGAAAGATATCCCATGTTCCTGGGTTGGAAGAATTTGTATTGTTAAAATAGCTATGCTACTCAAAGCAATCTGCAGGTTTAATGTCATCCCTATCAAATTATCCATGATCTTCCACACATAACTACAACAAATAATCCTAAAATTCAAAAGGTAACATAAAAGACCAAAATTCCCAAGGCAATTGTGAAGGAAAAGAACAAAAGAGGAGGCATAACCATCCCAGGTTTCAGATAACATTACAAACCTCCAGTAATGGTATTGGCACAAAAAGAGACATTCAGCAATGGAAGAAAATAGAGAAACCAGAAACTCAAACAGTTATAGTCAATTAATTTTTGACAAAAAAGGCAAGAATACACACTGAGAAAAAAACAGTTTCCTCAAGTAAGTGGTATTGGGAAAGTTGGGCAACTGCATGCAAATCAGTCTAATGATGTTAGAACAAATCCTCTCAACAATATATAAAAATAAACTCAAAATGACTTAAAGTCTTAAACATAAGAAATGACACCACAAAATTCCTAGAAGAGAACACAGAACAAATATTTTCTGACAAACTGTGCCAACATTTTCTTAGATCAATCTCTTCTTCCAAAGCAGTAAAAATAAACAAATGGGAGCTAACCAAACTTACAAGCTTTGGGCAGCAAAAGAAACCATAAAAAATAAGACAGAGAACAAGGTGGCAGAGGAGTAGGTGGACATGGAGTATATCTCTTTCCACGGATACATCAGGAACACACCTTCAGACACAAAAGTGAATGCAGAACACAAGCTGAGAGCAGACAAAAGTACCTGACCAGCTGAAAATAATATATAGACCCATGTAAAACTCAGTAGGATGAAGGGACTAGAGGGTAAAGCAGGAGTGTTAGTAGGACTGGACCTGCCCTCTGCAGGTGGGGGAACTGAAGCAGGGGTCCAATCCCCGCATTGGAGCAATTGAGTCAGAGGATAAACATTTAAGGCTGAGAGCAAAACAGCTGATATGTGGCATTCCTAAGTGGAATGAGAATCAGATAGTCCTTGCAGCAGCCATACATACCCCAGACAGCACAGTGGCTGGGAGTTGGAGTTTAGGAACTGTAGAGTAATTCCTGGATGAGGGCTGCTGTTGACTGCAGAGAGACAGATCGAGGAGATGTGAGGGAGGAGATTGCGCTGGGAAATGCTTTTGGAGGAAAGCTGGGTAGCTATGAAAGCAAGGCTATATTGCTGAGTCATGTGTAGGGGTGGAGCCATCACCATAGCCTCTCTCCACCCACACACCAGCATCAGCAGCTGAATAGCAGAGAGGCTGGACGAGTAAACACCTGACACACTGAACTACTGAGTAGGACTCCACCCAGGGTGCTCCTTTAAGTGTCTGATGTGCCAAGCAACAGAGAAGAACCCCCGGCAAGGAAGCCCTCTAAGTACCTGAAAGGGTGGAGCTACGAAGAAAGACTGGCCAAGGAGGCCCTCTGATTGGCAACTACAAGAGGCTCGAAAAAAGATTCTGATAAGGCGATAACACCTGCAGTCAGAGGGAGTCCATGTCCCTGCACACTTGGCCCTGCCAGGGTCCCCACAAGCCAAGCAGCTATGAAACCTTTGCTCAACTTTCACTGGCGCAGAGCTGCAACAGGCAAAAAAAGTCTTGCACCTCTGCACACAGGGTCAGTTCAGTAGTATCCTACTCTTTGTGACCCTGTAGACTGTGGCCTGCCAGGGTTCTCTGTTGGCGGGGGGGGAGGGGAGGCATTCTCCAGGCAAGAATACTGGAGTGTATTGGTCAATACTGGTTGCCATCCCTTCTAGAGCACTATATTTCCTGCTTCCCTAGCTGCTAATTCCCCTGAGTACCTCATGCTGCCAGGACTCCCATGACCCAAGCAGCTGCACTACCTCCACACCTGGCCCTCACAGAGGAAGACCCAAGGTCTCCAGGGCAGCCTCAGGAGCAAACCCCAGTGGACGACCCACATGCAGAGGTGGAAATAAAACCACAATTGAAACCTAGGGGCAGTGTGACTAAGGAAGAAGACCCCAAACCCTCCCATGAGCCGTATAGCTGCAGATTAAATCCAGATGCTCAACTAGGCAGACTCTGTGTCTATGGAATGACTTTTTATATAAAAGGTTATTGAGATCTCCCACAAAAGAAAATGCACTAGTTCTGATAGCTGTGGACATTGGAGGCAAGAACACATTGGAGTAGGACCAGATTAGAATCTGAGCTACCCCCACAACAGGTCCAGAGCTCAGCACAGCGTTAGAGGGCATCCTAAGGAGGTGAGGTGGACTGTGACTCCTAGGAAGGGAAAGGACTCTGACAGCAGTGACTCAAGTAAAACATTTATTATTCTTATGCTTTGACTTGGAGAAGGCAATGGCACCCCACTCCAGTACTATTGCCTGGAAAATCCCATGGACAGAGGAGCCTGGTAGGCTGCAGTCCATGGGGTTGCTACTAGTCGGACATGACTGAGCAACTTCACTTTCACTTTTCACTTTCATGCATTGGAGAAGGACATGGCAACCCACTCCAGTGTTCTTGCCTGGAGAATCCCAGGGACAGGGGAGCCTGGTGGGCTGCCGTCTATGGGGTCGCACAGAGTCGGACATGACTGAAGCGACTTAGCAGCAGTAGCAGCATGTTTTGACTTGTTCTGTAGATTATTTTGGATTTTTTTCCCTCCCCCCCACATTGTAGTTGTTGACTTTATTGGCACTATGTGATCTAATTAAGGTTTTGAGCTTTTTTTCTCCTTTTATTCTCAGTCACATTTTTTATTGTTATAAACCTCTTCTTCTACGTTGGGCTTTTGCAGTTCTGAGTTTTCCTTTATTTATTTATTTATTTTTCTTTTTTTATTTCAATTTTTAATTTTTAAACCTATTATTATTTTTCTACATTTATTCCTTCATTTGCTTTTCCTATTGCTCTTTTCCCCTTGCAGTTAATCTTTAATATATATAAATAAGAAAGCTGTGGTACATATACACAATCGAATATTACTCAGCTATTAAAAAGAATGCATTTGAATCAGTTCTAATGAGGTAGATAAAACTGGAGCGTATTATACAGAGCAAAGTAAGTCATAAAGAAAAACACCAATACAGTATATTAATGCCTATATATAGAATTTAGAAAAATGGTAACGATGACCCTATATGCGAGACAGCACAAGAGACACAGATGTAAAGAACTGACTTTTGGACTCCGTGGGAGAAGGTGAGGGTGGGATGATTTGGGAGAATAGCACTGAAACATGTATATTATCATATGTGAAATAGATCGCCAGTCCAGGTTCCATGCATGAGACAGGGTACCCAGGGCTGTTGCACTGGGATGACCCTAAAGGATGGGATGGGGACGGGGGAGGTTCAGGATTGGGAACACATGTACACCCATGGCTGATTCATGTGAATGTATGGCAAAAACCACCACAATATTGTAAAGTAATTAGCCTCCAATTAAAATAAATAAATAAATTTAAAAAAATCTTCTTTATCTACCTCTATTTAACTTTGCATATTTATTCTTTCTTTCTTTTCTTTCTTTCCTTTTCTCTCAACATATTTGTTAGTTTTATTTTCATTGTTTTATTCCCCAACTCCCCTTGCTTTAATTTTGTCTTCCAGTTTGTGTATGAGTTAGTTTTGTTCTGGTAGATATCAGTTTTGGTTACTTTTGTTTGCTGGTCAAGCTATTGTACTTCAGTTTTGTTGGACTGTTTTGATTTTGCTTATGGGTGTTTATGTATATGTGTATATTCAGTCACACTTTTTATAGCTGTTATAAACCTCTGCCTCTACACTGGAATTTTGCAGTTCTGTGGAGTTTTCCTTTTCTTTTCTTCCATTTTTTTCCCCTCTTTTTTATAATTTTAATTTTTTAACTTATTATATTTTTCTACATTTATTCCTTTGTTTACCTTTCTTGCTGTCTTTCCCCCTTGCAGTTAATCTTTAATGTATATAAATCTTCTTCATCTACCTCTATGTAACTTTGTATACCATTCTTTCTTTCTCTTCTTTCCTTCCTTTCCTCTCAACATATTTGTTAGTTTCATTTTCACTGCTTTATTCTCCACTTGGCACTTTGCTTTAGTTTTGCTTTCCAGTTTGTGCTTTAGTTAGTTTTGTTCTTAACTGGTAAATATAATTTTTGATTTCCTTTGTTTGCTGGGTCAAATTAATATATTTTAATTATGTTGGACTGTTTTGACTTTGCTTATGGGTATATATGTATATGTGTATATTCCATTATTTTAATTACTATTGGCCTGATTTTGTAACTGGTATTTGTCTGGGGTTCATCTTTTGTTTCTCTTTTTGGATATTTGTTTTATTCTCACTTAATGCCATAAAAAGCCACTTGTGGAATCTTAATTCCTGACAGAGATCAAGCCCTGAGCCTTTGGAATGGGAGGACTGACTCCAAGACCTTAGACTACAAGAGAACTAACCCTATGGGGTTTCAAATAGTGAGAACTCACACAACAAAAACCACTGGAGTTCAAGACCTGGCATCACACAACCACCAGTAGCACCCTGTGTAGGATGCCTCAACTAAACAACAAACAAAACAAAAACACAAACACAATCATCAGCATACAGGATTACCACTTCACTCAGGCTTGCCTATCAGAGGACAAACAAACTAACAAAAACTCGAATCTCAATCTAACAAAAACTAACAAAACTCCAAAAATCTAAAAAAAAAACTGAAATCTAAAAACTAACGAAAATACAAAACACTATTCAAACCTCACACAAACTACTGGACCAACCTTAAGAGGGAAGAAACCAAAAGGAAGAAAGAATTCAACCTTAAAGCTTTGGAAAAGGAGACCTCAAACACAATAAGTTAAAAAAAAAAAAGGCAGAGATATACTACACAAAGGAAGGAACAAATTAGAAACACAGAAGTCAAAACAAATGAAGAGGAAATAGGCAAACTATCTGAAAAAGAATTCAGAATAATGATAGTAAAGATGATCAAAAGCCTTGAAAACAAAATGGAAAAAATGCAAAAATCAATTACCAATGACCTAGAAGAATTAAAGAATAAATATACAGTAATGAACAACACAATTACTGAAATTAAAAATACACTAAAAGGAATCACTAGCAGAATATCTGAAGCAGAAGAACGAATCAGTGGGCTGGAAGATAAAATAGTGGAAATAACTTCTGAAGAGCATAATAAAGTAAAAGGAATGAAAAGAACTGAAGACAGTCTCAGAGACCACTGGGACAATATCAAATGCACCAACATTTAAATTATAGGGGTCCCAGAAGAAGAGAAGAAAAGAAAGTGTATGAGAAAATTTTTGAAGAGATTATAGTTGAAAAGTTCCCAACATGGAAAAAGAAATATTTAATCAATCCAAGCATCATAAAGAGTCATATACAGGATAAACCAAAGGAGAAACACACCAAGACACATACTAATCAAACTAACAAAGACTAAAAACAAAGAAAATATTAAAAGCAGAAAGGGAGAAGGAACAAGTAACATACAAGGAAAACACCATATGCTTAACAGCTAACCTTTTGGCAGAGACTCTGCAGGCTAGAAGGCAATGGCAGGATATATTTAAAGTACTAAAGGGGAAAACTCTACTGTACCCAGCAAGGATCTCATTCAGAATTGATGGAGAAATAAAAAGCTTTTCAGACAAGCAAAAGTTAAGAGAATTCAGTACCACCAAACTAGCTTTACAACAAGTGTTAAACAGACTTAGACTATTTAACAGTTTAAGTTAAACAGACTAAATGTTAAACAGACTTAACAGAATTTGCTGTTAAACAGTCAAGAAATACAAGAGAAGAAAAAATATCTACAAAATTAAACCCAAACAATTAAGAAAATGGCAACACGAACATACATATCAACACTTACTTTAAATGTAAATGGATTAAATAGTCCAATCAAAAGACATAGCTTGACTGAATGGATACAAAACAAGACTCATATATATGCTGTCTACAAGAAACCCACTTCAGACCTAAAGACACATATGAGAGGTTGGGAAAAAAAAAAAAATCTTCTATACAAATGGAAAGCAAAAGAAAGCTGAAGTAGCAATCCTCATATCAGACAAAATAGACTTTAAAATAAAGATTACAAGAGATAAGGATGGACACTACATAATGATCAAGGGATCAATACAAGAGGAGGACACAGTTGTAAACATCTATGCACGTGACATAGGAACCCCTCAATGCATAAGACAAACACTAACAGACGTAAAAGGAGAAATTGACAGTAACACAATGATGGTAGGAGACTTTAACACCCCACTCACAAAAAGGAAAGATCATCAAAACAGAAAATTAATAAGGAAACGCATCTTAAATGATACAATAGATGAGATGGATCTCATTGATATCTTCAGGACATTCCACCCAAATGCAGAAGAATACACCTTCTTCTCAAGTGCATATGGAACATTCTCCAGTATAAACCACATCTTGGGTCACAAATTTAAGAAATTTGAAATCATATCAAGCATATTCTCTGACCACATCACTATGAGACTAGATATCAATTACAGGGGAAAAAATTGCAAGAAACACAAGTACATGGAGATTAAACACGTTTCTAAATAACCAATAGGTTACTGAAGAAATGAAATAGGAAATAAAAAAATTTCTAGAAACAAATGACAATGAAAACACAACTTAAATCCTAAAGGATGCAGCAAAAGCAGTCCTAAGAGTGAAGTTTATAGCAATATAATCCTACCTCAAGAAACAAGGAAAACATTGAACAGACAACATAACTTTACACTTGAAACAACTGGAAAAAGAAAACCACAAAATTAGTAGAAGGAAAGAAATCATAAAGATTGGAGCAGAAATATATGAAACAATATTAAAGATAAATAAAACTAAAAGCTGGTTCTTTAAGAATATAAAATTGCCAAAACTTTAGCCAGTCTTGTCAAGAAAAAAGGAATAATAATTTTAAAAAAAGATATGAAAAAGGAAACGTTACAACAGACAATGCAGAAATACAAAGGATTATAAGAGACTATTATGTACAACCATATGGCAATTAAATTGATAACCTGGAAGAAATGGAAAGATTCTTAGAAACATTCAATCTCCCAAGACTGAAACAAAAAGAAATAGAAACTATGAACAACCCAATTACAAGCACTGAAATTGAAGCTGTGATAAAATATCTCCCCCCAAAACAGCCCAGGACCAGATGGCTTCACAGGAGAATTCTATCAAACATTTAGAGAAGAGCTAATGCTTATCCATCTAAAACTCTCAAAAACTTGCAGAGGGACAAACACTTCCAAACTCATTCTGTGAGGTCGTTATCACCCTGATACCAAAACCAGACAAAGACAACACACAAAAAGAAAACTACAGGCCATTATCACTGATGAACATAGATGCAAAAATCTTCAACAAAATTTTAGAAAACAGAACTCAGCAACAAGTCAAAAACACATCAACACCATGATCAAGTTGGGTTTATCCCAGGAATGCAAGGATTCTTCAATATACACAAATCAATCAATGTGATACACCATATTAACAAACTTAAAGATAAAAAGCATATGATAATCTCAATAGATGCAGAAAAAGCCTTTGACAAAATTCACTATCCATTTATGATTAAAACTCTTCAAAAAATGGGCATAGAAGGAACCTACCTCCACATAGTAAAGGCCATATATGATAAGCCTACAGCAAACATTATTCTTAATGGTGAAAAACTGAAAGCATTCCCCCTAAGATCAGGAACAAGACAAGGATGTCCATTTACCACTATTATTCAATATAGTCTGGAAATCTTAGCTACAGTAATCAAAAAAGAAAAAGAAATAAAAGGAATCCAGATTGGAAAAGAAGAAGTAATGATTTCTGTGTTTTCAGATGACGTGAGACTGTACGTAGAAAACCTTGAAGGTAGTATCAGAAAATTACTAGAGATAATCGTAAATTTAGCAAAGTTGCAGGATACAAAATCAATACACAGAAATCATTTGCATTTCTATATACTAACAATGAAACATCAGAAAGAGAAATTAAGGAATCAATCTCATTCGCTATTACCAATAAATAAATAAATATCTAGGAATAAACTTACCTAAGGAGACAAAAGAATTAAGACACTAATGAAATAAGACACTAATGAAAGAAATCAAAGATGACATAAACAGATGGAGACATATTCCACGTTCCTAGGTAGGAAGAGTCAATATTGTGAAAATGACAGTACTACCAAATGTAATCTACAGATTCAATGAGATCCCTATCAAATTACCAATGGCATTTTTCACAGAACTAGAACCAAATATTTTACAATTAATATGGAAATACAAAAGACCCCGAATAACCAAAGTTTTCTTGAAAAGGAAGAATGGAGCTGGATGAATCAACCTTCCTGACTTCAGATTATACTGCAAAGCTGTAGTCATCAAGACAGTATAGTATTGGCACAAATACAGAAAAATAGACCAATGGAACAAGATAGAAAGCCCAGAAAAAATATCCATGCACCTATGGTTACCTTATTTTTGACAAAGGAGGCAAGAATATGCAGTGGGGCAAAGACAGCCTCTTCAATAAATGGTGCTGGGAAAACTGGACAGCTACATGTAAATAATGAAATTAGAGCACTTCCTAACACCATACACAAAAATAAACTCAAAATGGATCAAAAACCTAAATGTAAGACCAGAAAATATAAAATTCTTAGAGGAAAACTTAGGTAGAACACTCGATGACGTAAATCAAAGCAAGATCCTCTATGACCCACCTCCGAAGTAATGGAAATAAAAACAAAAGTAAAGAAGTGGGACCTGATTAAAGTTGAAAGGTTTTGCACAGCAAAGGAAACTATAAGCAAAGTGAAAAGACAACCCTCAGAATGGGAGAAAATAATAGCAAATAAAACAACTGACAAGGGATTAATTTCCAAAGTATCCAAGCAACTCATATAACTCAATGCCAGAAAAACAAACAACTTAATAAAAAGGTGGGGAAAAGACCTAAACAGAATTTTCTCCAAAGAAGGCACACAAAGGGCTAACAAACACTTGACAAGATGTTCGACATCTCTCATTATTAGAGAATTGCAAATCAAAACCACGATGAGATACCACCTCACACTGGTCAGAATGGCCAACATCAAAAAGTCTACAAACAATAAATGCTCGAGAGGGTGTGGAGAAAATGGAACACACTTGCACTGTTGGTGGCTGGGGATGTAAATTGATACAATCACTATGGAAGACAGTATGGAGATTCCTTAAAAAACTAGGAATAAAACCACTATATGACCCAAAAATCTCACTCTTAGGCGGATACCCTGAGAAAACCAAAATTGAAAAAGACACGTCTCCCATTGTTCATTGTAGAAGCAACCTAGATGTCCATTGACGGATAAATGGATAAAGTTGTAGTACATATACTCAATGGAATATTACTCAGCCATAAAAATGAACGCATCTGAGTCAGTTCTGATGAGGTAGATGAACCTAGAACCTATTATAGGGAGTGAAGTGAGTCAGAAAGAGAAAGATAAATATCGTATTCTAACATACATATTCTTGCCTTGAGAATCACAGGGATGGGGGAGCCTGGTGGGCTGCCATCTATAAGGTCGCACAGAGCTGGACACGACTGAAGAGGCTTAGCAGCAGTATCAGCAGCAGTCTTTATCTTGGAGAAGGAATTGGCAACCCATTCCAGTATTCTTGCCTGGAGAATCCCAGGAATGGAGGAGCCTGGTTGGCTGCCTTCTATGGGGTCGCATAGAGTCGGACATGACTGAAGCGATTTAGCAGCAACATACATATATGGAATCTAGGAAAATGGTACTGAAGAATTTATTTACAGGGCAGAATGGAGAAACAGACATAGAGAACAGACTTATGTACATAGGGAGAGGGGAGGAGAGGGTGAGATATATGGAAAGTGTTACATGGAAACTTACATTACCATATGTAATGTGGTATTTGCTGTATGGCTCAGGAAACCCAAATAGGGGCTCTGTATCAACCTAGAGGGATGGAATGGGGAGGGAGATGGGAGGGAGGTTCAAAAGGGAGGGGATATATATATACCTATGGCTGATTCATGTTGGACTTTGACAGAAAACAACAAAATTCTGTAAAGCAATTATCCTCAATAAAAAATTAAAAAAAAAGAAAAAGGCAGCCTATAGAATGGGAAAAAAATATTTGCAAACAATGTGACTGACAAGGGCTTACTTTTTAAAATATTCAAACAGCTCATTAAACTAACAACAACAGCCATAACCCAAATATCCAATCAGAAAATGATCATGAGATCTGAAGAGACATATCTCCAAAGAGGAAATACAGATGGCCAACAAGACATGTGAAAAGATTCTCAGCATTGCTAACTATTAGAGAAATGTAGATCAAAACTACAATGATGTACTTACTACCTGACACCAGTCAGAATGGCCATCATTAAAATGTCTACAAATAACAAATGTTGGAGAGGTTGTGGAAAAAACAGAAGCATCCTACACAGTTGGGGGGAATTTAAGTTTGTACAGCCGTTGTGGAAAACAGTATGGAAGTTTCTCAGAAAACTTAAAATAGAAATGCCATATGATCCAGCAATTCTACTCCTGAACATATATCCAGACAAAACTATAATTTAAAAAGATACATGCACCCCTATGTTCATAGCAGCACTATTAATGTCTGCCATGACATGGCAACAACCTAAATAGCCATAGACAGATGAGTGAATAAAGAAGTGGTACATACATAAAATGGAATACTACTCAGCCACAATAAAGAAGGGAATAATGCCATCTGCAGCAACATAAATACAACTGAAGATTATCATACTAAGTAAAGTCAGAAAGAAAGACAAATATCATATGATATCTTAGATGTGGAATCTAAAAGGTTATACAAATGAACTTATCAATGAAACAGAAATAGAATCAGGGACATAGAGAACAGTGTAGTGGTTACCAGTGGAGAGGATGGTGGGAGAGGGTTGGATTGGGAATTTGTGATTGGCATATATAAGCTGGCATATATAGAATGGATTAAGAACAGGGTCCTATTGTATACCACAGAAAAATTATATTCAGTATTGTGTGATAAACTGTAATAGAAATGAATATGAAAATGTATTCATGTGTATAGCTGAGTCACTTTGCTGTTCAGCAGTAAGCATGACTTGCAATTCAAGTGTACTTAAAAATAAAAAATTAAAAAACTAGGTCATTAAAAAAAAATTCTGGCAATAAAATAATGGAGAGAGAATGAACACTGTTCTTAAAAGTTTCACAAAATGGGCCTATAGAAAAGAGCTATTGGAGATGGGTAAATGCAGAGCAATATCTTTTGGAAATTGGATAAGAATAAAATTCAGAATTCTGTGCTGTGAATGAATGGGTAGATTATAGGATTTTAAATAAGATTAATTAAAATAAAATTAATTTAAATAATATTAATTTTGTTAATAGGATCTGGGTTTTCTAGATGTATTCATTCTTATGAATAGTTGACACAAAAAAATCTAGGACCACAAATTTCTTTGAATTTAATTTCAGGAACTCAGAATAAAACTGTAGTTTGCTGATAATTAGGTATATTCCTACAAACATAAATCAGAGGATGAATAATTTTATAAAGCCAAACTGAAAGAAGAGATTGATGAGAAGACTGAAGTGATATAGAGAAGGTAAAACAGATCGCAGGCTGCATGAGGCTCTATGAGCTTCTGAGACACAACTTCATTTATCTCTTTATTCAACATATGTACTATTTGTTAATCACCTCTTATATGGTGGTCAGTGCACTATTTCTGATGACAGTGAAAAGAAGCAGAGAAATATGACCTTGCTGTCATGAAGTTTAGTCTAAAACAGAAAGATGTTAAACAAATGGTTATATAATTAATACTAAACATGTAGAACATAACAAGAGTAACCATTATGTTGTTTCATAACTTTTTCTACATAAGCATGAGAGTGATCTCCTCAGTAAGGAAAATTTTCTAACAATCAAGACTGATTATAGAAGATATTGCCAGGGAAAAGAATTACTATTTTAACCAATGTGAGCTGCTGTATTAAAAATTAAAATGGATACTATGCATGCATTGTATGTATGTGTGTGTGTGTGTGTGTGTGTATCTCCTATAAGAAATACAGCTTCATCAGGAAAAGATAATTGAGCTGAGCAATCTTTTCTACCTCTAATTTTAACATCCTTGAATGTTCCAAAGTTTCATTATTTTTTTAAAGCCAAAGAGCCCATCTTAGAGATTGTGGTCACTAATCTCACTTGAGATAGTGAAAATACTGAGACAAAACACAGTTCAGATCATATCCTAGTTATAATCTGTTTACTTTGTTTCTGCCTAAAATAAAGTAGAACCTATGGGTAAAAGGCCCAACAGTTCATTCTTAAGAAATTAATTTACAAAACAATCTTAAAAAGTGTCTTCCTTGGGCACCACAGAAAGATCATCTTAGATATCTGAGATCAGTTCAGTTCAGTCACTCAGTCGTGTCTGACTCTTTGCAACCCCATGAATCACAGCATGCCAGGCCTCCCTGTCCATCATCAACTCCCGGAGTTCACTCAGACTCACGTCCATCAAGTCAGTGATGCCATCCAGCCATCTCATCCTCTGTCATACCCTTCTCCTCCTGCCCCCAATCCCTCCCAGCATCACAGTCTTTTCCAATGAGGCAACTCTTCGCATGAGCTGGCCAAAGTACTGAAGCTTCAGCTTTAGCATCATTCCTTCCAAAGAAATCCCAGGGCTGATCTCCTTCAGAGTGGAGTGGTTGGCTCTCCTTGCAGTCTAAGAGCATATTCAAAAAACAAAGAAAACTGATTTTGCCCAGAATGAGAAGGATAACAAGGCAGAATTTTATAAATATTACATAATCCTTTTAATTGAAAAGAATAAAAACTCACTTGGTATAAAATATTTGGATGCTTGTCTCAGTTATTCTGTTAGTATAAACCTGGTCTCCTCCATGTAGCAAGAAGAATTGGCAGCAAATTAAATGGTGCTGTTCACTCAGTGTAAGGTGTTCTTTCTGCCTTGGGGGGGAGGAGATGGAGAGCAGAAGACACTGAAGCCAGGGGCTCTGATTTAAAATGGGGCATCTGACTCTTAAAGATGCCCCCGTACTTGTCAGAGATGTGAATGGGGTTTCAGTTAAGATAATTACATTTTGCTTGTCTAATGCCCCTAGCAATTTCAAGTGGGACCTTCATTTTCCACCAGAAATTAGACATGTGATGCTGTGTTTAATTAAACAGCTTCCAGTGTGGTAGTACACAGGTGGTGGTGTTTCTGTGGTCAGTAATATGATTTCACTAGAGGCCCATGCCAGCCACATTACCCAGGCTCATATTCTTGCCAGGGAAGTTTCTAATCTGAGATCTTCAGTAGAGAAAATACATCTGTCTTTAAGAAAGAAAGATGAATTTAGAAATGTAAGAAGACAGAGGGGTTTTATTGGGGTTTTGTCTTTGTTTTAACAGGCTGAATTTCAAGGTAGCTCCTCAGTATGTATTCCAGGGAACCAATTTAGCCTGGATTATCTATGCTTGCTCCTATTTTTTTAAATTTATTTATGTATTTATTTTACTTTACAATATTGTATTGGTTTTGTCATACATTGACTTGAATCCACCATGGGTGTACATGTGTTCCCCATCATGAACCCCCCTTCCACCTCTCTCGCCATCCCATCCCTCTGGGTCATCCCAGTGCACCAGCTCCGAGCACCCTGTATCATGCATCGAGCAAAGCAATCTTGAGAAAGAAGCATGGAAGTGGAGGAATCAACCTGCCTGCTCGTCTCTAGTATGCTTGCTCTTTTTACAGGAACCCTGGAATCAGTATTGGTCTTGGTACAACAATGTCAATGATGGGAAGCATTCTAGGGATTTGGAAGAACTTGAACAATTAAATGGTCAGAGAATCCTCAGACACATTTTCTTTATTTACGGTTACTGAAAATATTCTAACTTAAACAATTTAATTGAATAGAAATAAGGTTAAGAATCTAGATATTAACCACCCAAGGTAAAAATTGCTGTACTGAACTCAATGTCACTGAGTTAATAGGTCACCCCAAAATTTGTATTATTCTTTTGAATGGATTCAAATAATTTTAACAATAGGTCTAATTCTGCCTCAGAAAATTGTCTAGTTTAAAAAAATAAAAATCACTTTCATATTTTGAATCTAAGGTGAATAGAATGAGGCGTTTTGATAGAATATATTCTGATCAGTACAATATATTGTATGTATATGAAAATGCAAGCTTTTTATAAACTACAGAGAGGATAACATTATAAGCTAAAGTTGCAGAGAAGATATTATGATTGTCAAAAAAGTAGAATATTAAAAATTTTAATGTTGCCTATTTAAAAAACTAGAGCAGAGAGAATAATATGGTAAAATTTGGAGCTAATTTCTCTATTGGTCCACTTAGATAAACTATCTTTTAATGATTTTAATGGTAATACTTCAGAGTATATTGAAATAAAAAGTCCTTCATCATTGGTTATCTGTGGTCCTCATTTGTTGTAATAATAACAATATTGGCAATTACAATAATCCTTATAATTTCACATTATTGGTGATCTCAAAATAAATGAATACAAAATGGTATCATTGAATTGGTCAGTAAATGAATCATTTTCTTATGCAGGAGAAAAGATGCATTGTTTGGTTTGCTAGAGATTGATAAAGGAAGGAAAAAGACCAATGCTTCTGCAATTTTTTTCTGCAATTTTATTTATTTTTTTTAAGAGAAGAGTAATGCAAGTTTCCACTGGCATACTAAGCTATGAAATATAATCTAATACATCTCCATGTTTAAGAAAAAAGAGAAGTTTAGTCATTCTGTTTTGAACAATGAAGGAAAAACTCAAAAAACAGCAGAAACTTGTTCCCTTATCAACTTTCCCTCATCCTTATCACCGAGCTTCATTTTTTTTTTTATTTTCTAGACAATTTCAGTGTCCTATCTTTTTGCCTTTTCATACTGTACATGGGATTCTCAAGGCAAGAATACTGAAGTGGTTTGCCATTTTCTTCTCCAGTGGACCACATTTTGTCAGAACTCTCCACCATCCTGGGTGGCCCTACATGGCATTTCATAGTTTCATTGAGTTAGACAAGGCTGTGGTCTAAAATCATGGCTAATTGTCACATAACTTCATGGAAAATAGATGGGGAAACAGTGACAGACTTTATTTTCTGGGGCTCCAAAATCACTGCAGATGGTGACTGCAGCCATGAAATTAAAAGAAATTTGTTCCTTGGGAGAAAAATTATGACCAACTTAGACAGCTTATTAAAAAGCAGAGACATGACTTTGCCAACAATGGTCCATCTAGTCAAAGCCAAGCTTTTTCCATTGGTCATGTACGGATGTGAGAGTTGGACTATAAAGAAAGCTGAGCACAGAAGAATTGATGATTTTTAACTGTGGTGTTGGAGAAGACTCTTGAGAGTCCCTTGGACTGCAAGGAGATCCAACCAACACACCCTAAAGGAAATCAGTCCTGAATATTCATTGGACGGACTGACGTTGAAGCTGAAACTCCAATACTTTGGCCACCTGATGTGAAGAACTGACTCATTTGAAATGACCCTGCTGTTGGGAAAGATTGAAGGTGGGAGGGGAAGGGGATGACAGAGGATGAGGTGTTTGGATGAGTACTAAGGCCCACTTGACTTCACAATCCAGGATGTCTGGCTCTAGGTGAGTGATCACACCATTGTGATCATCTGGGTCATGATCTTTTTTTGTATAGATCTCTGTATTCTTGCCACCTCTTCTTAATATTTTTCTGCTTCTGTTAGGTCCCTTATTGAGCCCATCTTTGCATGAAATGATCCCTTGCTATCACTAATTTTCTTGAAGAGATCTCTAGTCTTTCACACTCTATGTTTTCCTATATTTCTTTGCAGTGATCCTTGAGGATTTGATTTAGCTCAAACTTGAATGGTCTCATTGTTTTCCCTACTGTTTTCAATTTAAGTCTGAATTTGGCAACAAGGAGTTCATGATATGAGCCACAGTCAGCTCCTGGTCTTGTTTTTGCTGACTGTATAGAGCTTCTCCATCTTTGGCTGCAAAGAATATAATCAATCTGATTTCGGTGTTGGCCACCTGGTGATGTCCATGTGTAGTTGTCGGAGGAGGGTGTTTTCTATGATCAGTGCATTCTCTTGGCAAAACTCTATTAGCCTTTGCCCTGCTGCATTCTGTACTCCAAGGTCAAATTTGCCTGTTACTGCAGGTGTTTCTTGATTTCCTACTTTTGCATTCCAGTTCCCTGTAATGAAAAGGACATCTTTTTTGAGTGTTAGTTCTAAAAGGTCTTGTAGGTCTTCATAGAACCATTCCACTTCAGCTTTTTCAGCATTACTGTTCAGGGCATAGACTTGGATTACCATCATATTGAATAGTTTGCCTTGGAAACGAACAGAGATCATTCTGTCATTTTTGAGATTGCATCCAAGTACCGCATTTCAGACTCTTTTGTTGACTATGAGGGCTACGCCATCTCTTCTAAGGGATTCCTGCTCATAGTAATAGATATAATGGTCATCTGAATTAAATTCACCCATTCCAGTCAATCTTAGTTCACTGATTCCTAGAATGTCAGTGTTCACTCTTGCCATCTCCTGTTTGACCACTTCCAATTTGCCTTGATTCATGGACCTAATATTAAAGGTTCTTATGCAATATTGTTCTTTACAGCATAAGACCTTGCTTCTATCACCAGTCACATCTGCCACAGGGTGTTGTTTCTCTTTGACACGATCCCTTCATTCTTTCTGGAGTTATTTCTCCACTGATCTCCAGTAGCATATTGGGCACCTACTGACCTGGGGAGTTCATCTTTCAGTGTCCAATCTTTTAGCCTTTTCATACTGTTAATGGGATTCTTGATCTGATAGACAGAGTACATGATGGACTATGGATGGAGGTTCATGACATTGTACAGGAGACAGGAGCAAGACCATCCCCAAGAAAAAGAAGTGCAAAAAAGCAAAATGGTTGTCTGAGGAAGCCTTACAAACAGCTGTGAAAAGAGAAGTGAAAAGCAAAGAAGAAAAGGAAAGATATACTCATTTTAATGCAGAGTTCCAAAGAATAGCAAGGAGAGATAAGAAAGGCTTCCTCAGTGATCAGTGCAAAGAAATAGAGGAAAACAATAGAATGGGAAAGACTAGAGATCTCTTCAAGAAAATTAGAGAAAGGGAACATTTCATGCAAAGATGGGCTCAATAAAGGACAGAAATTGTATGGATCTAACAGAAGCAGGAGATATTAAGAGGTGGCAAGAATACACAGAACTGTATGAAAAACATCATCTTGACCCAGATAATCATGATGGTTTGATCACTCACCTGGAGCCAGAAATCCTGGAATGTGAAGTCAAGTTGGCCTTAGGAAACATCACTAAGAACAAAGCTAGTGGAGATGATGGAATTTCAGTTGAGCTATTCAGTTCAGTTCAGTTCAGTTCAGTTCAGCCGCTCAGTCATGTCCAACTCATTGCGACCCCATGAATTGCAGCATGCCAAGCCTCCCTGTCCATCACCAACTCCTGGAGTTCACTCAGACTCACATCCATCGAGTCAGTGATGCCATCCAGCCATCTCATCCTCTGTCGTCCCCTTCCCCTCCTACCTCCAATCCCTCCCAGCATCAGAGTCTTTTCCAATGAGGCAACTCTTTGCATGAGGTAGCCAAAGTACTGGAGTTTCAGCTTTAGCATTATTCCTTCCAAAGAAAGCCCAGGGCTAATCTCCTTTAGGATGGACTGGTTGGATCTCCTTGCAGTCCAAGGGACTCTCAAGAGTCTTCTCCAACACCACAGTTCAAAAGCATCAGCTATTACAAATCCTAAATATGATGCTGTTAAAGTGCTATACTTAATATGTCAGCAAATTTGGAAAACTCAGCAGTGGCCACAGGACAGGAAAAGGTCAGTTTTCAGTCCAATCCCAAAGAAAGACAATGCCAAAGAATGCTCTAACTACTGCATAATTGCACTCATCTCAAACGTTAATAAAGTAATGCTCAAAATTCTCCAAGCCAGGCTTCAGCAATATGTGAAGTGTGAACTCCCAGATGTTCAAGCTGGATTTAGAAAAGGCAGAGGAACCAGAGATCAAATTGCCAACATCTGTTGGATCATGGAAAAATCAAGAGAGTTCCAGAAAACATCTATTTCTGCTTTATTGATTATGCCAAATCCATTGACCTTGTAGATCACAACAAACTGTGGAAAATTCTGAAAGAGATGGAAATACCAGACCAGCTCACCTGCCTCTTGAGAAACCTATAGGCAGATCAGGAAGCAACAGTTAGAACTGGACATGGAACAACAGACTGGTTCCAAATAGGAAAAGGAGTATGTCAAAGCTGTATGTTTTCATCCTCTGTATTTAACTTATACCCAGCAAACATGAGAAACGCTGGGCTGGAAGAAGTGCAAGCTGGAGTCAAGATTGCCAGAAGAAATATCAATAACCTCCGATATGCAGATGACAACACCCTTACGGCAGGAAGTGAAGAAGAACTAAAGAGCCTCTTGATGAAAGTTAGAGGAGTGTGAAAAAGTTGGCTTAAAGCTCAACATTCAGAAAACTAAGATTATGGCATCTGGTCCCATCACTTTATGGCAAATAGATGGGAAACAGTGGAAACAGTGCTTGACTATTGTTTGGAGCTCCCAAATCTCTGCAGATGGTGACTGCAGCCATGAAATTAAAAGATGCTTACTCCTTGCAAGGAAAGTTATGACCAACCTAGACAGCATATTAGAAAGCAGAGACATTACTTTACCAACAAGGGTCCATCTAGTCAAGGCTGTGGTTTTTCCAGTAGTTATGTATGGATGTGAGAGTTAGACTATAAAGAAAGCTGAGTGCCAAAGAAAAGAAGCTTTTAGATTGTGGTGTTGGAGAAGATCTTGAGAGTCCCTTAGACTGCAAGAGGATCCAACCAGTCCATCCTAAAAGAGATCAGTCCTGGGTATCCTTTGGAAGTACTGTTGGTGAAGTGAAACTCCAATAGTGTGGTCACCTGTTATGAAGAGCTGACTCATTTGAAAAGACCCTGATGCTGGGAAGGATTGCCAGCAGGAGAAGAAGGGGATGACAGAGGATGAGGTGATTGGATGGCATCACCGACTCAATAGACATGAGTTTGAGTAAACTCCAGCAGTTGGTGATGGACAGGGAGGCCTGGCCTGCTGCGGCTCATGGGGTCGCAAAACGTCAGACAAGGCTGAGCGACTGAACTGACTGACTAACTGTTCCTTGAGGAAGGCTTTCTTATACTTCCTTGTTATTCTTTGGAACTCTGCATTCAAATGGGTATATCTTTCCTTTTCTCCTTTGTTTTTCACTTCCCTTCTTTTCACAGCTATTTGAAAGCCCTCCTCAGAGAGCCAATTTGCTTTTTTGCATTGCTTTTTCTTGGGGATGGTCTTAGTCCCTGTCTCTGGTACAATGTCAGGAACCTTTGTCAATAGTTCTTCAGGGACTCTGTCTATGAAATCTAGTCCCTTAAATCTATTTCTCACTTTCACTGTATAATCATAAGGGATTTGATTTAGGTCATACCTGAATGGTCTAGTGGTTTCCCCTACTTCCTACAATTTAAGTCTGAATTTGGCAATAAGGAGTTCATGATCTGAGCCAGTCAGTTCAGTTTGCTGACTGTATAGAGCTTCTCCATCTTTGGCTGCAAAGAATATAATCAATCTGATTTTGGTATTAACCATCACCATCTGGTGATGTCCATATGTAGTGTCTTTTCTTGTGTTGTTGGAAGAGGGTGTTTGCTATGATCAGTGCATTCTCTTGACAAAACTCTATGAGCCTTTGCCCTGCTTCATTCTGTACTCCAAAGCCAAATTTGCCTGTTACTCCATGTGTTTCTTAGAAACTCAGTTATTGTTAGTAGTAAACTGACTGTGATTTCTGCCATGAGTCTTTATAAAGAAGACATAGAAATGTAGCAAGTAGTATCCTTCCTGCATCCTTACCTATTATGGGAATCAGTTCAGTTCAGTTCAATTCAGTTCAGTTGCTCAGTCGTGTCTGACTCTCTGCGACCCCATGATCGCAGCACGCCAGGCCTCCCTGTTCATCATCAATTCCCGGAGTTCACTCAGACTCACATCCATCGAGTCAGTGATGACATCCAGCCATCTCATCCTCGGTCGTCCCCTTCTCCTCCTGCCTCCAATCCCTCCCAGCATCAGAGTCTTTTCCAATGAGTCAACTCTTCGCATGAGGTGACCAAAGTACTGGAGTTTCAGCTTTAGCATCATTCCTTCCAAAGAAATCCCAGGGCTGATCTCCTTCAGAATGGACTGGTTGGATCTCCTTGCAGTCCAAGGGACTCTCAAGAGTCTTCTCTAACACCACAGTTCAAAAGCATCAATTCTTTCTTCTTCACAGTCCAACTCTCGCATCCATACATGACTACTGGAAAAACCATAGCCTTGACTAGACGGACCTTAGTCGGCAAAGCAATGTCTTTGCTTTTGAATACGCTATCTAGGTTGATCATAAATTTTCTTCCAAGGAGTAAGCGTCTTTTAATTTCATGGCTGCAGTCACCATCTGCAGTGATTTTGGAGCCCAAAGAAATAAAGTCTGACACTGTTTCCACTGTTTCCCCATCTACTTCCCATGAAGTGATGGGACCGGATGCCATGATCTTCGTTTTCTGAATGTTGAGCTTTACGCGAACTTTTTCACTCTCCTCTTTCAGTTTCATCAAGAGGCTTTTTAGTTCCTCTTCACTTTCTGCCATAAGGGTGGTATCATCTACATATCTGAGGTTATTGATATTTCTCCCTGAAATCTTGATTCCAGCTTGTGTTTCTTCTAGTCCAGTGTTTCTCATGATGTACTCTGCATATAAGTTAATAATGAAGTATAATTATGATCTGTCTAGCTCTATACTTGAATGGCTATCTATGTGACCTCGGGAAACTTACTTAAACTTAATTTCTAAGTCCCACTTTTCACATTTTGTAGAGTGTCCTCCTCATACACTGAGGTGAAGATTAATTGAGATGATCCATATAATGTGGTATGAGGCAAACACTTAATAAATGTTAGCTTTTCCTAAGCTGTGGCTACTTGGGGATGCAAAGGTAGTTACTTCAGTGTTAACTTAAGCAGCTCTGGTTAAAAGTAATTTATAACTTATAGTTTATAATTTCACATTTTATACTACTGTGAAGATTTGCATCTCAATTACATGTTTTATGATTTGGAGAATGGCATTGAAACATGTATAATATCATATATGAAACAAATCGCCAGTCCAGGTTTAATGCATGATACAGGATGCTTGGGGCCGGTGCAATGGATGACCCAGAGGGATGGTATGGGGAGGGAGGTAAGAGGGGGGTTCAGGATGGGGAACACGTGTATACCCATGGCGGATTCATGTTGATGTATGGCAAAACCAATACAATACTGTAAAGTAAAAAATAAATAAATAAAAAACCACACACAGAGAATTTTCATTTTTATCTGTTTTTTTTTTAAAACTTTCTACACAGAATGTATTCTAAGTGTCTGACATATTTTGCAGAAAGTTTAGTATTTTTTTTTCCCCAACTCGCAGGCTGGTTATGAGAACAAAAATTTGCAAAATAACTGGTTTTGTCAAGTGCTGAGAAGGGAACAAGTGTTCCCTGAGAAGGGAATTGAGGAGTTCCCAAAGTCAGCAAAGATGTGAATTAGGAGATAATTCAGGTCAGCTAGGTAGACAATAAATGAATCCTTTTATTGTTTTTTTTTTTTTCCCTTTCTGCAAATCATTTCCTCATTTTAAGTAAAGAAGGAAATAGAAGGCTGAGAACTTTGGCTGGAAATGGCTTTTTCAAAGCATTTTTCATAAGTGAGGAAAGGAACTGGGGGTTGCCAGCTTCTGTAGGAAGATCTGTGTGTCCACTACCACACAGAGATGAAAGAACCACATTTTCCTAAGTATTTTTCTGTGATTGGGATTACAAAGAGTGATAAATTTAAAAGGTCAGCAGTTGATGCTTGTTTTTTAGTGTAGTTCTGGCTGGAAAAGGGTAAGTTCAGAGACTGGAACTTAACAAGTGAATTCTATGTCTTACACAGAAATAAGTTCAATCAGAGCAAAGAATTTATATGATCCATCGAATTTACTGACTAATCAATTTTCTGTAACAAAATCTGCTAATCCATTTGACACTCCCTTAAATAGATTATATTTTAACTCCTGAAACAATATAACATGACTTTCTTAATATATAATATAACTTTCTTAATTTTTTTTATTTTCTCAGAGTATGAAGTAGCATAAAATTAGTCCCTTTATCTTGCTCATAACAAAAGTTTTACTGGGTATAATGCATGTTACTTACTTTTGTTGTATCCCTTAGAGCTTCTTTCTATAGAACATAACTTTTTGCTCTGGAACGATCCTATCCCATCTTTCCTTCCTGTGTTCTAAAGGAGAGAAAGTGATATGTGAAAAAACTAGCTGAGTGAGTCGACCTTAGATTCTTATTCTAACTATGCCACTGGCTAATAGTATGACATCATTCAAATAATGTATCTTTAATTTTTTTCATATTTAAATTCTAGATAAATTAATGATTGTACTTTTAAAACACAAAAACATTCCTTAATGTAGAAGTATGCCTTGAAGTAAAAATTTTCTTTATAAACTCAATATGTAAATTAGATAAAACCTGAATCCTCTTGTTGAAATGAGGTATCTTCTGTTCTACCAGCGACTATTTCCTCCTGCCTTTTGTTGAATTCCCTCAAGTATCTACAATGAACCCCTAGAGCAAAGTTTCTCAAAGAACAATCCATGAAACACTGGTGGCCCCTGATGGTCTTTGGGCAGTTCATAAGAGTTTGGGTGATTTAGGAAAATAAAATGAAATGTTTGCACACATACATTTCATAAATTTGAAATGCACCAATAATAATGCATAATATAGCATAATTCACAATACAAATACATAATACAGAAATGTCTTCATGTTCTGAATAATAACTATATTTCAAGGATTGTCTACATGATATGACTCTACATCAATCTGTTTATATAACTTCTGCTCACATCATTTATGTATTATTTTTATTTATTGCTAGTCATATTTTTTGGTTGTGATCATGAGTTTTATATATTCTGAATTCACACAGTGGATCAATGATTTAACTATACTGAAGCATTCAGTTAATGATAAAATAATAGTATCAATGATATACTTCACAATAGCTCTATAATCATTAAGAATGAAGAATACTCCAGTTTCATGAATGTGAATCTTTTGCTTCTGGGACAAGTGAAACTGTAAGCATGATGATTTTATAAGAATAGCTAGAGCAAAAGCTTGGCTAGAAAACATTTTCATGAATATTTGGAAATCACACTTATTTAGATCAGTGAGCCATTTGACCCTAGTTCCTAGTGTGTTGTCTTTTATGGGACTTTTCCAAATAGTAGGAGGGAGTCGTGGAAGGTTTTATGTAATCTCCAAAATCATATAGTGAAATCTCTGACAAATGAATTGAGCATATCTATGGGAAAAAAAATACAAATATTGGTGTAGTGTCACCAAAATGAAGAAAAGCTAAAAGTAGGTTTAAAATTTTAGTCCTTATGCTAAAAACACGTAAAGATACATTCCAGCTGAAAAGTTTATGAAACCACATTCAGAATTAGTGACAGTATCATACTTGGAAAGAAAGTATAATAAATATTTTACAATATTATTTTATCATGTGTCAGTGGCATACTCTGAAAGAGAAATTAATACTATATATCATGAGAAAAGAATTTGTCTTAATTAGATGTGGTAACTAACATACAGATTATGAATCAGTTTTGAGTGTGTGTGTGTGTGTATATATATATATATATATATATATATATATATATGACACTTCTGTATGAGAGAGAAGTGTTTGACAATTCTTTTATGCTTATAATTTAAACCTCTTTGTGATAATTAATGTTATGTATCAACTTGATTGGGCTACCAGGAACCCAGATATTTGGTCAAACATTATTTGGGTGTATCTGTGAGGCAATTTTTTGGATATTAACATTTAAATCAATAGATGAGTGTGACCAAGATGGTCGAGTAAGAGGACATGGAACTCACCTCCCTGCCATGAACATATCGAAGATACATCTACATGTGGAAAATTCTTATTGGAAACTAACTGGAGACTGGCAGAAAGTCTCTTATACAACCAAGGCTGTAAGAAAGATTCCCATAAAACCGAGCAGAAAGGAAAGAGAAGTGACCAGGTCAGGACCTGTGCCCCTGAGGGCGGTTGAGAAGAAAGGGGAGATTACATGGACAGAATACCTCTCCGGGAAGTGAGCAATTCCAATCACATATTGTACAACACAGGGAAGTAGAGCCCCCTTGGCTGGTTGGACTAACAGGACTACTGTAGGAAGCCTGGACACTGTTCATGCCTGCATGCTGACTAGAACCCAAGGTGGGGCAGAGAGAGCAGATTGAAGACAGCACAAGTTCCTGAGTGGCTGCCCATGTTCTCATGAGCACCGTAATGTGTACTCCAGCCTGAGATGAATGAATTCTCCAACTCCATTTACTTCATATTACAGCTCCACATTGAAGCAAAGGCTGCCAAGACTGAGGAAAGATTTTAGCCATGGAATGGAAAGGAGCCTTAGACAGGAGGTGGCATCAGAGAAAGACAGGGGCAACAATTACTGGAACTTACAGAGCGGACACATTATGAGCAGTTCAAATCTCTGACAGCAGCTGGACTACACAGTCCAATCCCAACACACATCTAAACACCATGGGAGCCCCACTTGCCCTGTGGTGCAGTTCCACCCTAGGGCAGAGGTAGCAGAGGCTGAGGGTCTGTGAGGGACAAAAGAGACACACCCAAATCGGAGACGGAGCAGGATGGGGGCAACCATAGCTGGCACATACAAAAGCACCACCTCAGAAGAAGCCAGGATTTCTGCCTATGGCTGGACCAGAGAAGTCTGCATCCTATCACAAGCAAAAAGCCTGCACAGCCCTTCTTGTTCCAACACTGCTACCTGCTGGAGTGAGGATGCTGGAACTCTGAGAAAGGAGAGCACACATTAAAAGGGAACTGAGCCAGCTCAGACCCAAACCTTAGGTCTTCTGCTCCAACAACTTTGGATCTGATCCCCACTTCAGTAGGGTGGTAAAAATGACCACTGAGCAGAGGGGAAGCCCTATCTCAAACTGGCTCTGGCTCTAGTCCCTCCATTTCCAGTCTCACCTCCTACCATGGTGATAGCTGCCAGCACTCCCTGGGGAAAGATTTGGCTTGTATTCATGTCAAATCCAGTTCTCCCGTCAAAGCCACTAGGCACACACAGACTGTACAGAGATACTCTCACACAAGGACACACTTTCAAAATCACAATAGGTAACTGTTTCACTTAATTTCATAGAGAGAGTAGTAAGCAAAATTAGATGACAGAAGGATTTGTTTCAACGAAAGAACCAGAGAAAACACATAGAAAACAACTAATGAAACAGAAATAAAAAACTGACCAAAGAATTCAAAGCATTGGTAATAAGAATGCTAACTGAATCCAATACAAAAATAGATGAACACAGTGAGGATTTTAGCATGGAACTTAGAAAATAATAAAAAAGGAACCATTTAGTGGAACTAAAGAATATAACTACTGAAATGAAGGACATTAGAAGGAATTAATAGCAGACTAAAATGAATGCATTAGTGATCTAAAAATTAAAGGGAAATCACTCAATCACAATAGAAAAAGTAAAAACAAATAAAAAGATGAGAACAATTCACAAACACACCAACATTCACATGATAAGATCTTAGAAGGAGAAGTGGGAGAAAATGGGATAGAAAATGTATTTCATGAAATTATGGGTCAAAAATCCTCAAACCTGGAGAAGGAAAGAAGCACAAAGTGTTCCAAACAAGATGAACCCAAGCAGACCACACTAAGACATGTCATAATTGAAATGGTAAAAGTTAAATAATTCCAAAGATAACAAAAGGAAAATGGTCACGTATAAGTGAACTCCCATAAGGCTATAAGCTGATTTTTCTGAAAAATCAAAGGGATGAAGATAAAGATTCTAAAGAGGAGATAAAAATCATAAAATGTGGGGGAGGAGAGTAAGAAAAATGTAGATTTCTTCACCTAGAATGCATTTGAGTCTATAGGACTACCAGTCTAAGGGAATAGTTATACAAAAGTGTTAACATATTTGAAAAACAGAGTAACCACAAATCAAAAGTGTATAATATATTTATAAAAATAAAAAAGAGCATAAGCATTATACAAAAGAAAATCTCAAGACATAAAAGGAAAAGCAAAAAGAAAAACAGAGGACAAAGAAGAAATATGCAGTCAATTGGAAAACAAGGTTTAAAATGGTAATAAACACAGTTATCATTTATATTTATTAATATTTGTTTTGTATATTTAGCTGCTCATGAATATTAACAAATAAAAAGGGAAAACTGATTCTTAATCCAATTTTAGTTAGCTATATATTTCTAGAAACTTTTCCATTTCCTCTAGGTTGTTGAATTTGTTGGCATATAATTGTGCATAGTTTTCTTTTATTTTTTTATTTCTGTGCTATCAGTTGTTATGTCTCCTTTTTCATTTCTTAATTTGTTTATTTATGTTCTCTTTTCTTTTTGGTGAGCCTGTATAGCAGTTTCTCAATCTTGTGTATTATATATGGCTATAAGTGTAACAGTTTCTTCTTGTGTTAATCCCTTTATCTTTATAGCACCCCTTTCTTTGTGTTTTGTTATAGCCTTTGCTTTAAACTCTATTTCATCTCAAAGGAGTATTGATGGCCCCACTTTCTTTACATTTCTGTTTGCATGAACTATCTTTATCCATTCACTTATTTCAATGTATGTGTCTTTCTTGAAATAAGTCTATTATAGAGATTTTCTCTCTCTTTCTTTTTAATCCAATTTGTCACTCTATGTCTTTTGATTGGAGCATTTAGTCTGCTGACATTTAAAATAATTATTGAAGGGAGGGGATTCAGGAGTGTGGAGTAGGAAGATGTGGAGCTTACTCTCCCCCATAACATACCACAAATACATATACATATGAAACAATTCTCTTGGAAAATTAACTGAAAACTGGCAAGGTTTTATAGTTTCATAGGGAAGTTCTACCACACATATAAAGAAGAGCTATTATTCATTCATCTCAAACTATTCCAAAAATTGAAGAGGAGTGTACACTCCTAATTGACACAATTACCCTGACAAAGATGCAACCAAAAAAAAAGAAGATAACTGCCAATATTGCTGATGATCATAGATGTAAAAATCCCAAAGAAAGATTAGCAAACTGAATTCAACATAAATTTAAAGAATGATATATCATGATCATGGGATTTATTCAAGAATGATTCAGCATGTGCATATCAATCAATGTGACACACTACATTAATAAAAGTGAAAAATAAAAATCATATTATCATTTTAGTAATCACAGAAAAGACTTTTGGCAAAATTAGAAATCATCCATTCATGATTAAAAAAAAACTCTTATCAAAGTTGGTATAGGAGGGATATATCTTAGCAATATAAAGGTTATTTATTTATGACAAAGTCACAACTAACATCTTGATTGCAAAAAGATGAAGGCTTTTCTCTAAAATCAGGAATAAGATGAGAATACCCACTTTCATCACATCTATTTAATATAGCATTGGAAGTTCTTTCCACAGCAATCAGACAAGAAAAAGAACTGAAATGCATCCAATTTGGAAGGGAAAAAAAAATGTCACTATTTGCAGATTTTATTATACTACATACAAGAAATCTTAAAGTTTTCACTAAAATACTATTTGAATCAGTAAATGTATTCACCAAGTTTGCAGGATATAAGATTAATTCACAAACATCTGCTACTTTTGTATTTACTAATAATAAGCTATCAGAAAGGTGAATTTGTTTAAAAATCCTATTTTAAATTGCATCAAAAAGAAATATCCAGGAATATATTTAATCTAGGAAGTAAAAAACCTATATGCTGAAAACTATAAAAATATTGAAGACTCTACCAAGAAACAATAAGATATCCCATGCTCTTTGATTGTAAGAATTTATATTGTTAAAATGGCCACACTTCTCAAAGCAATCAATAGAGTTAATGTAGTTCCTATCCAAATACACATTACATATCCCACTGAACTAGAGCAAATATTCCTAAAGCTTATAGGGAATCAAAATGACCCAGCATTTCCAAAGCAATCCAGAGGGAAAAAAAGGACAAAGCTGAAGTTATAAACCTTCCAGACTTCAGACTACCCTTCAAAGCTACAATAATCAAAACATCATGGCACTGACACAAAATGGACATATACATCAATGGAACAGAACAACGAGCCCAGAAATAAACCCATAGATCTATCATCAATCTGTGACAAAGTAGGCAAGAATATATTCTACAACCTCTCTTCAATAAGTCATATTGGGAAAGTTGGAGCCAAGCCATTCCGTCACACCGTATACAAAAATAATCTTAAGATGGATTAAAGGACTAAATTAAGACTAGAAACCAAAGTCTCTAGGAGATAACGTAAGTAGAACGTTCTTTGGTATAAATCATAGTGATATTCTGGGAGGGGGTTCTGTCTTCTAAAGCAGAAATAAATGGGAACTGATTAAAGTTAAAACTTGTGCATAGCAAACAAAACCAACAACAACCTACTGAATGAGAGAAAATATTTGCAAATGATATAACCAATAGGGGATAATATTTAAAATATAAACAACTCATGCGACTCAATATAAAAAAAATTAAAATGGACTAAAGACATAAATAGACTTTTTTTCAAAGAAGACATACTGATTGTCCACATCACATGACAAGATACTCAAAGATATTCAATATTTCTCTATTTATTAGAGAAATGCAAGGCAAAATCATAATGAGATGTCATTTCACACTTGTCTGAATGGTTATCATTAGAAAGTCTACAAATAACAAATGTTGGTGAGAATGTGTAAAAAACAGAACCCTGGTACACTGTTGGTGGGAATGTAAATAATGCAGCCACTATGGAGACCAGTATGGAGTTTTCTTAATAAACAAAAAAATAGAGTTATCATATGATCTAGCAATGTCACTCAGGGGTATATATCTGAATGAAACAAAAAACACTAAGCCTAAAAGATCCATGCACTCTGATCTTCATAGCAATATTGTTTAACAATAGCCAGAATATGAAACCAACAATGGAACCATTTATCCACTAACAGATGAATGGATAAGGAAAATGTATATATACAATGAAATATCACTCAGCCACAGGAACATAAAAAATTTCCAGTGTTTGCAATAATGTGGATGAACCTAGAGAATATTATGCATAGTGAAATAAGTCAGGCAGAAAAAGAAAACTACAGTATATTATAACTTCTATATGGACTGTAAAAAATAGAAGAAATGAATTAATATACCAAAAATAAACAGAATTAGAGATATAGAGAACAAATTAGTGTTTACCAGTAGAGAGAAGGATGGGGAAGGTGCAAGATATTGGTATGGACTGAGAGATATAAGCTACTATTTATAAAATAAACAAGCAACAAATACATATTGTGCTGCAGGAAAATATAAAGACCTCTCTTGCTAAAGTTGCCCTGGAAAAAAACACTGGGAACCCCCTCCTCGCCATTTATAACTACACTATGGTCATGGCAGAAGCCTAAAAGTGAGGTACAAAGTATGTTCTATGAGAAGTACATTATACTCCAAAGGACTACTTGAGTTTTCTAATTTATAGATAGAAATCTGGGGAACATATGTAGGAATGGATATTAAGAATGTTAAATAAAGATTGATAGAATATAAGGTTGGATCAAGCCCAATTGATTGATACAATATCACTAAGTACACTTTCCACATTTAATGTTTCAGTTTGAGGGATTTGAAAGGACTCAAAAATTTGTTTCATTGATTGACTATAACATGGGCCAAAAGTAGGATCACAAACATGGGCCAAAAGTAGAAATGCTAGGCCTGCCTTTGTTTAATGTAAAGGAAGAGATTCAAAGGTACAGGAAGATCAGAATATTAAAATAGGTTTGTCCATTAAGACATACTTGTCCACCCTGGGAGAGTTCAGAAGGTAAACTTTTTTCCACAACTGCGAGAAATAAATTTGTGAGGGGTGGTCTATCATCCAGTGTAAGCTATGGGATTGCTCTTCTTCTCAGGACAGACCTTACGTGGGAGCTGAAGACACTGAATCAGGAAACCTAAATGCATTGGAAGAAATTGGATCCCTGAGTGATAGAGGTTAAGTGGTGGTGCTCAACCACCAAAGGTAAGGTGGATGTGGCTACTTTGTGGACAGCAGAGTTAAAACAGTGTTCAAAGTAGTCTGAATAGACCTGTGTTGGTCAGATCATGGTGTTCTAAGAAGTAAAATAGGTAAGAAACTTACTAAATTCTTACTTAATCTATACAAGCAGAAAGTTCTAGTTAAAGTGTTCACAATTCTAACCTGAATCATGAAAACAGAGTCATGCCTCCTCAGTCAATTTCTAGACTTGAGCCACCTTATAGACTTGGAATGCCTTGAATGAACAGAGGCAAGATCTCCTTGAGGAAAGGCTCTGGAACACTGCTAAAATTTATACTGTTGCTCCTCTTTAGTTTTCCCTAAATAGACCTATAGCTTTTTACAAAGGTAGCTATATTTGGGGGTAAAGGAAATAGATCTTTTAGAGACTACTAGACATGGGCTCAATAAAGGACAGAAATAGTCTGGACCTAACAGAAGCAGACAATATTAAGAAGAGGTGGCAAGAATACACAGAAGAACTGTACAAAAAAGATCTCATGACCCAGATAATCATAATGGTGTGATCACTCATCTAGAGCCAGACATCTTGGAAAGTGAAGTCAAGTGGGCCTTAGAAAGCATCACTATGAACAAAGCTAGTGGAGGTGATGGAATTCCAGTTGAGCTGTTTCAAACCCTGAAAGATGATGCTGTGAAAGTGCTCCCCTCAATATGACAGCAAATTTGGAAAACTCAGCAGTGGCCACAGGACTGGAAAAGGTCAGTTTTCATTCCAATTCCAAAGAAAGGCAATGCCAAAGAATGATCAAACTACCACACAATTGCACTCATCTCACATGCTAGTAAAGTAATGCTCAAAATTCTCCAAGCCAGGCTTCAGCAATATGTGAACAGTGAACTTCCTGAAGTTCAACTGGTTTTAGAAAAGGCAGAGGAACCAGAGATCAAATTGCCAACATCAGCTGGATCATGGAAAAAGCAAGAGAGTTCCAGAAAAACATCTATTTCTGCTTTCTTGACTATGCCAAAGCCTTTCTTTGACTGTGTGGATCACAATAAACTGGAAAATTCTGAAAGAGATGGGAATACCAGACCACCTGACCTGCCTCTTGAGAAATCTGTATGCAGGTCAGGAAGCAACAGTTAGAACTGAACATGGAACAACAGACTGGTTGCAAATAGGAAAAGGAGTACGTCAAGGCTGTATATTGTCACCCTGCTTATTTAACTTATATGTAGAGTACATCATGAGAAACACTGGACTGGAAGAACACAAGCTGGAATGAAGATTTCAGGGAGAAATATCAATAACCTCAGATATGCAGATGACACCACCCTTATGGCAGAAACTGAAGAGGAGCTAAAAAGCCTCTTGATGAAAGTGAAAGTGGAGAGTGAAAAAGTTAGCTTAAAGCTCAACATTCAGAAAACGAAGACCATAGCATCCGGTCCCATCACTTCATGGGAAATAGATGGGGAAACAGTGGAAACAGTGTCAGACTTTATTTTGGGGGGCTTCAAAATCACTGCAGTTGGTGATTGCAGCCATGAAATTAAAAGACGCTTACTCCTTGGAAGAAAAGTTATGACCAACCTAGATAGTATATTCAAAAACAGAGACATTACTTTGCCGACTAAGGTCCATCTAGTCAAGGCTAAGGTTTTTCCTGTGGTCATGTATGGATGTGAGAGTTGGACTGTGAAAAAGGCTGAGTGCTGACGAATTGCTGCTTTTGAACTGTGGTGTTGGAGAAGACTCTTGAGAGTCCCTTGGACTGCAAGGAGATCCAACCAGTCCATCCTGAAGGAGATCAACCATGGGATTTCTTTGGAAGGAATGATGCTAAAGCTGAAGCTCCAGTACTTTGGCCACCTCATGAGAAGAGTTGACTCATTGGAAAAGACTCTGATGCTGGGAGGGATTCGAGGCAGGAGGAGAAGATTACGACACAGAATGAGATGGATGGATGGCATCACTGACTCAATGGACGTGAGTCTGGGTGAACTCCGGGAGTTGGTGATGGACAGGGAGGCCTGGCGTGCTGCAATTCATGGGGTCGCAGAGTTGAACACAACTGAGCGACTGAACTGAACTGAACTGAGACATGGACTTTGAATTGACATCAGTCCCAAGAGACTCAAAACATCACTGCAATCAGTCGGCTAGTGGGGACATTTGGAGACTAGGGGTCAGTACAGTTTTAGTTCAGTTACATCTCAAAGTAAGTCAAATGGGTCCCTGAACCCATCCTGTAGTTATTCCCCGAGTTCCATAAGGTGTAATTGGCATATGAATTATTAACAGCTGAAAGAATCCCCAGTTAGCTCTCTGACCTGTTGGATGATGTCTGGTAGGAAAGGCCACATGGAATCAATTAGAACTGTTTCTGTCTCTAAAAAGAGTAAACAAAAAGTAGAACAGCACCCCTGAGGGATTGCAGAGATTAGTGCTACAATCAAGGTCTGGAAAGATGTGAGAGTGGTGATTATACCTGCATTCGCATTCAATTTGTCTATTTGGTCTGTGCAGAAGACAGATTAATTTTTGGAGAATGACAGTGGATTATCATAAATTTAACCATGTGTGACTCCAATTACAGCTGCTGAATCAAGTGTAATTTCACTGCTTGAGCAAATTAACACACCTCTTGGCACCTGATATACAGGTATTGAACTAGTAAATTCTCTTTTTTTCTCCTTAGAGGTTGATAAGGACAACTAGAAGCAGTTTTATTCTTTTTTAAAATTAATTTATTTTTAGTTGGAGGATAATTACGTTACAATTTTGTGTTGGTTTCTGCCATACATCAACATGAATCAGCTGGCAAGGCCAAACTACTACTTCATTGTCCTACCTCAGGGGTATACCAATCCTCTAGCCCTACAATCATAATTTAGTTCTCAGGGATCTTGACCACCTTCCCTTCCCATAAGGAATCACACTGGTCAATTACATTGATGACATTAAACTGATTAGACTTACTGTGTAAGAAGTGGCAACTACTCTATAGACTTATTGGTAAGACATTTGTGTGTGTGAAAGGTTGAAAAATAAACCTGACAAAAATTAAGGGATCTTTTACTTCTAGGGATTCAGTGGTGTGGGGAATGTTGAGATATCCTTTTTAAGGTAAAGGATGAGTTGTTACATCTGGCCCTCTTAAGAGCTCTAAAGGTACAATGCCTCATGAGCCTCTTTGGATTTTGGAGGTAGCATTTTCTTCATTTGGGGGTGTTACTCCAGCCCATTTACCAGGGAATTTGAAAAACACTTCTAATCTTGAGTTGGGTCCAGGATAAAATAAGGCTCTGCAACAGATCTAGACTCTTCCACTCGGGCCATGTGATCCAACAGATCCAATTGTACTTAGTGTCAGTGGGGTATAGGGCTGCTATTTGGAGCCCCTATAGGTGAATTGTAGCATGGGCTCTTAGGAATTTAGAACCAAGCCCTGCCATCCTTCACAGATACTATCCTTTTGAGAAACAACTCTGGGACTGTTATTGGGTCTTTAGTAGAGACTGAAATGGAGAAGGCAATGGCAACCCACTCCAGTACTCTTGCCTGGAAAATCCTATGGACAGAGGGACCTGGTGGGCTGCAGTCCATGGGGTCGCTAGGAGTCGGACACAACTGATTAACTTCACTTTCACTTTTCACTTTCCATGCATTGGAGAAGGAAATGGCAACCCACTCCAGTGTTCTTGCCTGGAGAATCCCAGGGATGGGGGAGCCTGGTGGGCTGCCATCTATGGAGTCGCAAAGAGTTGGTCACAACTGAAGCGACTTAGCAGCAGCAGCAGCAGAGACTGAAAACCAAGCATTGACCAAGTTACCATGTGACCTGAGATGCCCATTGTGAACTGGGTATTATCTGACCCAACAAGTTACAAAGTTGAATGAGCACGTCAGTGGTCCAAAATCTAATAGAAGTGGTTTAAACATGAGTAGAACTGAGCAGGCCTTGAAGGCACAAGTAAGTTACATGAAGAAATGGCCCAAATGTTGAGGGTTCCCCTTCTTGGTACTCTGCCTTCTCTCTCTCAGCCTGCACTTGTTGGCCTCATGAGGAGCTCTACCAATCCACCCTTGTCATCACCCAAAGGGATCATAGACAAAGAGTGTCCATGGTGGCAGGAATGGAGGTGACACGTGCTCAACCACATGGACTTCCACTCACCCAGGCTGACCTGGCTACAGGCATTGCTGAGTGCCCAACTTTCCAGTTACAGAGACCAAGCCCCTGTACGGCACCATTCACCAGGGTGGTCAGCTAGCTATCTTGTGGTAAGTTTATTACACTGGACTGCTTCCATCATGAAGGAACAGCACTTTAAAAAAAAAAAAAAACTGGATAAAAACTCTTAGTCTGGATACAGGTTTGTCATCCTTGCTTGCAATGCTTCTGCCAAAACTACTATTTGTAGTTTTATACTATGCCTTATGTACTGTTATGTATTCACATAGCATATCTTCTGACCTAGGAACTTTGTTGTTGTTGAGTAACTAAGTCATGTCCAGCTCTTTGCAACTCCATGGACTGCAACATGCCAGCTCCTCTGTCCTCTGCTGTCTCTCAGAGTTGCTTAAATTCATGTCCATTGATGCTATCTAACCGTCTCATCCTCAGATGCCCCCTTCTCCATTTGTCTTCAATCTTTCCCAGCATCAGGATATTTTCCAGTGAGTTGGGTCTTCACATCAGGTGGCTTCAGTTTCAGCATCAATCCTTCCAGTGACTATTCAGGGTTAATTTCCCTTAAGATCTCCTTGCTGTCCAGGGGACTCACAAGAGTCTTCTACAACACCACAATTCAAAAGAATCAGTTCTTCAGCACACAGTCTTCTTTAGGGTCCAAAACTCACTTCTGTACATGACTACTGGAAAAACCATAGCTTTGACTATACAGACTTTGTCAGCAAAGTGATGTCTCTGCTTTTCAATATGCTGTCTAGGTTTGTCATAGCTTTCTCTCAAGAAGCAAGTGTCTTCTAATTTCGTGGCTTCAATCACCACCCACAGTGATTTTGGAGCCTCCCAAAATAAAATTTGTCACTGCTTCCACATCTCCCCCTTCTATTTGCCATGAATTGATGGGACTGTATGCCATGATCTTAGTTTTTTGAATGTTGAATTTTAAGCCAGTTTTTCACTCTCCTCTTTCACCCTCATCAAGAGTCTCTTTAGTTCCTCTTTGCTTTCCGCTATTAGAATAGTATCATCTACATATGTGAGGTTGTTGATATATCTCCCGGCAATCTTAAATCCAGCTTGTGTTTCAAGCAGCCCAGAAATTTATGTGATGTACTCTACATGTAAGTTAAATAAGCAGGATGACAATGAACAGCTTTGTTGTACTGCTTTCCCAGTTTTGAACCAGTCCATTGTTTCATGTTCAGTTCTAATTATTGCTTCTTGACCCACATACAGGTTTCTCAGGAATCTGGTACTCCCATCTCTTTTAAGATTTTTCCAATCTGTTGTGATCCATACAATCAAAGGCTTTAATGCAGTTAGTGAAGCAGAAGTAGATGTTTTTCTGGAACTCTCTTCATTCCTCCCTGATCAAACACATGTTGGCAGTTTGATCTCTGGTTCCTCTGCCTTTTCTAAACCCAGCTTGTACTGTACATCTGGAAGTTCTCAGTTCATGTACTACTAAAGCTTAGCTTGAAGGATTTTGAGCATAACTTTGCTAGCATGTGATAAGAGCACAATTGTACAGTAGCTTGAACATTCTTTGGCAATGCTCTTCTTTGGGAATGTAATAAAAACTAACTTTTTCCAGTCCTGTGGCCGCTGCTGAGTTTTCCAAATTTGCTGACATATTGAGTCAGCACTTTACTCCAAAACCATTGACATCTCATAACCCATTACTGGTCACTTCATTGCACTCCAGAGAGAAGAAATCCAGAACCACCCACCAGAACTCCAACACAAGCCTCCCTAACCAAGAAACCTTGACAAGCCACTGATACAACCCCGCCCACAGTGAGGAAACTCCATAATAAAGAGAACTCCACAAATTCCCAGAATATAGAAAGGCCACCCCAAATGCAGCAATATAACCAAGATGAAGAGACAGAGGAATATCCAGCAGGTAAAGGAACAAGATAAATGCCCACCAAACCAAACAAAGGAGGAAGAGATAGGGAATCTACCTGAGGAAGAATTCTGAATATTGATAGTGAAAATGATCCAAAATCTTGAAATCAAAATGGAATCACAGATAAATAACCTGGAGACAAGGATTGAGAAGACGCAAGAAAGGTTCAACAAGGACCTAGAAGAAATAAAAAAGAGTCAATATATAATGAATAATGCAATAAATGAGATCAGAAACACTCTGGAGGCAACAAATAGTAGAATAATGGAGGCAGAAGATAGGATTAGTGAAATAGAAGATAGAATGGTAGAAATAAATGAATCAGAGAGGAAAAAAGAAAAACGAATTAAAAGAAATAAGGACAATCTCAGAGACCTCCAGGACAATATGAAATGCTCCAACATTCGAATTATAGGAGTCCCAGAAGAAGAAGACAAAAAGAAAGACCATGAGAAAATACTTGAGGAGATAATAGTTGAAAACTTCCCTAAAATGAGAAAGGAAATAATCACCCAAGTCCAAGAAACCCAGAGAGTTCCAAATAGGATAAACCCAAGGCAAAACACCCCAAGACACATATTAATCAAGTTAACAAAGATCAAACACAAGAACAAATATTAAAGGCAGCAAGGGAAAAACAACAAATAACACACAAGAATATTCCCGTAAGGATAACTGCAGATCTTTCAATAGAAACTCTTCAGGCCAGGAGGGAATAGCAAGACATACTTAAAGTGATGAAAGAAAATAACCTACAGCCTAGGTTACTGTACCCAGCAAGGATCTCATTCAAATATGAAGGAGAAATCAAAAGCTTTACAGACAAGCAAAAGCTGAGAGAATTTAGCACCACCAAACCAGCTCTCCAACAAATGCTAAAGGATATTCTCTAGACACGAAACACAAAAAGGGCATATAAACCTGAACCCAAAACAGTAAAGTAAATGGCAACAGTATCATACTTATCAATAATTACCTTAAATGTAAATGGGGTTGAATGCACCAACCAAAAGGCAAAGACTGGCTGAATGGATACAAAAACAAGATCCCTATATATGCTGCCTACAAGAGACCCACCTCAAAACAAGGGACACATACAGACTGAAAGTGAAGGGCTGGAAAAAGATATTCCAAGCAAATAGAGACCAAAAGAAAGCAGGAGTAGCAATACTCATACCCGATAAAATAGACTTTAAAACAAAGGCTGTGAAAAGAGACAAAGAAGGCCACTACATAATGATCAAAGGATCAATCCAAGAAGAAGATATAACAATTATAAATATATATGCACCCAACATAGGAACACCACAATATGTAAGACAAATGCTAACAAGTATGAAAGGGGAAATTAACAGTGACACAATAATAGTGGGAGACTTTAATACCCTACTCACACCTATGGACAGATCAACTAAACAGAAAATTAACAAAGAAACGCAAACTTTAAATGATACAATAGACCAGTTAGACCTAATTGATATCTATAGGACATTTCACCCCAAAACAATTTTTTAATGATTTTAAATAGCTCATCTGAAATTTCATTATCTCCACTATATTTGTTTGTAGTGATGCTTCCTAAGACCCACTTGACTTCCCACTCCAGGATATCTGTCTCTAGGTGTATGACCACACCATCGTGATTATCCAGGTCATTAAGACCTTTTTTTGTATAGCTTTTTGGTGTGTTCTTGCAACTTCTTAATCTCTTCTGCTTCTGTGAGGTCTTTGCTCTTTCTGTCCTTTATCATGCCCTTCCTTACATGAATTTTTCCCTTGATATCTTCAGTTCCCTTGAGGAGATCTTTCATCTTTTCCATTCTATTGTTTTTCTCCATTTTCTTTTTTTTTGCATTGTTCATTTACAAAGGCTTTCTTATCTCTCCTTGCTCTTCTCTGGAACTCTGCATTCAGTTGGGTATATATTTTCCTTTCTCCCTTGCATTTTGCTTTTCTTCTTTCCTCAGTTATTTGTAAGGCCTCCTCAGACAATCATTTTATCTTCTTGCATATTTTTTTCCTTTGAGATCAAGAAACTTACTTCATAGCAAATGTACTTGGCATATCTTTATGGAACTCACTGATCTTACCTCGTCTTTATCATCGTCACAATTGGCTTGATAGAATAGTGGAATGGTACTTTTGTGTGTGTGTGAGTATAATTGATTTATAATGTTGTGTTCATTTCCAGTACACAGCAAAGTGAGTCAGTTATACATATACATATATCCACCCTCTTGAAATTCTCTTCCAAGTATGCCACTACAGAGTAGATTTCCCTGTGCTAAAGCAGAGACATTACTTTGCCAACAAAAGTCCATCTAGTAAAAGCTACGGTTTTTCTACTAGTCATGTATGGATGTGAGAGTTGGACTATAAAGAAAGCTGAGCACAGAAGAATTGGTGCTTTTGAACCGGGGTGTTGGAGAAGACTCTTGAGAATCCCTTGGACTGCAAGAAGATCCAACCAGTCTACCCTAAAGGAAATCAGTCCTGAGTGTTCATTGGAAGGACTGATGCTGAAGCTGAAACTCCAATACTTTGGCCACCTGATGCGAAGAACTGACTCATTGTAAAAGACCCTGATGCTGGGAAAGATTGAAGGTGGGAGAAGAAAGGGACGACAGTGGATGAGATGGTTGGATGGCATCACCAAATCAATGGACATGCGTTTGAGTAAATTCTTGGAATTGGTGTAAGATAGGGAGGCTTGGCGTTCTGCAGTCCATGGGGTCGCAAAGAGTCGGACAGGACTGAACAACTGAACTGAAAAACTGAACTAATACAATAGGTCCTTTCTAGTTACTTCTTTTATATATAATAGTGTGTGTAAGTAAGTGCTAGCCCCTTCAGTCAAGTCCACCTCTTTGTGACCCCATGTACTGTAGCCCACCAGGCTCCTCTGTCCGTGGCATTCTTCCGGCAAGAATGCTGGAGTGGGTTGCTGTTTCGTACACCAGGAGATCTTCCTGACCCAAGAATTGAATCCAAGTATCCTGCATTTCTGACAGATTCTTTACCATCTGCACCACCTGGGAAGCGAGCGCAACAGTGTGTGTATGTTAATCTTAATCTCCTAACTTATCTCCTCCCATACTTTCCTCCTGTCAATCATAAGTCTGTTCTCTATATCTGTGACACTATTTGTTTTGTAAATAAGTTTGTTTGTATCATTTTTTTTTTAGATTCCACACATAAGCATCCTATGATGTATGTCTTTCTCTGTCTACCATACTTCACTCAGTGGTCCATCCATATTGCTGCAAATGACATTATTTCATTACTTTTATTGCAGAATAATATTTCATGGTATATGCATAGATATATGTAGTATATATATACCACAACTTCATCTTGTGTAACCTTTTTAAGACTCTGTTACAATGCCAACTTTACAGCAGTAACTTGCAGGCCTGAGACAACATTTTCTAGAAGGCCATTTTTTTCCTAAACCAGTGTCCGGTATATGGTGCTGTTTCTCCCATAGCCAGGATTCATTGATTCAGGAAACTTGGGGTGGAAATGAGAGTAGCACCACTTACTGTTACTTATAGTGACCCACTGGCAAAATTCTGCTTCCTGTTCCCATGACCTTATACTCTGCTGGCCTAGAAGTCTTAGTTTCAGAGGGAAGAATACTTCCACCAGGAGACATAAAGTAAAGATTGCCACTTGGCTACTTGGGGATCTTCAGTTCTATAGGCAAATAAAGCAGTTAACTGTGCTGGCTGAGGTGACTGATCCTGATTAGCAAGGAGAAATTGGACAACTACTTCATGAGGAGGTGAGGAACAACATGTCTGGAATATAAGAGACACCTGAGGTCATCTCTTAGTATTATACCCTATAGTTAATTTCAGTAAAAAACTATGACAATCTAATCCAGGCAGGACTACTAATAGCCCAAAAGCTTCAGGAATGAAGGACTGAGTCACCCCATCAGGTAAATAACCATGTCCAGCTGAGAGACTTGTTAAAGGCAAAGGGAATACAGAATAGATAGTGCGAGAAAGTACACACCAGCTATGATGATATCACCAGTTATAAAAATGATGTAATTGTCATGAATATTTTCTCCTTATTTTAGCATGAATAAAGATCATCTCCTTTTTAACGGGAGGAAGACCAACACCATCAATTAACTCTGGCTGATTAAAACATGAGGAAGCAGAACTAGCATGTAGAAAAGTGTATTAATCTGACTGTGACATTCTTAGGAGGAGCTGGGCCTGGTGGAAAGGGCCAATGTCTTGAGTTCCTGTGCCTGGATCAGTGGATGAACATGCCCTTTAATCAACAACTAGGAGTCCCTTGGCAAAGCCATGCATCCACGACCTGCTGTAGGTGATTGTGACCAGGATTGTCTGATCCCTGAAAGGAAAGATCTGACAGTTGCTAAAGTCCTTGGGTTTCCAACGCACTTCTGTTGACTTTGTTTCTGTTGGAATGAAATTGGAACCGTCTGCCCATGTACCAACACCAGCTGGGTGCCCTTTGTCTTAAAGTAGTGGAAAATGGTACTTAGAGCCAGACCTAGTACTGCCAGGCTTGCCCACCATGAATGGCCCATTATCACCACTCAACAGCATTTTGATTTCTTGGTTTGTCTGTGGAAAGTAAAGTCAAGGCACTACTCCCCTTCTTTACCCAGCCCATTCCTGTCCCTCAGTATCCAGTGAGATGGCAAATTCTCCTAACTTTAAGTGGAAAACTATCTTTAGCTGAGAAGTGGTTATTAAATATTCACTAGAGCTCTAGCTGTTCTGAAAAGAAAGGTGTCATATGTGGTGGTTAATCTTATGGGTCAACTTGACTAGGTCCTTGTGTACCCACTGTGTGGAGACCATGCCTCAAACCACAGTGCTCCTTTCATGTTACATATCTGGCTGAAAATGAGACTATCTTCTGCACTGTGTCAGTGAAGATTCATCTGCTGAGCATCTGTGCTGCTGGAGAGACTAGTTGGAACACATGGCCAGGAATAGCTGAAGGATACTGCCACAGGGAAAAGAGGCCTATGAGCTGAATGACCCTGGATGTGGGAATGAAATTCTCATCCATGGAGGAGCCACGGAAGCCTGAAAGCACACCACACAAGATGGCAGAGTAGAAGGAAGTGTGCTCATCTCCTGTGAGAGCTCCAAAATTACAACTCGCTGCTGAACAACCATCAACAGAAGAGTGTTGGATCCCACCTAAAAAGATACATCACTTCCAAGGGCAAAGGAGAAGCCCCAGTAAGATGGTAGGAGGGGCAAAATCACATTTATAATCAAACCCCACACCTGCCAGAGATGCTCAGAGGGCTCAAACAAACCTTGTGCACATAAGGACCCAGAGACCCCACAGAGACTAAGCCAGGCCTGTTTGAGTGTCTCCTGAGGTGGTATGGGTCAGCAGTGGTCTGCTGCAGGGGCAGGCATTGGGTGCAGTAGACCTGGGTACGGCATAAACCCTCTTGGAGGCGGTCACCATTAACCTCACCTAGAGCCACCAGACTCACACAGCACTGGGGAAACAGACTTTTGGAGGGCACATACGAAACCTGTGCACACCAGGACCCAGGAGAAAGGAGCAGTGATCCCACAAGAGATGGACCCAGACTTCCCCATGAGTGTCCAGAAGTCTCCAGCAGAAGCGTGGATTGGTGGTGGCCTGCTGCAGAGTTGGGGGCACTGAGTGCAACAGAGCATGCATGGGAACTTTTGAAGGAAGTCACCATTATCTTCATTACTTCCATCATAGTTAGGCCTCAGGTCAAACAACAGGGAGGGAACACAGCCCCAGTGATCAACATAAAATTGGATTAAAGATTCACTGAGCATGGCTCCACCCCTCAGAACAAAATTCAGTTTCTCCAACAGTCCATCTCTCCCATCAGGAAGCTTCCATAAGCCTCTAATCCTTATCCATCAGAGGGCAGACAGAATGAAAACAACAATCACAGAAAACTAAACAAACTGATCACATGGGCAGGAGTCCTGTCTAACTCAGTGAAACTATGAGCCATGCCATGTACGGCTACCCAGGATAGACGAGCCATGGTGGAGAGTTCTGACAAAACGTGGTCCACTGGAGAAGGGAATGGTAAACCACTTCTGTATGCTTGCCTTGAGAACCCCATGAACAGTATGAAAAAGGCAAAAGATAGGACACTGAAAGATGAACTCACCAGGTCGATAGGAGCCCAATATGCAACTGGAGATCAGTGGAAAAACAACTCCAGAAAGAATGAAGAGTTGGAGCCAAAATAAAAGCAACACCCAGTTGTGGATGTGACTAGTGATGGAAGTAAACTCTGATGCTGCAAAGAGCCATATTGCATAGGAACCTGGAATGTTAGCTCCGTGAATCAAGACAAATTCAGTTCAGTTCAGTTCAGTTCAGTCAATCAGTCGTGTCCGACTCTTTGTGACCCCATGAATCGCAGCATGCCAGGCCTCCCTGTTCATCACCAACTCCTGGAGTACACACAAACCCATGTGCATCAAGTCGGTGATACCATCCAGGCATCTCATCCTCTGTCGTCCCCTTTTCCTCCTGCTCCCAATTCCTCCCAGCATCAAGGTCTTTTCCAATGAGTCAACTCTTCGCATGAGGTGGCCAAAGTATTGCAGTTTCAGCCTCAGCATCAGTTATTCCAGTGAACACCCAGGACTGGTCTCCTTTAGGATGGACTGGTTGGATTTCCTTGCAGTCCAAGGGACTCTCAAGAGTCTTCTCCAACACCACAGTTCAAAAGCATCAATTCTTTGGCGCTCAGCTTTCTTCACAGTCCAACTTTCACATCCATACATGACCACTGGAAAAACCACAGCCTTGACTAGACGGACTTTGTTGGCAAAGTAATATCTGTGCTTTATAATATGCTATCTTGGTTGGTCATAACTTTCCTTCTAAGGGTAAGCATCTTTTAATTTCATGGTTGCAATCACCATCTGCAGTGATTTTGGAGCCCAAAAAAATAAAGTCTGACACTGTTTCCAGTTTCTCCATCTATTTCCCATGAAGTGATGGGACCAGATGCCATGATCTTCGTTTTCTGAATGTTGAGCTTTAAGCCAACTTTTTCACTCTCCTCTTTCTCTTTCACCATGAGGCTTTTTAGCTTCTCTTGACTTTCTGCTATAAGGGTGCTGTCAAGACAAATTGGAAGTGGTCAAACAGGATATGGCAAGAGTTAAAATTGACATATTAGGAATTACTGATCTAAAATGGACTGGAATGGGTGACTTTAACTCAGATGACCATTATATTTACTACTGTGGGCAAGAATCCCTTAGAAGAAATGAAGTAGCCATCATAATCAACCAAAGAGTCTGAAATGCAGTACTTAGATGCAATCTCAAAAACAGAGTGATCTCTGTTCGTTTCCATGGCAAACCATTCAATATCACAGTAATCCAAGTCTATGCCCCAACCAGTAACACTGAAGAAGCTGAAGTTGAACAGTTCTATGAAGAACTACAAGACCTTTTAGAACTAACACCTAAAAAAGATGTCCTTTTCATTATAGGGGACTGGAATGCAAAAGTAGGAAGACAAGAAATACCTGGAGTAACAAGCAAATTTGGACTTGGAGTACAGAATGAAGCAAGGCAAAGGCTAACAGAGTTTTGGCAAGACAACGCACTGGTCATACCAAACATCCTCTTCCAACAACAGAAGAGAAAACTCTACACATGGACATCACCAGATGTTCAACACCGAAATCAGATTGATTATATTCTTTGCTGCCAAAGGTGGAGAAGCTCTATACAGTCAGCAAAAGCAAGATGGGGAGCTGACTGTGGCTCAGATCATGAACTCCTTATTGCCAAATTCAGACTTAAATTTAAGAAAGTAGGGAAAACCACTAGACCATTCAGGTATGGCCTAAATCAAATCCCTTATGATTATACAGTGGAAGTGAGAAATAGATTTAAGGGACTAGATCTGATAGAGTGCCTAATGAACTATGGACATTATACAGGAGACAGGGATCAAGACCATCCCCATGAAAAAGAAATGCAAAAAAAAAAAAAAAAGCAAGCCTCAGTAAGGTTAAGAAAATTTGAACTAATGTCAAGCATCTTGTCCAACTACAAGCTATTGGGTTTGAAATCAATTACAGGGAAAAAAATACAAAACACTGTAAAAACACAAACACACAAAGGGTAAACAGTATGTTACGAGACAGCCAATGGATCACTGAGGAAATCAAAGAGGAAATGTTGAAACATCTAGAGACAAATGACAATGAAAACATGATGATCCAAAAACTTTAGGAAGCAGTTCAAAGAGGGAAGTTTATAGCAATTCAATCTTAACTCAGGACACAAGAAAAATATCAAATTAATAACCTACACTTACACCCAAAACAACTAGAGATAAAGGAACAAACAAAACCCAAACTTACTGGAAGGAAAGAAATCACAAAAATCAGAGAGGAAATAAATGAAATAGAGATGAAGAAAACTTAAGCAAAAATCAATGAAACTAAAAGCTGTTTCTTTGAGAAGATAAACAAAATAGATAAGCTTTTAATAAAACCCACCAAGAAAAAACAGGAAGAAGGCTCAAATCTATAAAATTAGAAGTGAAAAGGAAGTTATAATGAACATCACAAAAATACAAAGGATGATAAGAAGCTATTTCTATGCCAATAAAATTGACAATTTAGAAGAAATGTACAAATTCTTACAAAGCTACAACCTTCCAAGACTTAAACAGGAAGAAATAGAACAATATGAACAGAACATTCACAAGCACTGAAATTGAGCCAGTGATTAAAAAGCTTCCAAAAGACAGAAGTCCAGAACCAGAGGACTTCACAGGTGAATTTTATCAAACATTTAAAGAAGAGCTATCACCTATCCTTCTGAAACTCTTCCAAAAATTGCATAAATAGGAAGACTCTCAAGCTCATTTTGTGAGGGCACCATTATCACCCTGATATCAAATCCAGGCAAAGATATCACACACACGAAATAGAAAATTACAGGCCAATATCATTGATGAACATAGATCTAAAAATCCTCAGCAAAATACTATCAAACCAATTCCAACAATACATTGAAAGGATCATACATCATGATAGAGTGGGTTTTATCCCAGCGATGCATGGACTCTTCAATATCTGCAAATCAATCAATGTGATATACCACATTAACAAATTGAAAAATGAAACAATATGATCATCTTTACAGATGCAGAAAAAGCTTTTGACATTTATGATAAAAGCTCTCCTGAAAATAGGAACAGAGGGAACCTACCTCAGTATTAAAAGGCCATATATAACAAATCCATAGCTAACTAAATGGTGAAAAACTGAAAGCATTCCCTCTATGATCAAGAACAAGGATGCCCATTGTCATCACTTTTATTCAACAGAGTTTTAAAAGTCATAGTCACAGCAATCAGAGAAAGAAAAGAAATAAAATGAAACCAAATTAGAAAAGAAGTAAAACTGTTACTGTGTGCAGATGACATGAGACTATACACAGAAAATTCCAAAGATGCTACCAGAAAACTTCTAGAGCTCATTCATAAATATGGTAAAGTTGCAGGATGTATAATTAACACACATGACTCAGTTCCATTTCTATACATTAACAACAAAAGATCAGAAAGAGAAATCAAGGAAATAACACCTTTTACTATGACCTCCAAAAAATATAACAATAAACATACCTAAGGAGACAAATGACCTCTACTCTGAAAACTATAAGATTCTGATGAAAGAAATCAGAGATGAAACAAATAGATGGAAGGATACACCATGTTCTTATACTGGAAGAAATGACATTTCCAAAATGACTCTACTGGCCATGTTCAGTTCAGTCAAGATCAGTTCAGTTGCTCAGTCGTGTCCGACTCTTCGTGACACTATGGACTGCAGTACGCCAGGCCTCTCTGTCTATCCCCAACTCCTGGAGTTTGCTCAAGCTCATGTCCATTCAGTTAGTGATGCCATTCAACCATGTCATCCTCTGTTGTCCATTCAACCATCTCATCCTCTGTCATCCTGTTCTCCTCCTGCCTTCAATCTTTCCCAGCATCAGGGTCTTTCCCAATGAGTCAGTTCTTCTCATCAGGTGGCCAAAGTATTGGTGTTTAAGCTTCAGCATCAGTCCTTCCAATGAATATTCAGGACTAATTTCCTTTAGTATGAACTGGTTGGATCTCCTTGCAGTCCAAGGGACTTTCAAGAGTCTTCTCCAACACCACAGTTCAAAAGCATCAATTCTTGGGCACTCAGCTTTCTTTATAGTCCAACTCTTGCATCTATACATGACTACTGCAAAAAGCATAGCTTTGACTAGACAGACCTTTGTTGGTAAAGTAATGTCTCTGGTTTTTAATACAAATTTGATACAATCCCTATAAAATTACCGATGGTATTTTTCAAGGGACTAGAGCAAAAAATTCTAAAATTTATATGGAAACACAAAAATCCCCCAAAAGGCAAAGCAATCTTGAGAAAGAAAAATGGAGGAGTCAGGCTCCCTAACATCAGACTATACTATAAAGCTACCAGTCACCAAAACAGTATGATACTGGCACAATAACAGAAATATAGATGATTGGAACAGGATAGAAAGCCAGAAATAAATTTATGCACCTATGCTCAACTAATCTACAACAAATAATGCAAGAACATGCAATTAAGAAAAGACAGCCCCTTTAATAAGTGGTGCTGAGAAAATTGGAAATGTACATGCAAAAAAAAAAGAACACTCTCTACCACCATATAAAAATATAAACTCAAAATGGGTCAAAAATCTAAATGTAAGACAGGATACTACAAAGCAGAGGAAACTAGGTAAAACACTCTTTGACACAAATCTCAGCAATATCTTTTCTTTTTTTTTTTTTTAAATCCACATCCCAGGGTAATGAAAATAAAAAGAAAAATAAACAAATGAAAATGTTTCTGCACAGCTAGGAAACTGTGAACAAAATAAAAAGACAATCCACAGACTGGGGGAAATATTTGCAAACTATACCACTGACATGAAATTAACTTCCAAAATATACAAATGATTCATGCAACTCTATGCCAAAAAAAAAAGCAAAAATGAGCAAAGATCTAAATATGCAATTCCTCAAAGAAAACAAAGAGATGGCCAAAAAGCACATGAAAAGATGCTCTAATTATCTGAGGAATGTAAATCAAATGTACAATGAAGTATCACCTCCTACCAGTCAGAATGGCCATCACCAAAGAGTGTACAAAAAATAAATGCTGGACAAGGTGTGGAGAAAAGGGAATCCTTCTACACTGTTGGTGGGAATGTAAATTGGTACAACCACTATTGAGAATGGTATGGAGGTTCCTTAAAAAAAAAAAAAAAGCAAAAAACTAAAAATAGAGTTGCCACATGATCCAGCAATCATATTTCTGGGTATATATACATAGGGATACATACACCCCTGCAATTTTCATTGCAGCACTGTTTATAATAGCCAAGACATGGAAACAACTTAAATATCCATCAACACATGAATGGATAAAGAAGATGTGGTATAAATAAATATATATATATTTATAAGAACATGGTGTATCCTTCCATCTATTTGTTTCATCTCTGATTTCTTTCATCAGAATCTTATAGTTTTCAGAGTAGAGGTCATGTGTGTGTATATTAGTCATTCAGTTGTGTCTGACTCTTTGTGACCCCATGGACTATAGCCCACCAGGTTGCTCTGTCTATGGAACTCTCCAGGCAAGAATACTGGAGTGGGTAGCCTTCCCCTTCTCCAGCGGGTCTCCCTGACCCAGGGATTGAATCCAAGTCTCCAGCATTGCAGGCAAATTCTTTACCTTCTGAGCCACTGCTGCTGCTACTGCTGCTAAGTCGCTTCAGTCGTGTCTGACTCTGTGCGACACCATAGACAGCAGCCCACCAAACTTCCCCATCCCTGGGATTCTCCAGGCAAGAACACTGGAGTGGGTTGCCATTTCCTTCTCCAATGCATGAAAGTAAAAAGTGAAAATAAAGTCAATAAGTTGTGTCCTACTCTTAGCGACCCCATGGACTGCAGCCAACCAGGCTCCTCTGTCCATGGGATTCTCCAGGCAAGAGTACTGGAGTGGGGTGCCAATACCTTCTCTGTTTGAATATATATATATATATATGGACTTCCCTAGTGGCTCAAGTATATATATATACACATGTATATGAAGTCCATATATATATATATATATATATGAGAAGCCTATATATATATATGTACACACACACACATATATAAGGGAATAATAGCCATAAAAAATGAAATATTGTCATTTGCAACAGCATGGATGAACATAATGAAATAAGTCAAGCACAGAAAAATAAACGATATTACTGATAAGCAAAATCTAAAAAAAAAGAAGATGTAAAAGAACTTATTTACAAAACAAATAGTCATAGGTGTAGAAGACAAACTTATGGTTACCAGGGTGGAAAGTGGAGAGAGAGATAACTTGGGATATGGATTGATACATATAAATTACTATATATAAAACTGGTAGGTGATAAGAATCTACTATATAGCACAGAGAATCTGTTCAATACTCTGTAATGACCTATGTGGGTATAAAGTCTAAAAAAAGAGTAGATATATGTGTATGTATAACTTATTCAGTTTGCTTATGGCAGAAGATAACACAACATCGTAAATCAACTATACTGTAATAAAAATTAATTTTAAAAAGTCTTTTACTGTTTATAATTGTAGTAAAGTCTATCTTATATATGCATATTAATATATATTTCTTTCATGAAATGTACATGTGGGATTATACCTAAAAACTCATTTCTAGTTGTTTCTCAGGAAGGTCATTCTCAAGTTGATCTGTAATGACCCAGGACTTGGGCCTCAGTTTACCAGTCTCAGCAATCTGGTTCTCAGGTCTCTGAGTGTGGATTTGCCTCTCAAGGATAGACTTATACTATGAACTCAAAACCTGGTGTATAAACAGAATGACCAATTTATTAAGCTCCAGCTATATTTTAGCTCCTTGTAGGCAAATTACCTAGAGAATACAGGTCTCAGTTCAGTTCAGTTCAGTTCAGTCAATCAGTCGTGTCCGACTCTTTGTGACCCCACAAATCACAGCACGCCAGGCCTCCCTGTCCATCACCAACTCCCGGAGTTCACTCAAACTCACTCACGTCCACCGAGTCAGTGATGCCATCCAACCATCTCATCCTCTGTCATCCCCTTCTCCTCCTGGCCCCAATCCCTCCCAGCATCACAGTCTTTTCCAATGAGTCAACTCTTCGCATGAGGTGACCAAAGTACTGGGGTTTCAGCTTTAGCATTGTTCCTTCCAAAGAACACCCAGGGCTGATCTCCTTTAGAATGGACTGGTTGGATCTCCTTGCAGTCCAAGGGACTCTCAAGAGTCTTCTCCAACACCACAGTTCAAAAGCATCAATTCTTCGGTGCTCAGCTTTCTTCACAGTCCAACTCTTATATCCGTACATGACCACTGGAAAAACCATAGCCTTGACTGGATGGACCTTTGTCAGCAAAGTAATGTCTCTGCTTTTCAATATGCTATCTAGGTTGGTATAACTTTTCTTCCAAGGAGTAAAAAAAAAGTCTTTTAATTTAAACAGGTCTACATAGGGATTTGTAATTGTGAATACAAACACCCAGTTGTACTTAGTGAGTAACTGTGGAGTCAGATTCATGATTTGAATGTTTCAAAATGCCAAATAAGGGAGCCTAATGCACCTGATACCACTGACTCAGCAGGTCGAGACTTTAAGGATAATGGATTGTTTCACTTGCAGATGCACGACTGAGTACAACTTTGTCTTTGAAAACTTCTTTTATTCTTTCCTGCATAGCTAATATTTTCTTTCTTTAGATGTGTTATACATCCCCTTAAATGATCTTGCACTACTTCAATCATTATGGATTGAATTTAACAATTATATCCCATTGGACAGTAACATTCCCTTCATTTTCTAGTTCTTGTAAATAGAGTGCATGAAGCTATAAAGAATCAATATTTTCCACTGTATATATTTTTTAAAGAAAGATAAGCTGATAAATTTGTCTTCCTACTATTAACTGATTTACTCAGCCTAGTAGCCTTACGGGTTTTAGGTATGTTGCCTTTTAGATGTTTTTGTTTTTGGTTCCTGAAAAGCTTACTTGTTTTCTAATGGATCACAGATGACTATGCTGCTATTTAAAACTATATTTTTGTTTGCAGGTAGGTTGAGAGAAGATGTAGTTGTACACTCTTAAGATGCACACTATTAAAATAGCTCCAGAATAGCTACATGTACTGTTTTGTGGCTCTCCTGTGATTTTATTGAACACTAACTACACCTAGCATCCCAGCACTAATTGCTTATGTTGCAACCAAATGCCAGTTCCCTGAACTTCCTCAAGTCTGAGCCTGTAGAGGATGTATGATCGTTTGATATTGAAATAAAAATGACTTTAACTCTTAGTGTGTCCCCTACAAAACTGACAGGAATTTCTCCTAGTCACCTTTTCCTCTAATTTTTTAAATCAAGTTTTTATTTTTCTTGTGTCTTACCACTACTCACTGTGGCCTCCTTTCTTCTCCATGTCATTGGAGTGTCATGTCATGTCATTTTTTATTTCCTCCAATACTTCCATGTGATGTAGTAAGAGGTATAATTTTGATGATTTGTAAGTCCTTTACAGGCTGGAGGAGCTATAATAATAATAACAACAGTTATTTCCTTAGTTAAGTTATCCAGCATAGCCCAACGTTTAAAAAAAAAAAACTTAGTAAATATTAAACATTCTTATTTCTAAAATTTTATCTGCCACTGGTTTTCCAGGTGCCCTGCTCTCCTCTTGGATCCTTGCCCTGCCTTCACCCTCTGTTGGTCTGCTTTCTCCCCTATCCTCTTCCTTCTCCTGTTCTCTGTCTCGTCTCTATTCCGGCTCCTAATCTCCTCCATCTTGAGTTATTGTTGGAAACCCACATTTGTTTTTATGGAGTAAAATTTACTTATCTTTTCTCAGTCTTCAACCATCCTAACTATGTGTAGAGAGACTAGTCTTTTTACAACCAAGCCAGAATCTAGTTGATATGCTTATAAAAGATAGTTCTCTTTCAGAGGAATTCTGCTCTCAGTTCTTATGCTTTGTGCTTTTGTGTGCCTGAACCACACAATAAAGTGGCAAAACACCTGTTTTATTTGTTGTTGAACCCCTTTTTGGTGGCCCCGGATGTGTCTTGACTCTTATGCTCTTGCATACATGGAGTCCTAAAACTGAACAGACATATTCTCCCCAGACATCTTGATAAACACATGCAAAGAGTTACACTTTTTCCCTTTGTTACAGTCCGATAGCATGTTCTTTCTTCAAATGTTACTTGAAATGTATTTATTTCTATGTGGTGTGATCCATATAGGGATTTTCATGTGCTTGTAGCAATAGGAAAATCAGAAAACAGCTGAAAATAGCTGTTTGTTCATATTCTTTAATGCCTGTAATGGTGGTGATGTTATCCCCTGATAATTTTTTGGCCCTATTTTATGCCAAGAAAGAAAAATAGCTTGAGCAATAAAAAGTCTTAAGTATGTCATGATTGCCATAATAATATAGTGGATAGTGCAGCCGAATCTCTTTTCCACATCCAAGGGGTGTAGAAACCCATTCTGGCTTGGGAAAAAGGAGAAATGTTCCACTTCTGGTTTTCTGTGCTGTGGCAAACTGAAGAAAGGAAGCGCTGCTCCCTAAGGCTGGATGGTTGGAGCTGGCAACATATGCATTTCATTATGGAGCCCGACAGTTGTGCAGAGTAGCAGGGGTTGCTAGTTACCCTGCACAGGTTAGAGACACTCTACTCTCATATTTCTGGGAGGTAGACTGTGAGTTTCAGGGAGGTAAGGGGTTAGGACACTGTAGTCATGATGGGGGAAATAGACACCATTAAATCGTAATGAAAAGTACCTCAAGATGGGTGAGCTTGCCCATATTATGAGAAGAAACAATATAGATTCCAAGGAAAGGATCTAGGGAGAATATAAGGTTTTATTTTGGGCAATCTCATATCACATCTCCCTGTATGCATTCAGATATTTGCCTCCTGGAGCCACTTAGATAGCCAGGGGGTTGGAACAGGAAAAGTAATTTCAACATTAGCAACCAAAGGGATTTACTTTTTGCTGTTGAATCTTGGCTGTAATTTGGGGGGCATTTCAGGGGCCTCTATAATGAATCAAACTATAAGACTTTTAGAGAAATGTTTGCAAAATAGTTTTTAGAAAGATCGAGGTGTTCTTTTCCAAGAGAATATTTTCTCTAAATTTCAATAATGTATGTTCACTTCACTGGCATACCATGAGTAAAATTACTACCAGTTTTTATTAAAAACTAATTTTCAGATTTTTATCAATCCAGCATCTGGGGAACATTGTTTGTATTAACTTGCATTTTTATGTAGGTAGGTAACCCAATTATGATAATTACATTATGGAAAATTTATTACCTTCTCCTTTGCTACTCATAATTTATTTTACCTGGTTTTGTAGCTTAGGGTAAATTGTTGAGAGTCAGAGAGCAGTAAGAACGTATTTTGCAATCTCATTGCTATGTGAGATATATTAAATCTGATACTTTTTTGAATACAAAGATGACAAACCAAATTCTATAAAGGTATTATTAAAATGAAAAAACCCCATAATATTGATACTTAAAATAGAAAACTCAGGAAAGAGGCTTTTTTGGTACTATTTCTCTGTTGTCCTTTATTGTTATGGTCAACTTAAGTTCCTTCCTCTAATTTGACTTAAAAGTGAGTTATTAGTATGTTAAGAAAGTAAAAAATTGAGGCATAAACTGTGTTCAGATATAGCATATTCAAAGAAGGAAAGTGAAAATTTACTACTCTCTGGGTTTAAAAAAAATTGTCAGGGTTGTAGAACTATGGAATATTAAATGTCCTCAGATGAATTCACAGCATTCAGGAACAATGAATTTATTAATCTGTCTCATCTTTAAGAGAATTATTTTGTTCTGTATTTTGAATTGCTTCATTACATGAAATTAAACTAATTTGGGGGAATTTGTCACAGTTGTGAGGCTTAGAGGAAACCAAACTATTAAAGCAATTCTACTCTCAGTTTTACTATCATCTGATGAGTTTTCTAAACATGTAAAAATCTTAAGACCTTAAAACTAAAATTAGGACTTACAGTGACTCATTATTGAGAAAATGACTTCAGGTGCATATGGTTGGTGTCCAGGAGCTCTTCACACTTCCTAAGGTTAAGGCTCATGGTAACTAGCTGGGCATAAAATTGTGGAAAACACAATTTCACAATAAACTCAGCACAGGAGACACCCACATAAATGGGAGAGAGAGTTTCTTTCACTCAGAACCAAATACTGCATTATTAGTTCACTGATAAATAGTTGTTCTGACTTCCCTGGTGACTCAGATGGTAAACAATCTGCCTGCAGTACAGGAGACCTGGGTTCAATCCCTTAGCCAGGAAGATTCCCTGGAGAAGGAAACAGCAACCCACTCCAGTATCTTGCCTGGAGAATTCCATGAACAGAGGAGCCTGGCAGGCTACAGCCCATAGGGTTGCAAAGAGTTGAACATGACTGAGTGACTAACACTTTCACTTTTCAACATCTTTTTTGTTGTTATTTGTGAATAATTTCTTCACACATCTGTATGTATTCATTTTCTCCCTATATAGTTATATGTGTTAATTCTCCATATCTGTATCATACATTATATTCATTATATATATTTGGAAGGGTGTTTCCCTCACTCTCTAACATTTAAAATATTTCACAAACTTACAAAAGACTATTGCACAACAATGAGAAAATTACATTATATTACAATGGTTCATTTACTAAATTTACTTTTAATAGTGGGAGGCATGTAAGTTACTCAGTTCATTTTGAGCATGATCAATTTATTCATACCCTAAATGGATACAGAGCAGGACATTATGGGCTTTCCTCTCTCTCCCAGAGTTATGATTTATATCTTACTGACAAATTTATTTGAAAAATGATTGAATGACTTCATCCTATATTTAAATATAGGTAATAAATCATCCTTGAAAGATATTTAGAATACTGGAGAATTGGTCTTCACAAGGTGACAGAATTCACTTTTAAGTGGCTTTATCCAGCACTGTGGTGACCCTGTAGAAGAAATTAATCCTTACTGTTTTAATAGTGTGCAATTGCACCACTGGCCCTCATATTTCAACATTCAGTTACAAGCTAGAGATTGATGTATGGCAAAACCAATACAATATTGTAAAGTAACTCACCTCCAATTAAAATAAATAAATTTATATTAAAAAAACTATAATTCTCAAATGTTACTTGTTTCTCTATACCTTCATAATTCAGGAAGAAAATGAAGTGGACCTAAAATCTGACATCTCAATCTGAATGCTTCAGAATTATGGGCTATAGCCCACAGAGTTCATTAAAAAATGTGTTGCATAGTTGTACAAATGAAATCTGTATTTTTATGAATAGATGGAAAAATTTCCTGGGGGATCACAGGGGAAAGGACTTATAAAGAAAAGAGTTTTTCTAACATGTCTAAAGGATTTTAAGTAGTGATAAATTCTAAGAGATATTTGATCTTCACAGTTTTGGGAGAGCAAAGGAAATGCTAGAATCAATGTGCACGGAAACAGACTCCGTGTTGTCATTAATACCCTGTAGAGCTATCTATATTGTTTTATGTCAAAACTGGGAAATGTTAGCATAGTGCTAAGAAGTGAAAGTGAATTGAAATGGAAGTTCAAAACATTAATAATTTTGGAAAACATGAAAAATTTAAACTTTTTTTTTACTTTTCTTTTTTCATGGTGAGTGCACACAGTCCTCAGCTGATATGTTCCTTTCAGTTTTATTTTTATTTTTTTCTGAGTGAAAAGCTTAGTAATCTCTGAATTTGTGTACACATGTTGGACAGAGGCCTTAGCCCATTGGAAATCTCCAGAGCTGTGGGAGAGGGGAGGGGCTGTGATCCACCTGTGCTTGGGGAGTTCCAAGGTCTAGTCTGCTTTTGGGCAAATACAAATGTTAACAGTTTGTTAGGCTAAGAAACTAGGTATGAATTCTAAATGATGTCTCTATGAGTTAAGACTGTATAAATAATCAGATTTTCTTTAAAACTTTGTCAGTCACATGTGACCATTTTATGTAAATAAGTCAATTATAGCATTCCTCATTTTGCTCAAAAAGAAGGCAAAAATTTTTTTTTCTTCTACAGTATCATTAGAAAATTAAGCAAAATGTAAAGCTAAATTGATCAAACTTTATTTTTAGGTGAGATAATTTTATGACTATTTGGGCAAGGCTATTTCAGTTTACTCTTAAGTCCTGGCATAGTTTTTAATAGGGCTCCTTTGAGTTTCAAATGTGTGCAAGTTTAGACACTAAGTGCTGTAGTTATCCTATTTTTAAGTATATTGATACCTTTTGGTGTATAGTTAGGCATAATGTCTTAAAACGGTGTTACATAGAAAATAAGTTAGTATTTTTAAAAGGTGTAGAAATTAGCTTTTTAAAACTCCTCCCACCCAATGAAAGTACTTCTAATACCTCCAAAGAAGTTCACCCCAAGTTCATCCCAGAATGTCCACATTTCTAAGAACTAATTTATAGCACAAAAAATATTTCAATTAAATTCCCATGTTCTTACCCATCTTTTATTTCTAATAAATTATTTCAATGGCAAAGTTTGAAAACATTTTTTATAAGTTCAGGACAAGAGCATTAAAAATTTCTATATAGATTCCATTCACATATGAATAAGGAGAGCTTCCTGGAAGAAGGGGTTCAGTTCAGTTCAGTTCAGTCGCTCAGTCATGTCTGACTCTTTGCAATCCCATGAATCACAGCACGCCAGGCCTCCCTGTCCATCACCATCTCCTGGAGTTCACTCAGACTCACCTCTATCGAGTCCATGATGCCATCCAGCCATCTCATCCTCGGTCATCCCCTTCTTCTCCTGCCCCCAATCCCTCCCAGCATCACAGTTTTTTCCAATGAGTCAACTCTTCACATGAGGTGGCCAAAGTACTGGAGTTTCAGCTTTAGCATCATTCCTTCCAAAGAAATCCCAGGGTTGATCTCCTTCAGAATGGACTGGTTGGATCTCCTTGCAGTCCAAGGGACCCTCAAGAGTCTTCTCCAACACCACAGTTCAAAAGCATCAATTCTTTGGCGCTCAGCCTTCTTCACAGTCCAACTCTCCATACATGAACACTGGAAAAACCACAGCCTTGACTAGACGGACCTTAGTCGGCAAAGTAATGTCTCTGCTTTTGAATATACTATCTAGGTTGGTCATAAATTTTCTTCCAAGGAGTAAGCGTCTTTTAATTTCATGGCTGCAGTCACCATCTGCAGTGATTTGGGAGCCCCAAAATATGAAGTCTGACACTGTTTCCCCATCTATTTCCCATGAAGTGATAGAACCGGATGCCATGATCTTTGTTTTCTGAATGTTGAAGTTTCAGCCAACTTTTTCACTCTCCTCTTTCACTTTCAACAAGAGGCTTTTGAGTTCCTCTTCACTTTCTGCCATAAGGGTGGTGTCATCTGCATATATGAAATTATTGATATTTCTCCCAGCAATCTTGATTCCAGCTTGTGTTTCTTCCAGTGCAGTGTTTCTCATGATGTACTCTACATATAAGTTAAATAAGCAGGGTGACAATATACAGCCTTGACGCACTCCTTTTCCTATTTGGAACCAGTCTGTTGTTCCATGTCCAGTTCTAACTGTTGCTTCCTGACCTGCATACAGATTTCTCAAGAGGCAGGTCAGGTGGTCTGGTATTCCCATCTCTTTCAGAATTTTCCACAGTTTATTGTGATCCACACAGTCAAAGGCTTTGGCATAGTCAATAAAGCAGAAATCGATGTTTTTCTGGAACTCTCTTGCTTTTTCCATGATCCAGCGGACGTTGGCAATTTGATCTCTGGTTTCTCTGCCTTTTCTAAAACCAGTTTGAACATCAGGGAGTTCACGGTTCACATATTGCTGAAGCCTGGCTTGGAGAATTTTGAGCATTACTTTACTAGCATGTGAGATGAGTGCAATTGTGTGGTAGTTTGAGCATTCTTTGGCATTGCCTTTCTTTGGAATTGGAATGAAAAAGGACCTTTTCCAGTCCTGTGGCCACTGCTGAGTTTTCCAAATTTGCTGGCATATTGAGTGCAGCACTTTCAAAGCATCATCTTTCAGGATTTGAAAGAGCTCAACTGGAATTCCATCACCTCCACTAGCTTTGTTTGTAGTGATGCTTTCTAAGGGGAAGAAAGGGTACTCAGTGTGAAATAAGAGGTTTTTTTCCCACCTCATGAAATCTAGAGGTAGTTGAAATATGAGATAGGAATGAGTATTTGGTAGAAGAGGTGAGACTGAAACTTCCATAGGAGACCTGATTTGTAGGTGTCATTTTTATTATACTTGTCTCAGAACCAAAACTACTTTTACCATTTAATCTTCATACAAAGTTTGAATTTCACTTTCTAGATCTCACTGTTAGTGTTTAGTTTAAAAGTAATTATAGCAATTGTGAACCTATAGGTGTATGCCTGCCTGCTCAGTCCCTCAGTTGTGCCTGACTCTTTTGCAGCCACATAGACTGAAATACACAGACTCCTCTGTTCATGAGATTTTCCAGGCCAGAAGACTGGAGTGGGTTGCCATTTCCACCCTCAGTGGATCTTCTGACCCAGGGATCAAACCTGCTTTTGCTGCATTTGCAGGCGGATTCTTTACCACTGAGCCACCTGGGAAGCCTCCCACTATTTAAAGGTGTGTATGTACCTTCAAATAAGAGTAAATACTCAGTTACTGTGGAGTGTAGCTGCATGAAACCCATGGTAATCTAACAATTAAGCTAAACTATAGTTATACTCACTTTTTAAGTATATAATCTAAAATCAAATTACACTATTGCAGAAAGGTGGACTTTTATTGGCCTGTGGTGGGCACTACAGTATTGTCTGCCGAGCTTGCTGTCTTCCCATCCCTGGGCTCCCACTTTGTTTCTGCAGCTCGAGGGGGACCTGCACCCCCTGCAGCATGCTGCTCTTTTTGTCACAACTGTTTAGTTCAAGAGTAGACTATGACCTAAGCTAAGCTACTCTGGGACTTTCCATGGAGTGTCTCATACTATAATTGAGAATGAATCAGCATCTTTTGGGGAGAGATTTGTAAGATATGAAATGTGTGGGGTGCAGACGTCATATGAAAGCAGTTGTCTATAGTGCTAGAGAATGAAGCTGGAACTGACAGAGAGAAAACTAAGAGAGAAACTAAGAGGAGGAAAGGAAGCTGCCAGAATTTTATCCCTGGTTTCATGATTTTCTGAAGAACAGTTGTCTCCCTGTTTTTACCACTTTCTTAGTCTTTAGCCCTCTCTTGTTCTTAGTGATCCAGTGAAGCTCCTCCTCTTGCCTTAACCATTTTGAGTTAGAATCTTGATTAATAAAGTACCTTCCTGAACCAAGCTACAGTTTGCATGATTTAAAAAAAATACTCACTCTAAGACAACTTAGTAGCAGAAGTGTATTTTTGTCACAGTAAGGACTGATAACTAAAGAAAAGTCAATTCTGTGTTCTAGTGAAAAGCAAGAGAATGAATAAAGAGAGAAGGAAGGAAAACCCAGAAATAGTCCTTGTTACCAGGACAAGAGCAAAGGATGGATGCTTGTCGGTTTTGTGCTGAAAAGAAATCTCTTTAACAGTGAATAAGGGTAACGGATTTATTTGAAAAGTAGAGGGAATGTTAAGGAATTAGAGAGGAAATTTAAAAATTTGTTTATGTGAATTTATGATAATTAATGTTTATATAGGCTGCATTTTAGATGTGTGCCAGAATTGGGGCCCATTAAGGTTTTAGGTGTTGAAAATAGCCCAAGGATGGGTTATGTCAGGCTATGGTGATATACAATTAAACATCTCAGAGACGTGACACAAGCAACAATTAGTCCTTGCTGCCACAGAATGGCTCACTGTAGCACACAAACGTGAACACTTGCTGGGAAGATAGGGCCAGATTTTTGCTTTGACAATTAAATGCTTTTGCCACGATATAAGCAACTTAGCATGCCAGAATATAACATCATTTTCACCCGTGTTTCTTTGATCAGACAAACAAGTTACATGGCCATGTTAAGCTATGAAAAGTGAATTAAAAATGTAATCTTTCCATATCCTTGAAAAAAATAAGCTGAAAATGTCTTTGAGTAGCAGTAATATACTGCAGATGGTGACTGCAGCCATGAAATTAAAAAACACTTACTCCTTGGAAGAAAAGTTATGATCAACCTAGATAGCATATTCAAAAGCAGAGACATTACTTTGCTGACTAAGGTCCGTCTAGTCAAGGCTATGGTTTTTCCAGTGGTCATGTATGGATGTGAGAGTTGGACTGTGAAGAAGGCTGAGCACCAAAGAACTGATGCTTTTGAACTGTGGTGTTGGAGAAGACTCTTGAGGGTCCCTTGGACTGCAAGGAGATCCAACCAGTCCATTCTGAAGGAGATCAACCCTGGGATTTCTTTGGAAGGAATGATGCTAAAGCTGAAACTCCAGTACTTTGGCCACCTCATGTGAAGAGTTGACTCATTGGAAAAAACTGTGATGCTGGGAGGGATTGGGGGCAGGAGGAGAAGGGGACGACAGAGGATGAGATGGCTGGATGGCATCACTGACTCAATGGACGTGAGTCTGAGTGAATTCCGGGAGTTGGTGATGGACAGGGAGGCCTGGTGTGCTGCGATTCATGGGGTTGCAAAGAGTCAGACATGACTGAGCGACTGAACTGAACTGAACTGAATATCTACCTCAATACAATTATGAACAGAAAATCTGGAACCCTGGGTCAGAATCTCAATTTTTCCACATCATAGCTCAGCCCACTGGTCTTCCTACTCAGAAACTTTTGCTTTCATTTGCTTTGATTTTATCTTGCCTCCAAGCTACATGGGTTCTTTAAGCTCAGTCTGCATAAAGGATATAATAATGCTTCCCAGGTATTATTGTAAGGATTAAATGCAAGCAATAGTATATGGAAAAAAAAAAAAAAACCTTTAGAAACTTGGAAGGACTTTTCAAATATGTAAAAAAAGAAAAGAATACATACCCCAAAAAAAGAAATATGTAGTAGTCATAATACCTGGTTTTTTATCCTTTAATTTTTTCATGAAACACTGTTTATGTAATTCATTATTCATATGATGCTACTTTTAAATATGTAAACCCCTTGATATAAGAGAATATATTCTATACATTAAGAAGTAATAAATGACCTTAAACTACATTTAAAACCATAAACTTTATTAGTCATGACACTTTATATCAAAATCTACTTTTTGTCTCATTCAAACAGCTTAAAATTGTGACCCTCTTTGTATACTCAAGTTTTAAACAAGTTTCACTTCCATTAATTACAGAGCATGAAATATGTTGTCAGAAAAAATGTGCCCTGTGTTTCTTTTTCTACATGCACACAATTCTTCAACCCCACTTTTTCAGTAAGAGAAAAAGTTAGTTCATTCTTTTAGAAAGATTATTAACTAGTTCCCTAAAGAAACTTAAGTGCACATTCCTTTAGCTCCACAAATGTCAGAAGTATAGGATAAAAGTATTGCTTACCTAAAATGTATTTTAATCTTAAACTGTTCTTTCAAAGTTTGTTTTGCTTAGGATAGAGATACAAATGAGGCAAGCTATTATGTCTTCTTTGAATTCCCAACAGGAAACTTTTGCTTAGTTTCAGGTGGTTATATTTTGCTATGAATCACAGAAAATTTCCACTGATTTGTGACATAATATTTTAATTCCATGGAGCTTTACAACTGCAACTTATAATGTTTAGGTTAAAAGACTGATTTCAACAGAGCATCAAAATTGCATATAGATATTCTGTTAATTTTTTAAAAAAACATACAAACTTATGTCAAGCATTTTGTATATACAAGAGAAATTATGTAGGGGAAGTGACTTTCCTGTAGATTATTTAGATATACACAGAGAAATAGATAATGTAGATCATAGACTCAAAAAATATTTCTTCTCCATCCCAGAGTATTTCTTTTTCTATCATTTCCACTTTATAACTTACTTTTGAAACTCACCTAAAGTATATTTTTTATTGCTACTTTTCTTTTGTTTGCTAACTCACATTTATCTAGCTTATTGATTTTGCTTCTTCTTTAGTGGTCTTTCCCCCTACTCCTGATCTCTTATCCTGTCTTCCTTACTTCTTCATTATCAATGAGTATATTTTCCTCCCCTCAAAAAGCTGTGAAAGGTAGACTTCCTAAGGCAGTTTCAATTTATTTTTTACTTTATTTAAGGTAATTTTTTTGAAAATTTAAAGAACTACATTCTTCAACATTTAAAATTATATAATGTAGCCAGTGGTGCTTTAGTTATTTTTCTAGGTCTCCATCATATTAATAGTATTTGTATCTAATTTAAATACAATTTATGGCATTTCATAATTGTTCAGCTGGAGCTACCTGAACATCATTTGAAATTTGTGTAGTGCAACTGAAGAACTGAATTTTAAACTAAATTTAATTTTAATTAATTTGAATATGAAAAGTCACATGTGGCTTGTAGCTACCATAATGGACAGTGAAGTTAAAAAATTAACAAGGACTTTTCTAGCTTAGTTTAATTATACCTCTATGAAGGAATATTGACCTGTTTTCTAACACTGCACTATATTGATGAAACCTATAATCTGCATTTATCTACCTTTACCTGAGAAGACTTCCAGAACAACCTGGAAAAGAATGTTAAAACATTTATTAATAAATCAACCAGTAAATTTGCATATTTAGGAAATGCCATCTCCTCCATAAGGCCATCTCTGACCTTTCTTATATTGTTCTCCTTTGGCTCAGCTCAGTGGTTCCTTCCCTTTTTTCAACTCATACAGCAATGTATACCTCTTTCACAATTCTTATCAGAGTCTACTGTGTATTGCTGTTATTTATGTACCTGTTTTATCTCCTCTTCTAGGTGATTAGGGTAAGAATCAAAACAGAAATCTGGTTGATCTCATGTCTCAGAGCACCTAGCAGAGTAATTTCTACAATCAATACTGCTCAATTGCTGGATGTATACAATCTCTGTCTTCCTGTGGAGGCAACAATCTTATTGTGACATCAGTTGGAGGTCTCCAGGAGTCTCCACTGTGTGGTCAGTGCTTGGATGAGGCACATGACCTCAGTCTGGAAACTGGACTGCTGTTCACAAGTGGTTCTGTTGGCTCTGACCTCACACTCATTTGACATTTCTGTTCTCTGTATCCAGTTTGAATGATTCCTCTGCTTTGTTCTATTTCCCCTTTTGCCATTTTTGTCTCTAAAACTCACAGCACTGTGGCCAGCCCTGGGATTCTGAAGCAAATTACTTTTGGTGGGATAGCTGTTGTATTCAAATTTATTTCTACAGAGGGTTGTAATAAACTGGTAGCGACCACAAGGACCCACTATAGGAAACTAAAGGAAACCCCATTGCATTCTCTTTACTATTAAACCTTCAGCTAATTCTTTTTCGAACTGATACTTTAGTGTCTATTAAGGAATCTGTAGCAGTCATAAATTATATCACACTTGGTAGTGTGATGTAATTAGGAAAACAACCACACAGTGAATATAAAAGTTGCAGGCGGGGTGAACATTGTTTAATGGCTTCTCTGTTGTGAATAGCCATAGTATAGTAAGATTACAAATGCAGCGATATTTCCATGTTCTAAATTGTCTTTGTGGAACATCTGGTGCTCAGAATTATCCATGCTCTGTTCCTCTGACCTGTTTCATTTGATCTGCTCTAATGGGAATTTTTTTAGCCACTAAATCTAAGTTCAGGGTGTGAATCACAGCAGGGTGATGATAGGTAATTGGACAGGGAACTTACCAGGAGCATGAGAGCATCAGAGATCCCATGTTCTCAAAGGAAATCAGTTTTCAAAAAAGAGAAAGTAATATTGGGAAGGATTTTTTTTTCCTGGAGAGAGTAAGTAGATTTTTCAAAGAAATTCTCTTTTAAAAATGAATCAAATGTTTTAACAAAATGCTTAAGATTATGGAACCAAATAGTAAATCTTAGTATTTTCTTAACATTTATATTAATAAGTCTTTAAAAAATACATATTAGGGAATTGAATGTGTGAAGGCTATGCCTGTCTTCCACCATGGGACACATTCTTGTGATGGAAATCACAGCACTCAGTAGCTACAGTCTTACATGCATAATGGCTCAGTACAATTTTATTTTATTTTAACATCAGTACAATTTTAGAAAATAAAATTGATTAAACTGAAATTTTCCAATATTGTGGCACTGTCTTTTGGAACTATTACTTTTAGGTTTATAACTGAAATATGTAATCTCTTGACTGTGAAAAGCAGAAACAATGAATTTCTTTTCTTTTTCTTTTTTTTGGCCCAACTGCAGAAAAGACTTTTTTTTTTCCCATCCATATTATCAAAGTGTATGTATTTAAAGAACATGCTTAAAGTAAAAACCCTAGTAGCTCAGTTGGTAAAGAATCTGCCTGAAATTCAGGGGACCCAGGTTTGATCCTTGGGTCAGGAAGATCTCCTGGAGTAGGAAATGGAAACCCACTCTGGTAGTCTTGCCTGGAGAATTCCATGGACAGAGTAGCCTGGTGGGGTCGCTAAGTTAGCACAACTGTGGGACTAACACTTTCACTTTAAAGTAAAATGTGTATTTGTCCTGCTAAGAGCACACTCCAAGCATGGTGAGACATGAATGTTTTTTTACAGTGTGCTGATGAAATTTTTACAGCAGAGTGGACAGAAAGTACTCTCTTAGATTCATTCAACAACTTGTTCAGCCTTGGCCCTGGTCCTGATATAGTAATATTGAATCCAGCAAAATAAACAGTATATTGGAAGATATTAGAGTGCTTCACACGTGTTTCAGTTTTATTTAGTAAATATTTGTGTAACTATTTGCAATTAAATTTTCTGATAAAGATTATTTAAAAAATAAACATTTTTAGCACTGTTAGCTATAGATTTATGATACGTATTGTAATGTCAGTTAGAACTCAAAATATTTTACATAATACGATCTTACTCAACTTCATGATGTTGCCAAGTGGGAAAAAATAAACTGCCTTAAAAATAGGGAATTTCAAATGGAAATATATTTCTCTGAAATTTGCTGAATCTTGTCTAGACTAGTTAATTCCTTTCCAGTCCTTTAACCTCCTTTCTTGTTACTAGGAGAAATAATTAACATGGCTTAAGGGCAGAGTTTGGTAAAATAATGACCTAAAGGGTTTAATTTGGCCCAACATTTAAAATGAGTCAACAGTGTGACACAGATGTTGAAAAAAAAAAGAATCTTACATAGCATTAATAGAAGTATCATCTGCAGATGTTCTCACAGTACTATACCATGGAAACACTAAAAGGGAATTCACAAAATGATGTTTCTACAAGAGGCGTGACCAAGAGGGTGGGATATTTCTGTGCCTTATTATATGAACAATATTTGATGGAACAGGACGTATAAAACTCAGAAAAGCATAAATGTAAGTGGTTATAACTATGTATTCCAAATATGTTATCTATACTATATCATATCTACATCTACATCTATGTCTTATGAATGGGAGAGTAGCCTTACTCAACTTGGCTCCAACACAGAGAACAGGATCAGTGATTGGGACACAGGTGTTTCAGCTGCATAGCTAGGGTTCTCTTACCCATTAGAGGTAGTAAATGAAAAGAAGCTCTTTAACTAGAAGTGAACTGCTGTTATGTTAGTGTCCTGGAAGAAACTTAGAAATTACCAGTTAGTTCCTTTATAGGAGGTATTCATATATTGGAAAACAGGTCATACTTAATGGGCTCTACTCTCTCAATTCTAAGATTTTACTAGGTTCTTTAATAATATTATATTCATTATTTATTTCAGGTAAGTCTATTTCATTCATTTTGTTAACCAAAGAAAAACAAAATATCTAGACAGTCATTATTTATAATAGAGACTGAATATTTAGTAAAACAGAACACAACTGAAAACATTCTAAATTTGATGTGTTTCTGTCTTTAAGTGTTTTTACTTCAAATCATGCCACTGAAGATTCACTTTATAGAACTATTTTTATCTCTGAGCCATTTTAGTTTTTTGTACCAGAACTCTGAATGACTCTAAATTCGAGGTCTGGGTTGCTGCTGCTACTGCTAAGTCGCTTCAGTCGTGTCCGACTCTGTGAGACCCCATAGACTGCAGCCCACCAGGCTTCCCCATCCCTGGAATTCTCCAGGCAGGAACACTGGACTGGGTTGTCATTTCCTTTTCCAATGCATGAAAGTGAAAAGCAAAAGTAAAGTCACTCAGTCATATCCAACCCCTAGCAACCCCATGGACTGCAGCCCACCAGGCTCCTCCGTCCATGGGATTTTCCAGGCAAGAGTACTGGAGTGGGGTGCCATTGCCTTCTCCTCTGGGCTAAGAGCTTACAAATGAGAGAACAGGAGTGGGGAGGGCAGGTATTCTGACCAGGTGCGGTCTGGTTGGAATCCTGGAATCAAAGTTAGGCAGGCAAGCAATATACTGAGCAAAGTCACCAGAGAATAGGTACAAGGGCAGAGTCCCAGAGTCCTAAATCAGGAAGGAATCCTTTTGTCTTCATGAAAAAATTTCCTTGTTGGAATCCACAAGTGGAAGCAGGAAGTGCAGGAGCAGAGGCAACAACCTTGGGAGCTACCAGCCCATCCTTCCTCCAGCAGGGCTGGCTGCCAGGTATTTGACAAATTATTTAAAACCAGGAATTCATAGGACTGCATCTTTATTCATACAATTCACAGTACCAAAGTCCTGCTACTTTTTTGACAAGCAGCCTGACCACCCATGGTTTTCTGTGACACAGTCTTTCCTTTCAAGCATCCCAAATTGCTGTTAACAGCAGGTCTTGAGCAAAAACATTGCAGACAACTGGGATGCCAATGTGCTAAATGCTTTTAAACACTTCTAAACATGTCTAGTTCTTTTACTTGAACCTTGGGTAACTTTATCTTACATTTTATTAATAGAGTCAATCCTGGATATCTACAGATCTGCATCTGTGGATACAACCAAAAGCAAATCAAAGACTTGGTTGAGTCCACAGATGCAGAATCTGAAGGCATGGAGGGCTGACTGTATGTAGAACCAGAGAGAAAACAGAAATCATGGGCTCAAGATAAAAGGAGATTAAGACCTCATTTGACCCTTATTAATCACTTTTATTCATTGATCTAATTTAGAATTAATCAATACTTTTTGTATAGTTTGCTTTCTCTTTGGGTACCTATAGAGCTTTTTCCTCTTATTTCCTTTTTCAGTCCATCCTTTGCCTTACAATTAAAGTTAATATTTTAAGGGACAGATATAACTATGCCACTGTTTTGCTAAAAATCATCCATGGTTCCTCACTGCTTGGAGTCAAGTGAAGCAACACTTTTTTTCCACTTATCCCATGCTTCATGTCATCTAGATTTTACTCTTGTTACACAAATACAGCATGTAGGTTAACAATCCTGTGTTTATTTTGTTCATGCTATTTTCTAGTCTTGGAATACCTTTTCCCTCTGGCTTTCTTCCCCATATCTTTCTATTCCACCTTTCTGCAGGATGACATATCTTATCCTGGTTAACTGAACAAAAATTTGCCTTCTCTAAGAAGCCAGAACTGACTTTAAAACATTAATTATTACCTCCTTCCTGTGCCTATGTCTGTTTGTCTATCAGTGAACATGGTCATATTTTAGCGTAATTTTTTCCCCTGTGAATCTTTCTTCCTCCCAGGCTGTGAAATCCCTAAGAGTAGGGATAATGACATTTACTTTTTTAGTTTCAGGGTCTGGTACATAATACACAAAGTAACTTTTGAATGCTTACAACTTTTCAATTGTATCTTTCAATATTACCATTTCTTTGGTCCCCTTTGACTCTAAAATTCTGTGGTTTTCATTGGTACTTTGGAGATATAAATATTATTATACATAGGTTTCAGATGGAATTTGTACCAATGAATGAAGTCTTATATATAAATGGCAAGTTAAATTGCCTTGTGGCTTGCAAAATAGGAAAAGCCAAGTCTGGAAACTACATGATTCTGGGTCAGTTTAACATTGACTGGCTGCCAGAGTCTATGTGGCTTTTGTTAACAGGAGCTACCAGTCTTGTCCTTCTATGTAGGATCAGCTATGGCCTTTGTGGAGATATTTTGATAGAAATAACCCCAAGGGCATATAAGGAGAATGGATGTACATTGTTTTGTGTGTGAGATTTTCCTCCTTGTTGCCTCCCTACCACATACTAGTGATACAAAAGCTGAGTATAAGCATGGAAGGTATAGGAGGTCATTTGTCCCTTTTAGCAAAATAAATTCACTATGAGTGGATATAGTGTCACAACCATATGAATGAGCTTGGCTAATGTTGGCAAATGTCTGTCTGATGTTTCATAATTTCATATATTTATTAGTATTTAAAAAAAATTCTTGACACTAGAATAACTCTGGATAGCAGCCTGGAAATGAACATCACCATTAAAGTAAACATCAGAAAAAGATCATCTTGTGGCAGTTGGGAGTAGCCAGGGAAAATAAGAATCATTCTGACAGTCAGCATATATACATCAAGTCTCACACACACAGGTATTTACTCTTTCCTGCATCCACGTTCTCTCAAAACAATAGCAAGGCCATATCTGACATCAAGTGTTTCCTCTTAGTTTTTGCTTAAGCTCCAACTTATTATTTCTGGCACTCTCTCAGTGCCCAGTGGTTACAAGAGCATGGTTTGACCAACAGTGACTCTGGCCAATGGGTGTAGCTGGAATCAGGCACATAGGAAAGGGTTCATTTGTTTATCACAGTAGCACCCAGCAGTAGAGCTGTTAACATTTCCTTTCAAAACTGTCTTGCTGAGAGTTTTGAGGTTTGATCTTTTCAATTTTCACTGGTTTAAAATTTGTCACCAGAGGTTTTTGTTTTTGTTTTTGTTTTTGTTTTTTTTAAATGCAGACTTGTCCAATAGAGATGCCAATAGCAACCCACTCCAGTAATCTTGCCTGGAAAATCCCATGGACAGAGGAGCCTGGTGGGCTGCAGTCCATGGGGTCACTAGGGGTCGGATATGACTGAGCAATTTCACTTTCACTTTTCACTTTCATGCATTGGAGATGGAAATGGCAACCCAGTCCAGTGTTCCTGCCTGGAGAATCCCAGGGACAGGGGAGCCTGATGGGCTGCCGTCTTTGGGTTCTCACAGAGTTGGACACGACTGAAACGACTTAGTAGCAGCACACTTGTCCAAACTTTCAGAAACAATGTTTGGTAAATAATTCTTCAGTTGAAATTTCAGGTAGGAAAAAGAAATAAGATTTACTTAGACTTCACGTTTCTCTTTTGTGTGATTAAGATTATTACATTTATAAACATTCTGTCATTTTGTTACTTGGAAGGAATGAGTAGTGACCTAAGAAGAAGGTCAATTTTCTTAAAAGTTTATACCAAAGCCATTCTACATTCTGAGGATAAAAGCTTTAAAATGTATTCCTTGGTTATAATCTTGACTGTATAACCCTTAATTGACAACAGATCTGTTTCTTATTGCCTAAGAACCAGCACTTTTATGAGGCCTACTATTCTCATTGATATTAAAAAAAAAGATTTATAATGGTATTTCTCATTAAATTCTACAGGAATTTGACAGGTATTTTACACTTTTACATGAGTCTAAGAGTAAATCCTTGTGTGTTCATTTACAACAGGGTTCATCAGTGTGGCTATTGTTCTACAAAGAGAATATAAGATTCAGAAATAAACAGCCCAGGTTCCAAAGTGAAAGTGTTAGTCCTCAGTCATGTCTGACTCTTTGTGCCCCCATGGACTGTAGCCCACCAGGCTCCTCTGTCCATGGAATTCTCCAGACAAGAATACGGGAGTGGGTAACTGTTCCCTTCTTCAGGTGAATCTTCCTGACCCAGGGATCAAACCCAGGTCTCCTGCATTGCAGGCAGATTCCTTGCCTACTGAGCCACCAGAGAAGCTCTCTAGATTCCAAACATCCACCAAAGAGTTCCTGTGTCTCACTGAGTCCCCAAATCCTACATTTCTTTTGTTAAGAATGGCCTACTAGCACACCTTATTTTATGAAATGGAAACATTCCTAAAACAGTTAATGTAAATTTAAAAAGCAAGAGCTACCATTTATTGAGCACACTCACATGCATGGCATGGTACTAGACATTCCCTTTTATTACTTTATTTCATCCTCATAATGCCCTGTAAGACGTGGATATTATCCACATTTAGCAAATAAGTAATGTGAGAGGCCCAGAAACTACTGATGTGACTCAAGGTCACGGAGGGAATAAAATGAAGTCCTAAAATCAGAATCTCAGTGTGCTTGACTCCAAGTCCTATGCTTCATCTTCCATAGCCACTGCACATTGTAATATTTCAAATATGCCTGAAAAATTGACCATTTTCAGAAAGCCTAGCCCATTGTTCCTGAATAATAACCAAAATATTTTTGTATTAAAATGTTACTTATCTTTTTTAAGCATTAAAATGTTGTACACTATCACTTCATGGCAAATAGATGGGGGAAAAGTGGAAACAGTGACAGATTGTATTTTCTTGGGTTCCAAAATCACTGCAGATGGTGACTGCAGCCATGAAATTAAAAGACATTTGCTCCCTGGAAGGAAAGCTATGATAAACCTAGTCAGAGTATTAAAAAGCGGAGACATCATTTTCCCAACAAAGGTCCATGTCCAAAGCTATGGTTTTTCCAGTAGTCATGTAAGGATGTGAGAGTTGGTCTATAAAAAAACTGAGCACCAAAGAATTGATGCTTTAAAATTGTGGTGCTTGAGAAGACTCTTGAGAGTCCCTTGAACTACAAGGAGATCAAACCAGTTAATCCTAAAGGAAATCAATCCTGCATATTCATTGGAAGGACTGATGCTGAAGCTGAAGCTCCAACACTTTGGCCACCTGATGTGAAGTGCCAACTTACTGGAAAAGACCCTGATGCTGGGAAAGACTGAGGGCAAGAGAAGAAGGAGTCGACAGAGGGAGAGATGATTGGATAGCATGCATCTCAATGGGCCTGAGTTTGAGCAAACTTCAGGAGATGGTGAAGGACAGGGAAGCCTGATGTCCTGCAGTCCATGGGGTCCCAAAGAGTCAGACTTGACTTAGCAGCTGAACAACAATATGTTCTAACAGATAATCTGTCTCCAGTATTCCTACTGAATACTTCCAAAAGAGTTTCTTAACTGGAGATGGTTGGGCTTCATAGAATCAATGCCATCTTCTGCAGTTGAAGGTACACTTTACATGTATTTGCAGAAATACATTTTCTTACGAGGACAAATGCCCACCTTTCATCATATTCCTTGAGAAAACAAGTTTAAGTATTATTGCTCTAAATAATTAGAAAATTCACTGCTTAATGAAATAAGTAGTGAAGAAAGATACTTCAGGAAGATTTACACTACTTCAGAGTATCCTTTTTCCTGTTGAAACAGATGGGGATTTGGGAAAGAGAAAAGAGAAACTAATAAAAGATGTGGTAGGACTTTTAAGATTACAATAGATGATGAGACCACCAAATTTAACCTGTAAGTTCTAGATATTTGGCTTTGTTACTGTGACAAACAAAGTTAAATTTATATATATTTATTTGTTCATTAGAAAGTTAGTTCCATACTTCATATAGAGGCAGACCTGGGTAAGCAGTAAACACTTAGTAAAAGTGCTGTGTGCAACACTCACGCTCAAGGATAAGTGAGGTTCTTTACTGCCTGTAAAGAAAGAACTGGGAGGGGGGTGGCTCAGCTGTGGGCTGTGGTTCAGATCAGGGCCATTCCAGTTCCATGATTCTATTGAGTGTACAGAAAGAAGGTCTCAGAGTCATGAGAGCATCAATAGTGTTATGGATGTCAATTTCTAAGACTTCAGTTTCCATATTTAATCATTCCTAATATGAATGAAGATTCAGTCTGAAGATTCACCTTCTAAGGAGACTCTCCTTTCTCATCTCCCTTTTCAAAGTTATCTTTTTTACACTTTACCAAAAAGGAAAAGAGGACACAGTTTTCACTTATTGTTGCCATGGTGCTCTGCCTTGGAATGGGGAAACCTTCATAAAGAAAGGAAGAAACAGAAATATTGCAGTTGGTAGTGAGAAAAGGAATGACCAACTATTATGGGGAATTTCTTTGAATTTAATTGTTTCCCAAGTATGTGCTTTCAACACAACTTAAGGAGAACCTAACTCAATTATTATGTTACATCAAATAATTATATTTGATAATTAAGTCATCCTGATATCTTTTTAGCCTGTATCTGAGAAGAAATTTAGAGAATTGAAGAGTTCTACTACAGCATTATTTTCAGCCCTACCTGTTTTTTTTTTTTTACTTTACAATACTGTATTGGTTTTGCCATACATTGACATGAATCCACCACGGGTGTACATGAGTTCCCAAACATGAACTCCCTCCCACCTCCCACCCCATATCATCTCTCTGGATCATCTCAGTGCACCAGCCCCAAGCATCCTGTATCCTGCATCAAACATAGACTGGCTATTCTTTTCTTACATGATAGTATACATGTTTCAATGCCATTCTCCCAAATCATCCCACCCTCTCCCTCAGAGTCCAAAAGTCCGCTCTACATATCTGTGTCTCTTTTGCTGTCTCGCATACAGGGTCATCATTACTATCTTTCTAAATTCCATATATATATATATATATGTTAGTATACTGTATTGGTGTTTTTCTTTCTGACTTACTTCACTCTGTATAATCGGCTCCAGTTTCAATCATCTCATTAGAACTGATTCAAATGTATTCTTTTTAATGGCTGAGTAATACTCCATTGTGTATATGTACCACAGCTTTCTTATCCATTCATCTGCTGATGGACATCTAGGTTGTTTCCATGTCCTGGCTATTATAAACAGTGCTGCAATGAACATTGGGGTACATGTGTCTCTTTCAATTCTGGTTTCCTCAGTGTGTATGCCCAGCAGTGGGATTGCTGGGTCATAAGGCAGTTCTATTTCCAGTTTTTAAAGGAATCTCCACACTGCTCTCCATAGTGGCTGTACTAGTTTGCATTCCCACCAACAGTGAAGAGGGTTCCCTTTTCTCCACACCCTCTCCAGCATTTATTGCTGGCAGGCTTTTGGATTGCAGCCCTTCTGACTTGTGTGAAGTGGTACCTCATTGTGGTCTTGATTTGCATTTCTCTAATAATGAGTGATGTTGAGCATCCTTTCATGTATTTGTTAGCCATCTGTATGTTTTCTTTGGAGAAATGTCGATTTAGTTCTTTGGCCCATTTTTTGATTGGGTCATTTATTTTTCTGGAATTGAGCTGCATAAGTTGCTTGTATATTTTGGAGATTAGTTGTTTGTCAGTGGCTTCATTTGCTATTATTTTCTCCCATTCTGAAGGCTGTCTTTTCACCTCGCTTATAGTTTCCTTTGTTGTGCAGAGGCTTTAATTTTAATTAGATCCCATTTGTTTATTTTTGCTTTTATTTCCAGAATTCTGGGAGGTGGATCATAGAGGATCCTGCTGTGATTTATGTCGGAGAGTGTTTTGCCTATGTTCTCCTCTAGGAGTTTTATAGTTTCTGGTCTTATGTTTAGATCTGTAATCCATTTTGAGTTCATTTTTGTGTGTGGTGTCAGAAAGTGATCTAGTTTCATTCTTTTACAAGTGGTTGACCAGTTTTCCCAGCACCACTTGTTAAAGAGATTGTCTTTACTCCATTGTATATTCTTGCCTCCTTTGTCAAAGATAAGGTGTCCATATGTGTGTGGATTTATCTCTGGGCTTTCTATTTTGTTCCATTGGTCTATATTTCTGTCTTTGTGCCAGTACCATACTGTCTTGATGACTGTGGCTTTGTAGTAGAGCCTGAAGTCAGGCAAGTTGATTCCTCCAGTTCCATTCTTCTTTCTCAAGATTGCTTTGTCTATTCGAGTTTTTTTGTATTTCCATACAAGTTGTGAAATTATTTGTTCTAGTTCTGTGAAAAATACCGCTGGTAGCTTGATAGGGATTGCATTGAATCTGTAGATTGCTTTGGGTAGTATAATCATATTCACTATATTGATTCTTCCAATCTGTGAACATGATATATTTCTCCATCTATTAGTGTCCTCTTTGATTTCTTTCATCAGTGTTTTATAGTTTTCTATATATAAGTCTTTAGTTTCTTTAGATAGATATATTCCTAAGTATTTTATTCTTCTCATTGCCATGGTGAATGGAATTGTTTCCTTAATTTCTTTTTCTACTTTCTCATTATTACTGTATAGGAATGCAAGGGATTTCTGTGTGTTGATTTTATATCCTGCAACTTTACTATATTCATTGATTAGCTCTAGTAATTTTCTGGTGGAGTCTTTAGGGTTTTCGATGTAGAGGATCATGTCATCTGCAAACAGTGAGAGTTTTACATCTTCTTTTCCAATTTGGATTCCTTTTATTGCTTTTTCTGCTCTGATTGCTGTGGCCAAAACTTCCAGAACTATGTTGAATAGTAACGGTGAAAGTGGGCACGCTTGTCTTGTTCCTGACTTTAGGGGAAATGCTTTCATTTTTTCACCATTGAGGATAATGTTTGCTGTGGATTTGTCATATATAGCTTTTATTATGTTGAGGTATGTTCCTTCTATTCCTGGTTTCTGGAGTTTTTATCATAAATGGATGTTGAATTTTGTTAAAGGCCTTCTCTGCATCTATTGAGATACTCATATGGCTTTATTTTTCAATTTGTTAATGTGGTGAGTTAAATTGATTGATTTTCAGATATTGAATAATCCTTGCACCCCTGGGATAAAGCCCACTTGGTCATGGTGTATGATCTTTTTAATGTGTTGCTGGATTCTTATCTGTTTTTTTTTTTTTTAATTAAATTTATTTATTTATTTTTAATTTTTACTTTACAATTCTGTATTGGTTTTGGCATAGATTGACATGAATCCACCACAGGTGTACATGCGTTCCCAAACATGAGCCCCCCTCCCATCCCTCTCCCCACAACATCTCTCTGGGTCATCTCGGTGCGTCAGCCCCAAGCGTGTCATATTACCCCAGTATTTCTATTAAATAAAGGAAAAAAATAATAAAGTTCAGGCTGGGGTCAGTCCCATTCTAGCTATAAATAATATTTATCCTTGAACATATAAATTAATCTTAGCAGCCCCATCTATTTTATAAAAAGTTGCATTTCCAAATCATACATGTTTTGCATCAAAAGATGTTTATAAATAATAATTATTTATGTGTTATTTTGATCAACTGTCAACTACAAATAATAGTAGTGATAATCAACCCCCCCCAAAAAAATCATTTAAAACTTAGAACCTTAAGATAATAGGAAAAAATTAGATCTATAATTTTAATTTTGATACATATTCTAGAGCAGGAAAAATGTGATAGAATGAATATAAATAGACTTTCAAGCTTAAAACATTATATTTGAATAAAATTCTCTAATGATATCAAAGAAAATATGAATTCAGGAAAAAAATGGGATAATGTAAAACTTTTGTGTTTTAAAGAAGAGATTGTCTTGCATTTTTCAAGTGGTTAATAGTTGATGGGGTATCAATACTCTTGGTATAAGATATAATTAAATGAAACAGTATTGTATACAATGTTTATGTTTATAACACATTATTTCTTCCATTCTCTACAGTCAGCGGGTAGTTGGTAAATTGGCAGCAAGTCTCCTAGAGGAGAAAAATACCCTGATTTGTAGCATTTTTTCGAATTCCATAGTGTAAATTCTTCTCACGTACAATACAGTTTGATACAATACAGGCTACAATACACGTGGGTTCAATCCCTGGGTCAAGGAGATTCCCTGGAGAAGGAAATGGCAACCCTCTCCAGTATTCTTGCCTGGAAAATCCCATGGACAGAGGAGCCTGGTGGGCTACAGTCCATAGGGTCACAAGGACCCAGGTCTCCTGCATTGCAGGCGGAGTCTTTACCAGCTGAACCAAGGGAAGCCCCAAAATACTGGAGTGGGTAGCCTATCCCTTCTCTAGGGGATCTTCCCCACCCAGAAATCAAATCAGGGTCTCCTGTATCACAGGTGGATTCTTTATCAACTGAGCTATAAGGGAAGTTCAAGAGTCAGAAACTCCTTAGCAAATAGCAACAACAACAACAAAAATACCCATGGAACTTTAAAAATAACTAGATTCTAGGGCTCTAACTCACCCTCTAAAGTTAGAATCCCCAGTGATGGGGTCAGCCAGCTTTGCTTCAGTAAGCACCATGGGTGACCCTGAGGCAGCCCGTCCAGCACTCTCACTCCACCAGGAAGCACTGGCCAACATTGTTTAGCTGCTAAGTCATGTTCCTCTCTTTTGTGACCCCATGGACTCTAGCCCCATCAGGCTCCTCTGTCCATAGAATTTCCCAGGCAAGAATACTGGAGTGGGTTGCCATTTCCTTCTCGGGGGGATCATACCAATCTAGACGCAAGGATCAGACTTGCGTCTCCTGCATTGGCAGGAGGATTCTTTATCAGGAAGTCTGTGGCTGCCCAATAGGATCAGGATAAGGGGGAAAGGAACTGACATGGAAGTCTTCTCTCAATTTAAATGTACAGCAGTCAGAAAACTTCAGTGAAGCTAACTGTATGCTTCTCTTAATACAGAGTTGGGAAAAGTTATGGCCCCTTTATTACTTTTCCCACTGCACTCAGCCAGTCACATTCAGTTCAGTTCAGTCGTTCAGTCATGTCCAACTCTTTGCAGTCCAAGGGACTCTCAAGAGTCTTCTCCAACACTTTAGGTAGCTATAAAAATTAAATGAAATCACATACCTGAAAGAGGTGCATAAAAGAACTGTATTTTACATATAAAAAGAACAGAGTGTTATTTCAAAATTAAATAAAATCACCTACCTGAAAGAGGTGCATAAAAGAACTGTATTTTACATTTAAAAAGAACAGAGTGTTATTTCAAAATGAGATCAAAGAGCAACAGAAAATGTCCAAGCGAACATGTGTGCTGTGAGTTCCAGGCCTAGCTATCTCTGGGACCATGCTGCGGTCATTAGCTGATTGGCAAGAGCAGAGCTGTTCTAAAGGACCATGAGCTTGAAGGGTTGTTGTTGAATCTGGTTCTATAGATGGGACCATTGTATTTTCAGTGGGGAGGATGGTTATCTCATCTTCTCTCTTTCCTACTGATTTATTACCAAGCCATTTATCTCTGTCAGTTCAGTTCAGTTCAGTCGCTCAGTTCAGTTCAGTTCAGATCAGTCGCTCAGTCGTGTCTGACTCTTTGTGACCCATGAATCACAGCACGCCAGGCCTTCCTGTCCATCACCATCTCCCGGAGTTCACTCAGATTCACATCCATTGAGTCCGTGATGCCATCCAGCCATCTCATCCTCGGTCGTCCCCTTCTCCTCCTGCCCCCAATCCCTCCCAGCATTGGAGTCTTTTCCAATGAGTCAACTCTTCGCATGAGGTGGCCAAAGTACTGGAGTTTCAGCTTTAGCATCATTCCTTCCAAAGAAATCTCAGGGTTGATCTCCTTCAGAATGGACTGGTTGGATCTCCTTGCAGTGCAAGGGACTCTCAAGAGTCTTCTCCAACACCACAGTTCAAAAGCATCAATTCTTCAGCACTCAGTCTTCTTCACAGTCCAACTCTCACATCCATACATGACCACAGGAAAAACCATAGCCTTGACTAGACGGACATTAGTCGGCAAAGTATTGTCTCTGCTTTTGAATATACTATCTAGGTTGGCCATAACTTTTCTTCCAAGGAGTAAACGTCTTTTAATTTCATGGCTGCAGTCACCATCTGCAGTGATTTGGGAGCCCCAAAATATGAAGTCTGACACTGTTTCCACTGTTTCCCCATTTATTTCCCATGAAATGTTGGGACCAGATGCCATGATCTTCGTTTTCTGAATGTTAAGTATTAAGCCAACTTTTTCACTCTCCTCTTTCACTTTCATCAGGAGGCTTTTTAGCTCCTCTTCACTTTCTGCCATAAGGGTGGTGTCATCCGCATATCTGAGGTTATTGATATTTCTCCCAGCAATCTTGATTCCAGCTTGTGTTTCTTCCAGTCCAGCGTTTCTCATGATGTACTCTGCATATAGTTAAATAAGCAGGGTGACAATATACAGCCTTGAAGTACTCCTTTTCCTATTTGGAACCAGTCTGTTGTTCCATGTCCAGTTCTAACTGTTGCTTCCTGACCTGCATACAGATTTCTCAAGAAGCCAGTCAGGTGGTCTGGTATTCCCATCTCTTTCAGAATTTTCCACAGTTTATTGTGATCCACACAGTCAAAGGCTTTGGCATAGTCAATAAAGCAGAAATCGATGTTTTTCTGGAACTCTCTTGTTTTTTCCATGACCCAGCGGATGTTGGCAATTTGATCTCTGGTTCCTCTGCCTTTTCTAAAACCAGCTTGAACATCAGGGAGTTCATGGTTCATGTATCGCTGAAGCCTGGCTTGGAATATTTTGAGCATTACTTTACTAGCATGTGAGATGAGTGCAATTGTGCGGTAGTTTGAGCATTCTTTGGCATTGCCTTTCTTTGGAATTGGAATGAAAACTGACTTTGTCCAGTCCTGTGGCCACTGCTGAGTATTCCAAATTTTCTGGCATATTGAGTGCAGCACTTTCAAAGCATCATCTTTCAGGATTTGAAACAGCTCAACTGGAATTCCATCACCTCCACTAGCTTTGTTCGTAGTGATGCTTTCTAAGGCCCACTTGACTTCACATTCCAAGATGTCTGGCTCTAGATGAGTGATCACATCATCATGACTATCTGGGTCATGAAGATCTTTTTTGTACAGTTCTTCTGTGTATTCTTGCCACCTCTTCTTAATATCTTCTGCTTCTGTTAGGTCCAGACCATTTCTGTCCTTTATCGAGCCCATCTTTGCATAAAATGTTCCCTTGGTATCTCTAATTTTCTTGAAGAGATCTCTAGTCTTTCCCATTCTGTTCTTTTCCTCTATTTCTTTGCATTGATAGCTGAAGAAATCTTCCCTATCTCTTCTTGCTATTCTTTGGAACTCTGCATTCAGATGCTTATATCTTTCCTTTTCTCCTTTGCTTTTCACCTCTGTTCTTTTCACAGCTATTTGTAAGGCCTCCCCAGACAACCATTTTGCTTTTTTGCATTTCTTTTCCATGAGGATGGTCTTGATCCCTGTCTCCTGTATAATGTCATGAACCTCATTCCACAGTTCATCAGGCACTTATCTATCATATCTAGGCCCTTAAATCTATTTCTCACTTCCACTATATAATCATAAGGGAATTGATTTAGGTCATACCTGAATGGTCTAGCGGTTTTCCATATTTTCTTCAATTTGAGTTTGAGTTTGGTATTAAGGAGTTCATGATCTGAGCCACAGTCAGCCCCTGGTTTTGTTTTTGTTGACTGTATAGAGCTTCTCCATCTTTGGCTGCAACGAATATAATCAATCTGATTTCGGTGTTGACCATCTGGTGATGTCCATGTGTAGAGTCTTCTCTTGTGTTGTTGGAAGAGGGTGTTTGCTCTGACCAGTGCATTTTCTTGGCAAAACTCTATTAGTCTTTCCCCTGATTCATTCTGCATTCCAAGGCCAAATTTGCCTGTTACTCCAGGTGTTTCTTGACTTCTTACTTTTGCATTCCAGTCCCCTATAATGAAAAGGACATCTTTTCTGGGTGTTAGTACTAAAAGGTCTTATAGGTCTTCGTAAAACCATTCAACTTCAGTTTCTTCAGCGTTACTGATTGGGGCATAGACTTGGATAACTGTGATATTAAATGGTTTGCCTTGGAGACGAACAGAGATCATTCTGTCATTTTTGAGATTGCATCCAAGTTCTGCATTTTGGACTCTTTTGTTGACTATGATGGCTACTCCATTTCTTCTGAGGGATTCCTGCCCGCAGTAGTAGATATAATGGTTGCGACCCCATGAATCACAGCATGCCAGGCCTCCCTGTCCATCACCAACTCGCAGAGTTCACTCAAACTCACGTCCATCGAGTTGGTGATGCCATCCAGCCATCTCATCCTCTGTCGTCCCCTTTTCCCCCTGCCCCCAATCCCTCTCAGCATCAGTCTTTTCCAATGAGACAACTGTTCGCATGAGGTGGCCTAAATACTGGAGTTTCAGCTTTAGCATCAGTCCTTCCAAAGAACACCCAGGACTGATCTCCTTTAGAATGGACTGGTTGTATCTCCTTGCAGTCCAAGGGACTCTCAAGAGTCTTATCCAACACCACAGTTCAAAAGCAGCAATTCTTCAGCGCTCAGCTTTCTTCATAGTCCAACTCTCACATCCATACATGACCACTAGAAAAACCATAGCCTTGACCAGATGGACCTTGGTTGGCAAAGTAACATCTCTGTTTTCCAATATGCTCTCTAGTTTGGTCATAACTTTCCTTCCAAGGAGTAAGTGTAAGCAACCGCTTTTTACAAAACTCGAGTCTTTGAGTCGGGAGTCAGCATTTGTACTATGATATACATCACATCCTTCCAAGTAAGGTCATAAAGCAGAGTAACACCTTTAAAAGCTCTAACATATTTTTGGGGGTCTTCTAAATAGTCTCTCAGATCCTCCTTGATTTTTTGGTATTTCTTGATAATAAAAAGGCTTATTAACTCTCATAGACTGATTATTTTTCCCAGTGGGTGTTTTATGAAGAGGCAACAGCTTGTGAGGCAACAGTCTCTTTGGCTGTTCTGTGCATATGATCTCAGGGGTAGATTGGATAAACCTGTTTTTTTTTTTTTTTTTTTAATCTCTTTGTTTTTTGTCTTTCAGTGGGTACTGCAGCAAAGTAGTATCACATAGGAAGATCAGGTGTGTCTTCTTTAAGCCATGGGTATCAAATCTATCTCAGTTTTCCAGGATACAGTTCAAAAGAGTGCAGCTGGAATTGTTAGCTCCCAGGAGAAAAAAAAAAGTGACCAGCGCCATCTTTTTACCAGAGGCGTCCCTCTCTGCTATAGATGGGGGTGTAGACAGACTTTACACCAAAAGCTTTTTTTTCCTGGTTGGATTTGATCTGTCCCTTACCGATGCAGGAGTCATACTCATCCCTCTCAGTTCTACCACCAGGACGGGGTAAGGATGCACCAGGGGCAGACCTGATGGCATCCCTGACTGACGTCCAGCTTCACCATTAAAACCTTGCTTGTCTCTGATGCCACCCGTGGTGCAATCAGAGTAACCTTCTGGAATGTCTCCCAAGCTAAGACCGCTGGGGGAAACATTCATCATCTGAGCGCCTGTGCATGACCCTGAGTATATTCCTGACCACAGTAAGACTGATACGAACATAAAACTGAAATATTCCTTCTAACCGTCACCACACCAGTATAAGAGCCTCCTCTGGTCCACTAAGAGCCAACGTTACCAAAGGAAAGAAACCATTGTAGTTCCAATCTGAGTAACCTTTAACCTCAGAGATGCTCTTGGAGCTAGAGCTCTATCTAGCTTCTGAACTTCGGATTCCTAATGAGGCTAGGTGCTTTCTGACTACCAATCCAAGTTACACAGTAACAGCATAAATCACAAGTCCCTTGAAAGTCTATGATCCAACAGACTAGGTTAGTACTTCTAATTCCCAAGGAGTTATGAAATGGTCAAAGAGACCGAAAAGTTTGACTGAGAAAGGAGAGTTCAGTCCACATGCTTTGCCCATTTCTAGTCAGTCTCCAAAGGAGACATTGGGTGCCTCTTGGCATTGGACGGTCGGTATAAACTTCTGATAGGTTTCTGCCATAAGCCATATGAGATCACTGCAGAACCACAGAGCAGGGCTCCTCACCTGCTTTGCGCAGGGCATTTCATTCATTCACACAAGCACACCGTAGAGTTAGTAAAGTACAGCAGAACACGTGTTCCCTAGGATAACAAAGAACTAGAGCTCCAAGCATCTTTACCTTGTCCTGAAGGATCCTGGGACAAGCCCCCAAGATGAAAGGTTGTTGCTGAATGAAAAGATGCCGGGATTCTTGGACTCCACAGGAGAAGAATTCAATCCGGGGCCAGAGACAAGGCTTGCTCACTCAGAGCTTTTGTGTAATAAAGTTTTATTAAAGTACAAAGGAGATAGAGAAAGCTTCTGACATAGGCATCAGAAGCGGGCAGTAAGAGTACCCCCCGCTAGTCTTCAGCTGGATGTTATATAGTCACTAGCAGTCTATTAATGAAAGAAAGGAATGTCTTAAAACTCAGAATGGCACCAGGCCCCTCATCCATAAGATGTACTTTAGGATAAACTCGGCACCAGGCGATTCATCCCGGCCATAAAACGATTGACTTAAATCTTATAGCAGAGCAGGTTACCATACAAATAGTTTCGTTTACAAAGATTAGGGGAACAACATCTGAGTATAACATACTGGTTTGTCAAGTAGGTTCTGAGCCATTAGGGGGGAACCGACTTGAAGACAGAGTCTGGGGTAAATGCAAAGTACATTAACAAAGCTTAAGACAAACATTTCCATAATAAAAATGTATTGGTTAACTCAAGGTTTGAGAATAGTTAACTTCAGGTGAGACCAGGTGTCATTATGGCAACACAGTATTTTAAGAGAAACCTTCTTTTAAATTTGTATAGAGAATGAAAAAAAAAAATATCGCTAGTTTGTTTCCTCCTGCTGCTTAAGAGAGATAAAAATGTATGACACTTGTAGCCTATTTCCTCCTTTTGGAGACCTCTGGCCTTCCTGCCCGTTACCTTCTCAAGGTCCTTGGGGTTTATTTTTCATGGGTTATGTGCAACTCATTTAAAGGTCTGATCCTGGGCTATCCTGGGCTTTACTGGACATCCGTGTGGCTTGCTCACCATTTGGGACCTTAGTTTTGTGTCCTCAGTTATAATCTGTATCAAGTTATAATCTAGTCATGATGATGACTCCATTTCATTTACTATATTGTTGGAAGAGAAACATTAAATTTCAAACAAAACCCTGCTCTCTCCTTCTCCCGCTTTCTTCACTTATCTCTGATCCCTAGAGTAGGTTTCTAAACATATAGTTCTATTAATTAACCCAAATACAGGATGAAAAACTCTAAATTGTTCCTGAGAGCATGAGAATGGTTCCTCCAAGAGTTACTCAGAGTGGCCACAGCCTTAGAGAATGGGAACCTGACAAATGGATGGGGCGTTCCACTCAAATTTCTTTCCTCATGCCCAGGAGGTCCTTGAAATATAAAATGCTTACTCATAATCACTATAGGATGTTATATCTTTATTTCAGTCAGTTCAGTTCAGTTCAGTGGCTCAGTCATGTCCAACTCTTTGCAACCCCATGAATCGCAGCACGCCAGGCCTCCCTGTCCATCACCAACTCCCAGAGTTCACTCAAACTCACTTCCATCGAGTTGGTGAAGCCATCCAGCCATCTCATCCTCTGTCATCCCCTTTTCCTCCTGCCCCCAATCCCTCCCAGCATCATGAGTCAACTCTTCACATGAGGTGGCCTAAGTAAGGAGTTTCAGCTTTAGCATCAGTCCTTCCAAAGAACACCCAGGGCTGATCTCCTTTAGAATGGACTGGTTGGATCTCCTTGCAGTCCAAGGGACTCTCAAGAGTCTTCTCCAACACCACAGTTCAAAAGCATCAATTCTTCAGCACTCAGCTTTCTTCACGGTGCAACTCTAATATCTGTACATGACCACTGGAAAAACCATAGCCTTGACTAGACGGAACTTTGTCGGCAAAGTAACGTCTCTGCTTTTGAATATGCTATCTAGGTTGGTCATAACTTTTCTTCCAAGGAGTAAGCATCTTTTAATTTCATGGCTGCAGTCACCATCTGCAGTGATTTTGGAGCCCCCCAAAATAAAATCTGACAGTTTCCACTGTTTCCCTATCTATTTCCCATGAAGTGATGGGAGAGTGCACATTAAAACATTTGTGTGAGCAATTACTATTATATATTTCCTGCTGAGATGTTCCCAGGTGCTTAAGAAGTTGACTTGTTTGCTGTGAGAAAATATAATGTTCATTTTAATGTTTAGTGTCTTTTGTCTTAATAACTCAATGTCTCACAGCATAATATAGACATACACAAAAGCACAGCCAGTAACATAACACCCATATGTTTGTGGATACAATAAAATATTACAGATTTTATTGAAGGTCTGGTTTCACTTCTGACCCCCTCAGAGGGAGCGACTCTCATGAAGTTGGTTCTTCTTTATGTATGCTTTTATATTTTCACTATATGCATATATTTCTATAAATAATATTATGAAATGGGAGGGATTGGGGGCAGGAGGAGAAGGGGACGACAGAGGATGAGATGGCTGGATGCCATCACTGGCTCGATGGACATGAATCTGAATGAACTCTGGGAGTTGGTGATGGACAGGGAGGCCCCGGCATGCTGCGATTCATGGGGTCACAAAGAGTTAGACACGACTGAGTGACTGAACTGAGCTGAATGAATGATTTAAAGCTTTATATGCATGAATTGAGTACACCAATATGATTTTTTTCATGATACTGTTTAAAACAACTGTAAGTAACTGGTTTTATACAGTTTAATGTTATTTTTCTTTTTAGTTTATTTTTCTTTTTTTTCATATAGGTATGTATATATTTCAACGTATTTATTTTCAATTTTTTTCCCAAGTTTTTCACTACTACAAGAGTTTGTAAAATGAGTATATTTGTACACATTTCCTTGTGTACATGGAAATACATGCAGATTCTAAGTTTCATACCTAGAAATGATATTCCTTGATACAGTCAACTTTACTGTATCAAAAAGATCTTTCAATACGTTACTTTGTTTCTTTCTAAAAGCCTTACAGTTTCTTTGGCACTCTGACTTTTAATCGATCTAAAATTAATTTTCAGTGTTGTGTGAGGCAAGGACCATTATTTGTTCAACTCAGAAAATAATTTGTCCTTGAAAAATATGTCAACTAGTTTGTCTTTTCCCCACTGATTCTACCCTGGTTTTGTAGTATAATGGATTTCCACATTTCTGGATTCTCTACTCTGTCCCATTGGTGGTCCACTTCTGTGCCAGCACCATGTGGTATTGCCTATTCTACTTTGGTATGAATCTTGATAACTGATAGGCAGCTCATTCTTCTTCAAAACCATCTGAGCTATTCTTTGTCTTTTATTCTTCTATATGAATTTTATCACCAACTTTTGAAGTTTTGTCTTTATTGCTACTAGGATTTATATTAAAATTGTGTTAAACTGTAGAACAATTTTAGGGGAAACAAAACCTTCATGTAAATTTTCTACTTGTGTAGGACTATTTTTATATCCTTCAAAATCATTTTATTATATATTTACAATATATTTTTATTTTTATATTTATAATATATTTTATTGTTTGTGAAGTAGATGTTTGGATGTATTCCTGTGCATCTCCAGGTTATTTTGTTATTGTCATTGTCGTTTCCTCCACCATCAAAATTTATTTTACTTTTCATCATCTGATAAACTTTTTCAATCTGAGTCTTGTGCCTTAATTTAAACTAGATCAATTTTCTTTTACTATTCCTGTTTTTGTTTGTTTGTTTTGGTTTGGTTCTATCTTTCTGAAATTTCTTTAGACAAAGGTTGAACTTACATTCTTTCTCCATCACCCTTAGTTCTTAGAGTTCTTTGTTTATTTTTCACTATGTTTTAGATGATTTTCTTGAATTTATTTTCAAGATAATTAATCTAGTCTTGAGGGATGACTATTATAGAATTTAATCAATGGATGAACTGAATGTTTTATTTTTGTAATCATGTGTTTATTTTCCAAGAAGTTGTTCTCCTTTTATAACTGATATTTTTTATTAGCAGACTATTTTTTTCTTTTATAGATTAAGTATTATCTTGTAATCCCTGAGGGTACTATTAAGAATATTTAAACATTTTCTTTGTACTATATATATTTTTTTCCTTCATGGATGGGTATTCTGTTTGTTGATCTTTGCTTTTCCTTTTGATTTTTCTCAGGTATCTGGTATCCCTTATTTGCTGTATTTTTGCATGAAGAATTTGGCTGATTGGGATAGGTAGAGGGTATGAATTTTCTCAGCTATTTTGAATGTATAACTGGACAAAACATTAACTCATACAGTTATCAAAATAAAAAGGTTCATTCAGTACAGAATCTCATGCACTTCCTTCATGGTTTTAGCTGTTTTGCCTTTTTCCCCTTCTTCAATTGCTGTCAAGACATAGAGTTGGATATTGACTAGACATGCAGAGCTTTGCAACTACCTGAATTTGTATGAAAATTCTACCACGAATTAGCTGTGTGACCCCAAGTTCACTTGATCGCTCTGTTTCTCATTGAAATGGGGAAAGTAGCAGAATCTACCTTGTAAAGTTATGGTGAAGATTAAATGATCCAGTACATAGAACAGGGCCTGGCACATAGTAATGTTTTATTAGTGTTAGGAGTTTTTGGTAATTATATCATTATCGCAATGTTAACATAAATTAGGCCCTGATAGTCTTTTTATTGAGGTATAATTGACACACAATATATTTGTTTCAGGTATATAATACAATGATTCAGTGTTTGTATACATCATGAAATAAACTCCATAAATAAGCTCAGTTAACATCATCACTGCACATAGTTGCGCATTTCTTTTTTCTTGTGATGAGACCCATTATTCCTGAGAAATTAAATGGATTTTTGGAACTAAGAGTTGGAATAGGAGCTTGCTCTGTCCACTCCATGCATCAACCTGGTACTGCAGTACTTCCAAGAATGGTTCACCTCCTTTGGGGGAAAAATACTGTTTTAAAAATAAGACTGAGTATTGACGTTTCTACGGATAAGCTTGGAGAAGGAAATGGCAACCCACCCAGTATTCTTGCCTGGAGAATCCCATGAATAAAGGAGCCTGGTGAGCTATGGTCCATAGGGTCTCAAAGAGTCAGACACGAATGAGTGACTTAGCTTCATGTTTTAGAGAGCAGCTCTCAGGGATTCACCTGTATGTAAACAGTGCTGATTTGCTTAGTGGGAGATGAGGAGGGACAACAGAGACAAAGCTGTTAGAACACCTTTTCAATTCTTTACTTTGAAATATCATTGAAATCTCTAGTAGTTTTTCTGTGTAGATTTTGACCCTTATTTCTTTATATCTGTTATTTTTCTTTTCCACCAATTTGCTCTTAACTTTTCAGAAATTTTTCAAATTTCCCAATTTATTTTACCCTTTCTCATTTCTTAATTGGAGAAGGAGATGGCAACCCATTCCAATACTCTTGCCTGGAAAATCCCATGGACAGGAGCCTGGTAGGCTACAGTCCATGGGGTTGCAAAGAGTTGGACATGACTGAGCAATTTCATTTTCATTTTTTCTTTTTCATTTTTTAATGAAGGTGTAGAGTTATCCTTTATGAAATGTTTTTATGTCATCTCAAGAATTATCTTGCAGGAAGGGAGTGAGAAAAGTGTTTGTTCCATAACCTAACCCAAATGCTGTTCTTTGGATTTTGCAAGAAAAATTGTGTGACCTTGGCTAAAGCATGTTTAATGATTCGATGGAAGGGATGCAGATTTTAGAAGGTTCAAAGGTGAGTAGTGGATGCAGAAGTCACAGGGCAAGTATAAATGATTGCCTACATAGTGGTAACATTTCAAAATTAGATTATCATTTGCTATTTGACATGTAGCATGCATACCTGTACAATAGATGTAACAGAAATATTATATAATATTTCAGAGGAGTTAATAACATAAAGGGTAGCATGTGCTTCTTAATGCTGGAAGTATAGATCTTGAGCACAGAGTATAGATCTCAAGAGGCCAGAGGCTCTTGTTCCAACAGCTGTACAAGCACAGGTTTGTTAAATCATTTTGAGTCAATTAGTTTAGTTTTTCCAGAGTATTATTTCCTGTCCCCTACCCATCTCATAATTGCTCTGTGAGGATTTGTAAGCAAAGCACTTAAGGCTTTTTAGCTCATATGTGTATGCCTATATACACATATGAGCTAAAAGGCTATACATTGATAGGCCTCTAATTGCTCAGTTACCCTTTGAGAACACATTCTCTAAGTCAGGGTTTCTGAGACATCCATGGCCCACCTACATTAAAATTACTTTATTTCATTATTTAAAAGATTCCTAGTAGCAGCCCAAGCCTACTGAACCAGAATTTCTTTTATTTTACTGTATTGGTTTTGCCATACATTGACATGAATCCACCACGAGAGGGTGGGATGAACCAGAATTTCTATGGATGAGCCTGATAATCAGCATTGTTCCAGTCCTTTTATGAGTCTTTCCCAGGCCAAAGTTAGCAAGTAAAGAGATGGTTAATGTAAAATAAGTTACAGCTATTTTTATGTGAAAAGACAACCACAGTTTAAAATATTTATAATTTTTAAATCAGCATAATTAAGATGTTCTTAAGTGATAGTAAACCTTTGAGGAAAAAATTGACTTGATCTGAAGCATGCATTTTGGATGAAAATATAAAAATCTGCAAGACTGTCATACATTCCTTTCATCATCATTTTAGAATGTATTGCTACTACCTCAAATACAGTTTCTGAGGTAAAATTGGGTAGTTATAGGAGTCATACATGAGTCCTCTTTTCCCTTTGGATCCACTCTGCAGGAGGTCGGGGTAAGAAGGAAGTGAAGTCTCCAGGTCCTTCCATCTGTCACTGTAGACAAATGATAGGAAGGAGGGAAACTACTCCAGCCAAACAAAACTTGTAAAAGAGGCCCAGCCTTAGAAATCTCTGTGGTGATGGCCAACTGTTCTAATTCATTGTAAGAAGCCTGGAGACTGGGACTCTGCAGACACGCAGAGGAAATCCTGTTTACCGTCCTGGGGTCATTCCCTGGAGCCAGGTCTCTAAGAGCTTTCCACTGCAGTCTACACCCAGAGTCGACTTGGGTACTTGCTTCCCTGAGTGGTGGTCAGAGCCACAGAAGTCCCTCTGCCTGGCTGGCTCCCTCACTGGCTGCCAGGAGGCTCTACATAGTTGGAAGCAGTAAATTGAGTGTCCATATCCTTTGCTAAATATTTTCTCTGTCATATTCATTATAATTTTGGTTCTAACACAATTGATTTCATGATAGCAAACAACTGCAGAAAGATCTCTCTCTCTCTCTTTTGTTTTTAATGAATAGGAAGTTTCTTTGAAATAATTATATTTAATTTATTGTTTTGATACCTTTTGAAATCCCACATAGGGACAGTTTTACTTAATTTTCCTTTCTATTTCTGTAATCAAGAGGATTAATACCATCTTGAAAGAAAAACCTTAGTCTAGCCTTGTCTCTAGCTTTCTGTCAAAATCTTTTCAAATATGCTAATGAGGCCATTGGTATTTTTGAAATCACTATTTAATTCTGAACCAAAGCTAAACTCTACCATATATGAAACTGCTGGAGCTGCTGAAAGCGTCAGTGAGCCAGTGTACAAACAAAAGTTAAGTGTAATTCTTAGCCATCTGGGAGCATCTACATTCAGTCTTTTCCTGAGAACACATCATTGGAACCTCTAAATAGTTAAATATTTATTAAGTGTCAACTCTGATTTTAATATTTAGGACTACTCTTATCTAATCAGAGACTTTATGTCAACATTTTTCCCAAGAATTATTCAGAAGTACTAATGAAGAAAGCAGATATTTTCATTCAAAGTAAAGCAGAGAGTTGAAGAGACTTAATATTTCAAAAGAACTTCCCCAATGGCTCAGTGGGTAAAGAATCCACCTGCAATGCCCAAGACACAGGAGACTCGAAGTGGATCCTTAGCTTAGGAAGATCTGCTGGAGGAAGAAATGGGGACCCACTGCAATGTTCTTGCCTGGAAAATCCCATGGACAGAGGAGCTTGGTGGTCTACAGTCCAAAGGGTCACAAAGAGTTAGATGACTGAAAGATTAAGCACACACATTAATTCAAAAAGAGTTGGTTATTTCAATGCTGAATACTAGCTTGTAACAATTAGCAAAATTTGATATCTGAATAAATCAATCACATCTTTATTCTCATTTTCAGTAAAGGCAATAGACCTTAATGAGTATAAATAGATTAATTTTTTTCCCCAGCCTTCATTCTTCTCTCCAAACATTCATTAATGGTCTAGGTTTTATCTTCTTTCAGATAATGGGGAAAAGGTACAAAATCAAATTATCAGGATGCTTGCTGAATCATAAAAATTTTTAATCTACTTTTGTGACAAATTGTATTATGTATTTGATAATAATACTATTAGCATTTTAATTCTATATGTTAAAGAATCTGCCTGCCAATGCAGGAGACAAAAGAGATGTGGGTTCAATCCCTGGGTTGGAAATATTCCCTGGAGGAGGAAATGGAACTCACTCCAGTATTCTTGCCTGGCAAATTCCACGGGAAGAGGATTCTGGTGGGCTACATTCCATACTGCTGCTGCTAAGTCACTTCAGTCGTGTCTGACTCTGTGAAACCACATAGATGGCAGCCCACCAGGCTCCCCTGTCCCTGGGATTCTCCAGGCAGGAACACTGGACTGGGTTGCCATTTCCTTCTCCAACGCATGAAAGTGAAAAGTGAAAGTGAAGTCGCCCAGTTGTGTCAGACTCCTAGTGACCCCATGGACTGCAGCCTACCAGGCTCCTCCATCCATGGGATTTTCCAAGCAAGAGTACTGGAATGGGGTGCCATTGCCTTCTCCGGCTACAGTCCATGGGGTCACACAAAATTGGACACGACTGAGCACACACAAATGAAATGTGAGCTCCTTCAGTGCACAAACCAAATTATATTTCTTCCTTCTTTTCATACAGACTTGCTTTTTGCCCAACCTGGGGAGAAGGAGAACTCATGTCCAGAGGCCAACTCCAAAGATTCTGCTCGGCCATAACAGTTTTTAAAGGGAAAAAAGGAAGTGGAGGGAAGAATCTCAGTGAATCATTGAGGCAGGAGGTAAGGTTCTGCATATTTCTCCATCACTGACTTGTTCTTCAGATATTATCTTGCCTACATGACCTGTCTGCAGGATTGCTAAGGGGGCTATTGGGAGAGAAAGCTAGTCACTTTTTAACAGTTTAATTCTGCATTCTTCTTCTCATCTGGAAAAAGAATGAACAGGTTAGACAACGGTGTGCATTTAGAGAGCATGTCAGGAATTAATTTCAGTTACTTTGTGATCTCATTGTTACAATTAGGTCCTTTTAAATTTAGAGGGGAGCAGAAATCGGGCAAAAGATCTGCTTTGATAGGTGCTGCAGAAGAGAGTGGATGGAGCCCTTGAGGAACAAGAATTTGATAGTGAGTTTTCTTCTCAACACAAGGTTCATGATTAGTTCCTGGAGATTAAAGGAGTCTTACCTTTGAATGACTTGGCATGCTAAATTAGAAAAAGTAGAGGATTAATATTAGTAAATCTAAAAATCTGCAGAACCCATCTGGGGGTTGGGAGCCAAGATGCTTGAGAGAAATGATGCACAGATAACAGGTGTTTCCTTGAATAACAAAATATTTTTATATTAGGAAAATTTTTCATGAAAGTCTAGAGTTTTAACTTCTCTTAGACTTCAATAGATTGGTCAACCATTGATAGTAAATTCTTTGGAGCTGGTATGAGGTTACTCTTTTGTTGCAACCTCCGTTCTCCAGTCTAATATGCTAACCTGTAGTGTTTTATTTTCTTTAGATACTTAGGTTTGTAACCCCTCCCCTACTATAGACACTTAAAATTTAAAGTTAACCAGAACCAGTTGGATATTCTTGGAATTTAACAACATTTGCAGAGAGTTTGGGGTGAATTAAACTTGTTCTTTGTTGGTACATGTACCAGGAACCTCAGGCCTATCTTTATACCCAAACCAACACCCATCCCCAACAGAAATTCAAATATCACTCAGGAGCATCTGGTAAATAATCACCTTGACAATGAGTCCCAACATTGTGTGAAAATATTGGGGTTCAACTTCTAATCATTTGTAGCTTCAAAGATATGATCCATAGTGTCAATGATATCATGAGGGTTATTGGTGAAGTGTGATGACGTGGAGATATGTCTTTTACTGCCCTGATCCACAGCAAGACTGTTGGCTTTATATCCCACATTCAAGTAATTTTTTTAAAAAACAGAAAAATCATTTTATGCATTATTTTAATTGTGGATTTAACATTTTAACATAGTTTTTCAGTGATCCTAAAGATTCACAGAATATAGTTATTTATAATTATGTGGAGGCTAGTCTTTGAAGACTGATAGGAGGCATAAAGGCCATGTACACTCATACCACCATGTAGTATTGTTGTCCTATTTTTCTTTTTATGAATGTGCTTTATGGTATAGATCTTCACAACCAAAATAATCATGATGGTATGATCACTCACCTAGAGCCAGATATCCTGGAATGTGAAGTCAAGTGGGCCTTAGAAAGCATCACTACAAACAAAGCTAGTGGAGGTGATGGAATTCCAGTTGAGCTATTTCAAATCCAGAAAGATGATGCTGTCAAAGTGCTGCACTCAATATGCCAGCAAATTTGGAAAACTCAGCAGTGGCCACAGGATTGGAAAAGTCAGTTTTCATTCCAATCCCAAAGAAAGGCAATGCCAAAGAATGCTCAAACTACCACACAATTGCATTCATTTCACACGCTAGTAGAGTAATGCTCAAAATTCTCCAAGCCAGGTTTCAGCAATATGTGAACCGTGAAATTTCAAATGTTCCAGCTAGTTTTAGAAAAGGCAGAGGAACCAGAGACCAAATTGCCAACATCAGCTGGATCATGGAAAAAGCAACAAAGTTCCAGAAAAACATCTATTTCTGATTTATTGACTATGCCAAAGCCTTTGACTGTGTGGATCACAATAAAGTGTGGAAAATTCTGAAAGAGATGGGAATACCAGACCATTTGACCTGCCTCTTGAGAAACCTATTTGCAGGTCAGGAAGCAACAGTTAGAACTGGACATGGAACAACAGACTGGTTCCAAATAGGAAAAGGAGTACGTCAAGGCTGTATATTGTCACCCTGCCTATTTAACTTCTATGAAGAGTACATCATGAGAAACGCTGGACTGGAAGAAGCACAAGCTGGAATCAAGATTGCCAGGAGAAATATCAATAACCTCAGATATGCAGATGACACCACCCTTATGGCAGAAAGTGAAGAGGAACTAAAAAGCCTCTTGATGAGAGTGAAAGAGGAGAGTGAAAAAGTTGGCTGAAAGTTCAACATTCAGAAAACGAAGATCATGGCATTTGGTCCCATCACTTTATGGGAAATGGATGGGGAAACAGTGGAAACAGTGTCAGACTTTATATTTTTGGGCTCCAAAATCACTGCAGATGGTGACTGCAGCCATGAAATTAAAAGACGCTTACTCCTTGGAAGGAAAGTTACAACCAACCTAGATAGCATTTTCAAAAGCAGAGGCAGTACTTTTCCAACTAAGGTCCGTCTAGTCAAGGCTATGGTTTTTCCAGTGGTTATGTATGGATGTAAAAATTGGACTGTGAAGAAAGCTGAGTGCTGAAGAATTGCTGCTTTTGAACTGTGGTGTTGGAGAAGACTCTTAAGATTCCCTTGGACTGCGAGGAGATCCAACCAGTCCATTCTAAAAGAGATCAACCCTGAGTGTTCTTTGGAAGGACTGATGCTAAAGCTGAAACTCCAGTACTTTGGCCACCTCATGCGAAGAGTTGACTTACTGGAAAAGACTCTGATGCTGGGAGGGATTGGGGGCAGTAGGAGAAGGGGACGACAGAGGATGAGATGGCTGGATGGCATCACCAACTCGATGGACGTGAATTTGAGTGCACTCCAGGAGATGGTGATGGACAGGGAGGCCTAGCGTGCTGCAATTCATGGGGTTGCAAAAGAGTCAGACACAACTGAGCGACTGAACTGAACTGATTGTATAATAGCATAGTTGTCTCAAAATAGGAAAAAGTCATGGACTGACTCTAATAATGACTAGCAATTTAAATAGGTCTTCAGTTTACCTCAGGTGTAGATTTTAAATATTTTTCCAGATTTGGGAATTATTTTCAGTAATAAATCATAAACCATGTTGGCAGAAACATTCTCTAGACTTTCTTTAATTTTGGCTATTACTAGTATATTTTTTCCCTGCTGCACAGGCTTGTTTCTCTAAGGTTAGTACAATTTTTATGCAGAGTCATGATAACCCAGTGATATGTATAAACTAAGAAGCTGGCTTATCTTCCAAATGCTAAGAAAAGTGCTTCATGCCAAACTTGTTAATAATTGTTTCAGAGGATAACTCATTTTATTTTTCATTAAGGTTCACTGCCAAAGTTTAAATATCAGTAACTTTAGAATCAGGAATCATGACTCTGAGTCTCAAAGCATAAGATCTAAAATTAATAATAAACTACATGTTTGTAGGTGAATGGAAAATCTACTGATAAAGAGAAGAAAAATTTAATGTTCAACACATAGACCCACTTTTCCATTAGCAAAAGCATTATTATATAAACTTTTTTTTTTACTTGTATGTATTTTTAGCTCTTTTTTTTTTAGCTTTTTTTTAAAAATTTATTTATTTATTTTTAATTTTTACTTTACAATTCTGTATTGGTTTTGGCATAGATTGACATGATTATTTTCACTGTGTAGATATTTGGATGGCAATTATTTGAGGGGAAAAAGTAAAGTAGGTCAAACAAAGCAGAAGAGACCAAACAAGCATCAGAGCAGAAATACCTCAATGGTCTTGTAAACAACTGATTCTAAGAAGTCACTGACTAACTTGGACTACAAGGAGATTGAACCAGTCCATCCTAAAGGAGATCAGTCCTGGGTATTCATTGGAAGGACTGATGTTGAAGCTGAAACTCCAATACTTTGGCCACCTGATGCGAAGAGCTGACTCATTTGAAAAGACCCTGATGCTGGGAAAGATTGAGGGCAGGAAGAGAAGGGGATGACAGAGGATGAGATGGCTGGATGTCATCACCAACTCAGTGGACAGGGGTTTGGGTAAACTCTGGGAGTTGGTGATGGACAAGGAGGCCTGGTGTGCTGCGGTTCATGGGGTCGCAAAGAGTCGGACGTGACTGAGAGACTGAACTGACTGAAACAACTGATTCTAAGAAGTCACTGACTAACAAGCTGGGCAAGACCAGAAGGCCTAAGTCCTTGAGGAGCAGTATCCACCATGGGGCCCTGGGAATGGGGACTTCAAGGGCAAGTGACAGAAACAAAGCATCTCCAAACAGTATTGAAAGTGGGACAAATGATTTGCAATGGTTCATTTTCCCAGCCCCACTCTCTCAAAAGCGCTGGTTGATCAGTTGTGTCTGATTCTTTGCAACCCTGTGGACTGACTGGACTCTGTTCATGGCATTCTCCAAACAAGATTACTGGAGTGAGTTGACATTTCTTTCTCCAGGGGATCTTTTCTCTCAGGTTAGTGTCAGTTCTGATTTGGCAGCGAGACTACAGGTGAAGCTAAGGAAAACCAGCTGCACAGTAATGGGAGAAAATCATATTCTTGGAGGCATTTTTCTAAAAATTCGAAGGAGGAAATACACACTTAGTGTCATTTGTAATTCCTCCCTTAAGTCATGCTTATTTCCAGTCTAGGAAGTAACTTATTCTGTACTTTGTGATCAATAGCCAAGAATCTTATAAAGAAAATAATCAGAGATCAAATGGAGAATGGAAAAAGGTTGTGGGGCCAGAAAACCTTAATCATGCCCACTAAACCATTCCCAAAGTGTAACCTTCCTTGATCCCAGATCCCATGGGACTGTGGCTCCACATGAAAGCATGTCTTTGGGAAGAATGAATTTCTTTTCTTTCACACAACTCTGGTTATAATCCAATCATTTCTCTTGCTCTCCTCAATCCCTTTAGATTTTTAGCTTTTTCTGCTATCTCGATCAAACACAAATTAAGCTTAGCATCTTCATTTTTAAAGGATCAGCATTGATCCTTCACAAGAATAGTACTAAGAATGATGCTGCTCTCCTCTATTCACTCAATTCTGACCTGTCGTCTCATATTCCCCTGAGATGCTAGTAGACATTGAATGTGCTGATTTTTAACACTGTGTCTGATCCAAATATAGAGCTAATTCCAAAGATTATCTCTTATGTGTTAATTACTGTTGTATAGCAAAGTGATTCAGTTAAATATACACATATGTTCTTTCTCATATTCTTTTCAATTATGGTTGACCACAGATTATTGAACATAGCTCCCTGTGCTATACAGTAGGAACTTGTTCTTTATCCATTCTATATATATATCAGTTTGCATCTGCTAATCCAAAATGCCCAGTCCAAACCTGTCCAACCTCACTTCCCCTTGGCAACCACCCATCTATTGTCTATGTCCATGATACTGTTTCTGTTTCATATATAGATATATTTTAGTTATCTTTTAGATTCCACATGTGAGATATCATATGGTATTTGTATTTTTCTGATTTCCTTCACTTAGTATGAGACTTTCTAGTTGCATCCATGTTACTGTAAACCATTAATTTGTTCTTTTCTATGACTGAGTAGTATTCCATTTTATATATGGTTTTGATATCATGTTCATGTGCAGGAGATTTCCTACCTATATTTATGTTTGCCTTTACTGGTGAGCTTCTCCATTGATAATTTTCTTGTTTCTAGTAGTGGCAATTTTTTACTGCTTAGAGAAATTTCTTTGTCAAATCTGGTCTGATGGTGCTGAGTTTTCTTAGCTTTTACTTGTCTGTAAAGCTTTTGATTTCTCTATCAAATATGAATAACAGTCTCACTGAGTAGAGTATTCTTGATAGTAGGTTGTTCCCTTTCATCACTTTAAATAAACTTGCAAAGTTTCTACTGAGAAATCAGCTTATAGTCTAATGGCAGTTCCCTTACATATTTGTTGCTTTTGTTTTGCTGTTTTTAATATTTTTTGTCTTTAATTTTTGTCAGTTTGATTACTATATGTCTTTGTGTGTTCTTCCTTGGGTTTACCCTGCCTAGGACTCTGTGCTTCCTGGTCTTAAGAGACTATTTCCTTTGCTATGTTAGAAAGTTTTCAGCTATCATCTCTTCAAATAGAATTTTTTAGGTTCTTTCTCTCTCTCTCTTTCTCTCTTTCTTCTGGGACACCTATACTGAGAATGGTGGTACATTTAATGTTTTCTCAGATACCTCTTAGATTATCTTCTTTCATTTTTATTCTTTTTTCTTTATCTCGTTCCATGGCAGTGATTTCCACCATTCTGTCTTTCAGGTCACTTCTCTGTTCTTCCTGTTACTCTGTTACTGATTCCTTCTATGGTATTTTTCATTTTAATTATTGCATTGTTCATCTCTTTATTTGTTCATTAGTTCTTCTAGGGCTTTGTTAAACATTTCTTGTATCTTCTCAATTTATGCTTTCATTCTTTTTTTCCAAGATATTAAGTCATCTCACTGTCATTATTTTGAATTCTTTCTGATAGTTTGCCAATCTCCACTTCATTTAGTTGTTCTTCTGGAGTTTTATGTTGTTCCTTCATCTGGGACATATTCCTCTGCCATCTCACGTTGTCTAACTTACCGTGATTTCAGTGTTGTTCCATATGCTGCAAGATTGTAGTTCTGGCTTCTGATTTCTTCCCTCGAGTGGGTGAGGCTGTCTAAGAGGTTTGTGTATGCTTCTTGAAGTCAAGGAGTGGATCCTGTCTGCTAATATGTATAGCTGATTCTTTTCCCTCTGGTGGACAGGACCATGCTCAGAAACACTTTAAGCAGCCCGTCTGCTGATGAGTTGGTCTGTGTTCCCACTCTTTTGGCTATTTGGCCTGAGGTATCCCAGCTTTGAAGCCTACAGGTTTTTGGTTGGGGTTAGGTCTCAGTGGGAAATAGTGTCCTCCATGAAGGCTCATACCAATCACCTGAGGTGCCACTGCAAATGTCCTTGTCTCTGAAGTGAGGCATAGCCACCCCTTCCCTCTGCAGGAGATCCTCTAATACTAGCAAGTAGATTCTGGTCCAGTCTCTTATTAGGTCACTGCTTTTTTCTCTGGGTCTTGGTGTGCATTAGATCTTGTGTGAACTCTCCAAGAGTGGAGTGTATTTTTGTTTCCCACAGTCTTGTGGAATTCCTGTGACAAACCCCTCTGGTTTTCAAAGAAATGTTCCTAGGTTCTTCTGTTTCAGTTGCCAGGCCCTTAGGCTGGGGTGCCTGATTGTGGGGCTTATGACTTTCACATCTGTAGGAGAACTGTAATATAATTGTTTTTCAGTTTGTGGTTCACCCACCTGGCAGGTATGTGACTGGATTTTATCAAAATTGCATCCCTCCTATCACCTCATTGTAGTTTCATCTTTGTCTTTGGGTGTAGGGTAGCTTTTTGGTAGTTTCCAGTGGGATTTTTTTTTTTTTTTTTTGGTTGATTGTTGTTCAGTAGTTAATTGTGACTTTGGTTTTTCTGAAAGAAAAAGTAAGCTTATGTCCATCTACTCTGCCATCTTTCCAGCAAGTCCTTTACATTCTCTTTCTGATATTTCATTATTGATATAAAGGAATGCAATCAATTTCTGTATGTTGATCTTGTGTCCTGCTATTTTACTGCATATCAGTTCTATTAGTTTTTGTGTGGAGTCTTTAGGGTTTTCTACACATAGTATCATATCATCTTCATGTAATGACAACTTTATCTATTCCCTTCCAATTTGGATAATTTTTATTTCTTTTTTTGTCTGACTTCTATAAGTAGGATTTCCAAACACTATGTTGAAGAGAAATGGTGAGAATGGGCATCCTTGTCTTGTTCCAGATTTTAGCAGGAAAGATTTCAACTTTTCTCCATTCAGTATTATATTGCAATGCATTTACCATAAATAGCTTTCACTATTTCAAGATCTATGCCCTGTATATCACTTTGGTAAGAGTTTTTATTATGAATGGATGCTGAATTTTTCAAATGCATTTTCTGCATCTATTGAGATGTCTTCTTTTGTTTATGTGGTGTAACATTTTGATTGGTTTGTGTATGTTGTACTGTTTTTGTGAACTTGGAATGAATCTCACTTTGTCATGGTGTATGATCTTTTTCATGTGCTGTTAGATTTCGTTTATTAATATTTGGCTGAGAATTTTTGAATCTATATTCATATTGGCCTGCAGTTTTCTTTTTTAGTGTTGTCTTTTGTCTAGCTTTGGTATCCAGATCATGGTGGCTTCACAGAATGTCCTTGGGAGTATTTCTTCCTCTTCAGTTTTTTGAAGAGCTATTTTTTTTCTTCTTGATTCAGTTTTGGTTAACTCTATGTTTCTGTCGATTTCTTCTAGGCTGTCAAATATGTTGGTATATATTTGTTCATAGAATTTCCTTATAGCCTTTGTATGTCTGTTGTGTCAGTTGTTATGTCTCCTTTTTCATTTCTTATTTTGTTTATTTGTGTTCTTTTTGGTGACCCTGGTCAGATGGTTGTCAAATTTGTTTATTCTTTAAGTGAAGTATCTCTTGATTTTATTGAGTTTTTCTACTATTTCTTAAAACTCTATTTTCTCTCTGATCTTTGTTATTTCCTTCCTTCTTCTGACTTTAGGTTTTGTGTGTTCTGTTTTTTCTATTTCATTTTAAAAGGAAGATAAGAATTTTTATTTGAGATTTATTTTCTTTTGTTTCTTGAGGAAGGTCCATGTTACTAAAACTTCCTGCTAATAATTGGTTTTGCTACATCTCATAATTTTTTTTTTTTTTGGAATTCTGTTTTCATTGTCATTTGTCTCAACTTATTTTTAATTTCCTCTTTGATTTCATTGTTTACCATTGGTTTTTCAGTAGCATGTTGTTTAGTCTCCATGTAATCTTTTTCCCCCCTTATTTCTTTTTCTGTGGCTAATTTCTAGTTTCATGCCTCATTAGTCTGAAAAAATGCTTGAGATAATATCTATACTCTTCAATTTGTTGAGACTTGTTTTGTATCCTAGTATGTAATTAATCCTGGACAATGCTGCATGTATACTTGAAAAGATAATGTATTTTTTTTTGGGGGGGGAATGTAATATCCTTAAAATATAAATAAAATTTAACTCTTCTTTTGCATCATTTAGCATCTCTGTTGCTGTATTGATTCTTTGGAAGATCTATCCATTGATGTTAGTGGGGGTATTAAACTTTCCTATTATTATTTTCTGCCAATTTCACCCTTCATGTCTGTTAGTATTTGTTATATATATTTGGGTGCTTCTATGTTAGGTGCATACATGTTGACAAGTGTAAAATCTTATACTGATCTATACAGTATATAGGGTCCTTCACCTTTATTTATGGCCTTTGTTTTAAAGTATGCTTTCTAATATAAGCATTGAAGCATCCACTTTCTTGTCACTTTTGCTTGCATAAAGTATATTTTTCCATTCCTTTACTTTCAATCCTTTGCCCTGACGTGGTTCTTTTTTAGGTTATGTTCCTGTTTTTCTTTTCTTTTTTTTTTAATCTAATCTTCCACTCTATGTCTTTTGATTGGAGTATTTCGTTCAACAATATTTAAGATAACTATTGATAAAGATGTACTTACTATTATGTTAAACCTTGGTTTCCTATTCGATTTTATATTTTTTCTTTTCTTTTTCTTATTTTACTTTTGTGGCTTGATGAACATTTTTTGTATATACTTATATTCTCTTCTTTTGGATTTATAAATAAATTCAATTTTTTAATTTGTAGAGACCTTGTTTTTTGAGTACATTAAAGCCTTTTTATATTTACTATCATTTAAACTGTTAGTCTTAGAGGCTCAAACAGATTCTAAGGGAAAATTTATATATTTTCTTACTTTCCTACCCCACATTTTATGATTTTTATGTCCAGTTTTACATCTTCATCTTCATCCTATTGGTTTTAATTATGGTCATTATTGAATTCACAATTTAATTTTTTTTTTAATCTGTGTACTATGTGATTTATTTTCCAAATGTAATTTTTTTTCTCTTCTATGGATTCTTTCTTCTTTTCTATTTAGAGAAGAGTTTTCAATCATTTTTGTGGTTGTTGTAGTTCACTTGCTAGGTCATGTATGACTCTGCCATCTCATGGACTGCAGCACCAAGGTTCCTTGTCCTTCACTATCTCTCAGAATTTGGCCAAACTCATTCCCTTGAGTTGGTGATGCCATCCAACTATCTTATCCTCTGTTGCTCCCTTTCCCTCTTGCATTCAATCTTTTCCAGCATCAAGGTCTTTTCCAGTGAGTTGGCTGTTGCATCACATGGCCAAAGTACTGGAATTTCAGCTTCTGCATCAGTCCTTTCAATGAATATTCAAGGTTGATTTCTTTGAGAATTGACTGGTTTGATCTCCTGGCTGTCCAAAGGACTGTCAAGACTCTTGTCTGAAACACAATTCAAAAGCATTGATTTTTTGGTGGTCAGCTGTCTTTATCATCCAATTCTCACATCCATATATGACTACTAGAAAAACCACAGCTTTGACTCTACAGACACTTATTGTCAAGTGATATCTCTGCTTTCAATACTCTGTCTAGGTTTGTCATCGCTTTCCTTCCAAGGAGCAAGTATCTCTTAATTTCATGGCTACAGTGACCATCTGCAGTGATTTTGGAGCATAAGAAAGTAAAACCTGCCACTGTTTCCACTTTTCCCTCATCTTTTTGACATGAAGTAATGGGCTCAGATGCCATGATTTTAATTTGCTGACTGTTGACTTTTAAACCAGCTTATTAACTCTCCTCTTCCACCTGCTTTAAAAAGCTCTTTAGTTCCTCTTTACTTTCTTCTATTAGAGTGGTATCATCTGCTTATCTGAGGTTGTTGATATTCCTGCCATCAATCTAGATTCCAGTTTGTGATTTATCCAGCCCAGCATTTCACATTAAATATTCTGCATATAAATTACATAAGCAGAGTACAATATACAGCCTTGATGTACTTTTTTTACATTTTTGAGCCAGTACATTGTTCCAGAGATCAACTTGTGAACATCTGTTGGATCATAGAAAAAAAAGAGAGTTTCAGAAAAACATCTACTTCTGCTTTATTGACTACACCATAGCCTTTGACTGTGTTGATCACAACAAACTGAGAAAAATTCTTAAAGAGATGGGAATACCAGACCACTTTACCTGCCTCCTGAGAAATCTGTAAACAACAGTTAGAACTGAACACGGAACAATGGACTGGTACCAAATTGGGAAAGGTGTATGTCAAGGCTGTCTATTGCCACCCTGATTATTTAACTTATATGCAGAGTACATCATGAGAAATTCTGTGCTGGAAGAATCACGAGCTAGAATCAAGATTGCCAGGAGAAATATCAATAACCTCAGATATGCAGATGACACCACCCTACTGGCAGAAAGCAAAGAAGAACTAAAGAGCCTCTTGATAAAAGTGAAGGAAGGGAATGAAAAACCAACATTCAAAAAAAAGATCATGGCATCCGATCCCATCACTTCAGGGCAAATAGATGGGGAAACAATGGAAACAGTGACAAACTTTATTTTCTTAGCCTCCAAAAGCACTGAAAATGGTGAGTGCAGCCATGAAATTAAAAGATGCTTGCTCCTTGGAAGAAAAACCATGGCAAACCTAGATAGCTTATTAAAAAGCAGAGAAATTACTTTGCTGACAAAGGTCCATCTAATCAATGCTATGTTTTTTTCCAGTAGTCATGTATGGATGTGAGAGTTGAATCATAAAGAAAGCTGAGTGCCAATGAATTGTGGTGTTACAGAAGACTCTTGGGAGTCCCTTGGACTGCAAAGAGATCAGATCATTCAATCCTAAAGGAAATAAGTACTGAATATTCATTGGAAGGACTAATGCTGAAGCTGAAGCTCCAATATTTTGGCCACCTGATGTGAAAAACTAAATCCTTGGAAAAGACTCTGATGTTGGGAAAGATTGAAGGCAGGAGGAGAAGGGGCTGACAGAGGATGAGATGGTTGGATGGCATCACCAACTCCCTGGACATGAGTTGGAGCAAACTCTGGATGTTGGTGATGGACAGGGAAGCCTGGCGTGCTGTAGTCCATGGGGTAAAAAAGAGTCAGACATGACTGAGGAACTGAACTGAAATTAATTGATTGTTCCATTTCTGGTTCTACCTCTTGCTTCTTGTCCTGCATACAGGTTTCTCAGGAGACAGTTAAGGTGTTCTGGTATTCCTGTCTCTTTAAGAATTTCCCACAATGTATTGTGACCCCACACAGTCAATTGTTTTAGCATACTCAATGAAGTAGAAGTAGACGTTTGCCTGAAATGTCCTTGTTTCCTCTATTATCCAATGGATGTTGGCAATTTGATCTCTTGTTCTTCTGCCATTTCTAAATCAAGCTTAAACGTCTGTAAGTTTTTGATTCACATACTATTAAAGTCTAGCTTGAAGGATATTGAGCATTAACTTGCTAGCATGTGAAATGAGCATGATTGTGCAGTAGTTTTAGTGCTCTTTGACATTGCCTTTCTTTGAGATTGGAATGAAAACTGATGTTTTCCAATCCTGCAGCAACTGCTGAGTTTTCCTAATTTGCTGACATATTGCCTGCAGCACTTTAACAGCATCATCTTTTAGGCTTGAAATGCCTCAGCTGGAATTCCATCCCCTCCACTACATTTGTTCATAGTAATCCTTCCTAATACCTTTCTATTTCATACTCAAGGATGTCCAGCTCTAGGTAAGTGACCACACCATCATGATTATCCAGGTCATTAAGACCTTTTTTGTAAAGTTCTTCTATGTATTCTTGCCACCTCTTCTTTATCTCTTCTGCTTCTCTTATGTCCTTGCCGTTTCTGTCCTTAATTCTGCCCATCTTTGCATGAAATTTTCCCTTAATATCTCCAATATTCTTCAAGAGTTTTCTCTTATGTTGTCGGAAGAGGGTGTTTGCTTTGGCCAGAGCATTGTCTTCACAAAACTCTGTTAATCTTTCCTTGCTTCATTTTGTACTCAAAGGCCAAACTTAACCTATTACTCCAGGTATCTCTTAACTTTCTACTTTTGTATTGTAGTCCCCTATGATGGAAAGGACCTCCTTTATTTTGCTAATTCTAGAAAGTCTTGTAGGTCTTCATTGAACTATTTGACTTCAGTTTCTTTGACATTAGGGTTTGGGACATAGACTTGGATTACTGCTATGTTGAATGGTTTATCTAAAAAAAACCTGACATCATTTCTTTGCTTTTAAGGTTGCACCAAAATACTGCATTTGGACTCTTTTGTTGATTATGAGGGCTACTCCTTTCCTTCTAAGGGATTCTTGCCCACAGTAGTAGATATAATGGTCAGCTGAATTAAATTTACCCATTCTCATCCATATTAGTTTAATAGTTCCAAAGATGTCAAGTTCACACTTGCCATCTCCTATTAGAAGGTCTCAGTTCAGTTCAGTCACTCAGTCATGTCCAACTCTTTGTGACCCCATGAATCACAGCACCCCAGGCTTCCCTGTCCACCACCAACTCCTGGAGTCTACTCAAAGTCATGTCCATAGAGTCGGTGGTGCCATCCAGCCATCTCATCCTCTGTCATCCCCTTCTCCTCCTGCCCCCAATCCCTCCAGCATCAGGGTCTTTTCCAATGAGTCAACTCTTCGCATGAGGTGGCCAAATTATTGGAGTTTCAGCTTCAGCATCAGTCCTTCCAATGAACACCCAGGACTGATCTCCTTTAGGATAGACTGTTTGGACCTCCTTGCAGTCCAAGGGACTCTCAACAGTCTTCTCTACCACAGTTCAAAAGCATCAATTCTTCAGTGCCCAGCTTTCAACACCATCCAAATCTCACATTCATACATGATGACTGGAAAAACCATAGCCTTGACTAGATGGACCCTTGTTGGCAAAGTAATGACTGCTTTTTAATATGCTGTCTAGGTTGATCATAACTTTCCTTCCAAGGAGTAAGCGTCTTTTAATTTCATGGCTGCAATCACCATCTGCAGTGACTTTGGAGCCCCCAAAAAATAAAATCTGACACTCTTTCCACTGTTTCCCCATCTATTTCCCATGAAGCGATGGGACCAGATGCCATGATCTTCGTTTTCTGAATGTTGAGCTTTAAACCAACTCTTTCACTCTCCTCTTTCACTTTCATCAAGAGGCTTTTTAGTTCCTCTTCCCTTTCTGCCATACAGGTGGTGTCATCTGCATATCTGAGGTTATTGATATTTCTCCTGGCAATCTTGATTCCAGCTTGTGCTTCTTCCAGTCCAGTGTTTCTCATGATGCATTCTGCATATAAGTTAAATAAGCAGGGTGACAATACAGCTTTGACATACTCCTTTTCCTATTTGGAACCAGTCTGTTGCTCCATGTCCAGTTCTAACTGTTGCTTCTTGACCTGCATATAAGTTTCTCAAGAGGCAGGTCAGGTGGTCTGGTATTCCCATCTCTTTCAGAATTTTCCACAGTTTATTGTGATCCACACAGTCAGAGGCTTTGGCATAGTCAATAAAGCAGAAATAGATCTTTTTCTGGAAATCTCTTGCTTTTTCTATGATCCAGTGGATGTTGGTAATTTAATGTCTGGTTCCTCTCCTTTTCTAATATCAACTTGAACATCTGGAAGTTCATGATTCACATATTGTTGAAGCCTGGCTTGGAGAATTTTGAGCATTACTTTACTAGCATGTGAGATGAGTGCAATTGTGTGGTAGTTTGAGCATTCTTTGGCATTACCTTTCTTTGGGATTGGAATGAAAACTGACCTTTTCCAGTCCTGTGACCACTGCTGAGTTTTCCACATTTGCTGGCATATTGAGTGCAGCAATTTCACAGCATCATCTTTCAGGATTTGAAATACCTCAACTGGGATTCCATCACCTCCACTAGCTTTGATCATAATGATGCTTTCTAAGGCCCATTTGATTTCACATTCCAGGATATCTGGCTCTAGGTGAGTGATCACACCATTGTGATTATCTGGGTCATGAAGCTCTGTTTTTTGTACAGTTCTTCTGTGTATTCTTGCCACCTCTTCTCAATATCTTCTTCTTCTGTTAGGTCCATACCATTTCTGTCCTTTATCGAGCCCATCTTTTCATGAAATGTTCCCTTGGTATCTCTAATTTTCTTGAAGGGATCTCTAGCCTTTCCCATTCTGTTGTTTTCCTCTATTTCTTTACATTGATCGCTGAGGAAGACTTATCTCTCCTTGCTATTCTTTGGAACTCTGCATTCCAGTGGGAATATCTTTCCTTTTCTCCTTTGCTTTTCGCTTCACTTCATTTCACAGCTATTTGGAAGGCCTCCTCAAAAAGCCATTTTGCTTTTTTTTTTTTTTTTTTGCATTTGTTTTCCATTGGGATGGTCTTCTATTTCTCACTTCCACTGTATATCATAAGGGATTTGATTTAGGTCATACCTGAATGGTCTAGTGGTTTTCCTTACTTTCTTCAATTTAAGTCTAAATTTGGCAGTAAGGAATTCATGATCTGAGCCACAGTCTCAGTCTTGTTTTTGCTGACTGTATAGAGCTTCTCCTTCTTTGACTTCAAAGAATATTATCAATCTGATTTCAGTGTTGAACATCTGGTGATGTCCATGTGTTGAGTCTTCTCTTGTGTTGTTGTAAGAGGGCATTTGCAATGACCAGTGAGTTCTATTGGCAAAACTCTATTAGCCTTTGCCCTGCTTCATTCTGAACTCCAAGGCCAAATTTGCCTGCCACTCCAGGTGTTTCTTGACTTCCTACTTTTGCATTCTAGTCCCATATAATGAAAAGGACATCTTTGAGGGGTGTTAGTTCTAAAAGGTCCTGTAGGTTTTTATAGAACCATTCAACTTCAGCTTCTTCAGCATTACTGGTTGGAGCATAGGCTTGAATTACCGTGATATTGAATGGTTTGCCTTGGAAACGAACAGAGATCATTCTGTCGTTTTTGAGATTGCATCCAAGTACTGCATTTTGGACTCTTTTGTTGACCATGATGGCTACTCCATTTCTTCTAAGTGATTCCTGCCCACAGTAGTAGATATAATGGTCATCTGAGTTAAATTCACCTGTTCCAGTCCATCTTAATTTGCTGATTCCTAGAATGCTGACATTCATTCACTCTTGCTATTTCCTGTTTGACCACTTCCTATGCAATATTGCTCTTTAAAGTATCGGACCTTGCTTCTATCACCAGTCACATCCACAACTGGGTATTGTTTTTGCTTCGGCTCCATCCTTTTATTCTTTCTGGAGTTATTTCTCCACTGATCTCCAGTAGCATATTGGGCACCTACTGACCCTGAGAGTTCCTCTTTCAGTATCCTATCATGTTGCCTTTTCATACTGTTCATGGGGTTCTCAAGCCAAGGATACTGAAGTGGTTTGCCATTCTCTTCTCCAGTGGACCACATTCTGTCAGACCTCTCCACCATGACCTGTCCATCTGGAGTGGCCCCACATGGCATGGCTTAGTTTCGTTGAGTTAGACAGGCTGTGGTGCGTGTGATCAGATTGGCTAGTTTCTATATTACCTTGATTCATGGACTTAACATTCCAGGTTCCTAAGCAATATTATTTTTTACAACATATGACTTTACTTTCGCCACCAGACACATCTGCGAGTTGGCATCATTTCTGCTTTGGTCCAGCCCTTCATACTTTCTAGAGCCATTTCTCTGCTTTTCTGCAGTAACATATTGGATACCTACTGACTTGGGGGCTCATCTTTCAATTTTGTATCTGTTTACCTTTTCAAACTGTTTACATGGTTCTTGAGGTAAGAATAGTGAAGTGGTTTTCCATTCACTTCTCTAATTTACTTTTAGGATGAGTTTATTTTTTCTGTATTCTTTTAGTTTTTATTTTCTGAGAAATTCTTTACTTCTGTCTCTATTCTAAATGATAATCTTACTGGTTAGAGTATCCTAAGTTGTGATTTTTCCCTTTTAGGACTTTGAATATATCTTGTCATTCCCTTCTGGGTTACATCTTTTCTTAAGAGATATCAACTGATAGTGTTACCTGGGGTTTCCTTGTAATTAACTCTTTTTTCCCCCTCTTTTCTTTAGAGTCCTCTCTTCAATTTAACTGTTATTATTATTATTTTTTTAATAGTACGTCTTGATGCAAGTGCATTTAGACTCAGTTTATTTGGGACCCTCTCTGCTTCCTGTTCCTGGATATCTGTTTCCTTCTTTAGGTTTGGTAAATTTTCAACTATTATTTCTTCAAATACATTTTTTATCCCCTTTTTTCTTTTTTCACCTTCCAAAATCCCTATTATATGTAGGTTGGCATGCTTTTATGTTTTTATTGACCACTGGACCACCAGGAAAGTCTCTGGTGTGCTTTATATTATCCCATGTATCTCTTATATTGCTTTCATTTTTTTTTTTTCATTTGAGTTACTCCTTGCTGTCATGATTGGCTGATTTACATTCCATCTTCCAGGTCACATATTTGTCCTGTATTATTCATTCTGCTATGCATTGCCTTTAGCCAAATTTCATCTCTGCAAGTAAGTTTTCTAATGTTTCTTAGTTCCTCTTTATAGCTTATAGTTCATTTTTTTCAGTATTCTGAATTTCTTTTAATTGACTTAATTCCTTCAGTATTTTCATTATCTCTTTATTGAAACCAGTGTCAATTAGACTGAAGAGGTCTGCTTCATTGTTTTTCTTCCAGGAGAATGCATTTTTTTTTTTTTTAACTGGGAGCAATTTCTCTGATTCTTCATTTCACTTGTATTTCTCTTACTCTAAGAATACAGGAAAAACAATTATCTACTGTCATCTTAGAGAGCTATTTATATGTGGGGTCTTCCCTGTGTGAGTTTTATGGGTTTAATTGTTCAATGCAAGAGTTGTTTTTAGTAAGGATACCTGTTGCCTTTTTCCTTAGCATGTGCTGGTTGTTATCTTCTATGTAGGAGGTGTGCAGATATGGTGGCTACTGCCTGGTCTTGGAGTTCTAGGCAGTGATAAACAGCTCAACTTTGCCTCCAGAGTATGCAGTGGGAGTGGAAGTAGCTTGCAGTCATTCCTGTAGTTTTGGTGGGTGGCAGTGGGCGCCTGAGACCACTTCTGATATCAGGGAGGAAGGTAGCAGGCGATAGCAACCACTCCTGGGATCCAAGAGTGAGGTGGCACTGGCCTATGATCTCCCATAGAGCCCATGCTTGCAGTGCCCTCCCCTCTGCGAGAAGACACACAGGGAGAAAGGCTACAGTCTATGCCCTGTCCCTCCCTTCAAACAATGGTGACTAGAATCTAAGGCAGCCCAGGCTTCTTCCCACATACACCTCCAGCCATAGTTGCACTGAATTCCAGCATCCCCACCTGATCCCCTCCCAAATCCGTCTCCACACAGTGAACCGTCCTTTCCTTGTTTCTAATCTCTGAAACTCAGGTCCCAGCATCCAGTTCCTGCCAGCACCAGTGGATGCTTGTGTCAGGCTGGACTGTGCATGTTGGCAGCACTGATCATCTGTGCAGTTTTTCCTCTTCTCTGGCTGCTGTGAACTGGCTGCTGCATTCTCCTCTGAGGTTCTGAAGCTCCATTTCTTTACCAGCCAATTCCTCACTGGTGAGAGGGCTTCCCAGGGTGCAGGAACGTTTCTTCTTTCATAGCTCCCTCCCAGCGGTGCAAGTCCCATTCCAAGTACTTGCTCATTTTTTTTTCTTTTATCCTATAGTTATTTGATGATTTTCTTGCCTTTTCAGCAGTCTGAGATCTTCTGCCAGAGTTCAGTAGATGTTCTGTGAGAATTCTTCCACATATAGATGTATTTTTGTTGTAGCTGTTGAAGAGGGTGAGCCTCACACCTTACTACTTTACCACCTTGATCGCTCTCATCAATGTAAAGTTATTAATTAAATATCTTAAAGTATTATTTTTTTTGTGTTCTAAGTTTTCCAAATCCATTATGTGTTTTATACTTACAGCATCTTTCTATTTGGACCAGCTATATTCCAAGTGTTTAATGATCCCTTATGGCTGGAAGTTAATGTGTTGAACTGAGCCACTGTGGCCTTAAACAGAGGGCCTGGAAGGAAGAGTTTCTCTTCCTCAGATTTGTTGGGATTCCTCTGAGGCACATAGTTCTTTAAAACAAAACAATTACATAAATCTTATACAATTTTTCTTTATGACTTAAAATATGCACTAAATATAACTCTGAGACACTTTTCGAAACATTGATTGTGATTCTGATTTTAATTTGCTTTTTACCAAGTGTGCCTCTACCCTATTCATCACCCACCCTTCCCCACTCTCACCCCTACACTTATCCAGAGAACTTTCCACAAATTGTAAAGGTTTTTTTCTTTTTTTTTTTTAACCATTTTTGGTGCTAAGGTTTGCCCTAGATAACTCATTAAGTTTTCCTCAACTTGACCCACAAACAGAGAAATAAGAAAAGATACACTGTGTTCTTTCCTTTTCACTGAATCTTGCTATTACATTGCTGTGTTCATACTGATTTTCCTTTTGAACAGCAGCTAATCTTTTAAGTGGTAGATGAACTGTATCTATTTTCACTTACAGGAAAAAAAAAAAAAAAGTTTGCTGAGGCTGTGTAACATGTGGACAAATTCCCCGTGAAGATGTTGGTGGCTGGCTGGCTGCTTAGGTTTTAATCCCTCCAGTAACATGTAAATTAAGGTGTTAGTTTACTTTGGTTATTTGTTTATTCTTCAGTCATCTTGTCTAGGAAAAACTATTAATTAATTCTCTGTACAATTATCTATATAATTTCCTTCCTGGAGAAGGAAATGGCAACCCACTCCAGTACTCTTGCTTGGAAAATCCCATGGACGGAGGAGCCTGGTAAGCTACAGTCCATGGGGTCGCAAAGAGTCGGACACGACTGAGCAACTTCACTTATACAATTTTAATGTAAATAAATATGTATTTTAAAATACTTATTGATGACTAACTATCATTTAATCTGAAGTATTTTGGAAAAATTGGGTTCTTTTCCCAAGATGTTTTTCTGAACTCTAGGTCTTGAATGGGGTGCCTTCATTCTGAGCTTTCTGGCTACTGATAGACAAGGGCAAATAGAAAGCTGTTATGTGTGCAAATGCCCTAGCTTTAAAACTGAGGAGAATGAGTATCAACAAAATTAAAATTCTTGTCTTTAAACAGGAAATGTTTCATTCCAGAGAAGTCTCCCAATGAACCCCCAGGATCCCTCCTGGGTGGAAGAGGCCTGAAGCTTTCTGTGATGGGTGAGTCAGAGGGTTTAGAGGAAGGGTCCTCTTGGCTCAGAGAAGATGAGCATCCTCTTCTCTGGTCATGAAAAGGCACCCTACAGTACTCTTGGACAAAGTTGAATATTTTTAAGGAGACTCTCCTTTCCCCCATTAGTGCAATTTCTGCAGAGAATTGCAGACTATGATAGTATCAGTTCAGTTCAGTTCAGTTCAGTTCAGTTCAGTTCAGTTCAGGGGCTCAGTCATGTCCAGCTGTTTGCGAACGCATGAATTGCAGAACGCCAGGCCTCCTTGTCCATCACCAACTTCCGGAGTTCACTCAAACTCATGTCCATTGAGTCGGTGATGCCATCCAGCCAAATCATCCTCTGTCATTCCCTTTTCCTCCTGCTCCCAATCCCTCCTAGCATCAGAGTCTTTTCCAATGAGTCAACTCTTCGCATGAGGTGGCCAAAGTATTGGAGTTTCAGCTTCAACATCAGTCCTTCAAATGAACACCCAAGACTGATCTCCTTTAAAATGGACTGGTTGGATCTCCTTGCAGTCCAAGGGACTCTCAAGAGTCTTCTCCAACACCACACTTCAAAAGCATCAATTCTTCAGCACTCAGCTTTCTTCACAGTCCAACTCTCACATCCATACATGAACACTGGAAAAAACCATAGCCTTGACTAGACAGACCTTAGTCAGCAAAGTAATGTCTGTGCTTTTGAATATGCTATCTAGGTTGGTCATAACTTTCCTTCCAAGAAGTAAGCGTTTTTTAATTTCATGGCTGCAATCACCATCTGCAGTGATTTTGGAGCCCAGAAAAATAAAGTCTGACACTGTTTTCACTGTTTCCCCATCTATTTCCCATGAAGTGATGGGACGAGATGACATGATCTTCGTTTTCTGAATGTTGAGCTTTAAGCCACTTTTTCACTCTCATCAAGAGGTTCTTTAGTTCCTCTTCACTTTCTGCCATAAGGGTGGTGTCATCTGCATATCTGAGGTTATTGATATTTCTCCTGGCAATCTTGATTCCAACTTGTGCTTCTTCCAGCCCCGCATTTCTCATGATGTATTCTACATATAAGTTAAATAAGCAGGGTGACAATATACAGCCTTGACATACTCCTTTTCCTATTTGAAACCAGTCTGTTGTTCCATATCCAGTTCTAACTGTTACTTCCTGACCTGCATACAGATTTCTCAAGAGGCAGGTCAGGTGCTCTGATATTCCCACTTCTTGAAGAATTTTCCACAGTTTATTGTGATCCACACAGTCAAAGGTTTTGGCATAGTTAATAAAGCAGAAATAGATCTTTTTCTGGAACTCTCTTGCCTTTTCGATGATCCAGCGGATGTTGGCAATTTGATCTCTGGTTCTTCTGCTTTTCTAAAACCAACTTGAACATCTGGAAGTTCCCGGTTCATGTATTGCTGAAGCCTGGCTTGGAGAATTTTGAGCATTACTTTACTAGCATGTGAGATGAGTGCAATTGTGCGGTAGCCTGAGCATTCTTTGGCATTGCCTTTCTTTGGGATTGGAATGAAAACTGACTTTTTCCAGTCCTATGGCCACTGCTGAGTTCTCCAAATTTGCTGGCATATTGAGTGCAGCACTTTCACAGCATCATCTTTTAGGATTTGAAATAGCTCAACTGGAATTCCATTAGCTCCACTAGCTTTGTTTGTAGTGTTGCTTTCTAAGGCCCACTTGACTTCAAATTCCAAGATGTCTGGCTCTAGATGAGTGATCACATCATCGTGACTATCTGGGTCATGAAGATCTTTTTTGTACAGTTCTTCTGTGTATTCTTGCCACCTCTTCTTAATATCTTCTGCTTCTGTTAGGTCCAGACCATTTCTGTCCTTTATCGAGCCCATCTTTGCATGAAATGTTCCCTTGGTATCTCTAATTTTCTTGAAGAGATCTCTAGTCTTTCCCATTCTGTTCTTTTCCTCTATTTCTTTGCATTGATCACTGAAGAAGGCTTTCTTATCTCTTCTTGCTATTCTTTGGAACTCTGCCTTCAGATGCTTATATCTTTCCTTTTCTCCTTTGCTTTTCACTTCTCTTCTTTTCACAGCTATTTGTAAGACCTCCGCAGAGAGCCATTTTGCTTTTTTGCATTTCTTTTCCATGGGGATGGTCTTGATCCCTGTCTTCTGTACAATGTCACGAACCTCATTCCATAGTTCATCAGGCACTCTATCTATCAGATCTAGTATATAATATATAAAGAAGTCTAGTATAGTCTTCTTTTCTTCTGCGCCTAGCCCTGTGCCTATGATATCCCCAATAAATATATATATTTTTTTAATTATAAACTGTGTTTCTGAATCTGCTCATTGTGCCCACCGTATCACTGTTTACACTGTTCACTGAATTCATGGTAGGCAAGGCACGAACTAAGAGCCTGGATATTCCCTTGGCAAGTAACACTGAACTTTGGATTAACATCTTGCAACAGCAGTAGCTAAGACAACAATAAACGCTATGCCTCACTCACTAGAAGAGCCACCCATCTCATGTGGAATGCCATTATCTTCCATGGCCAAATCCAGTCCACAATCCGTCCTTGTGAGATTGCAGGAAGGCCTCCACAGGGGAAGAGAATCAAAGGGTAATATCACATCATAGGACAGCCATCATACACTGCTACTAAATCTACATCACAGGACAGGCCTTCACAGAGTACCTTCACACAGATCAGCCTTTATTTGCATCCATGTAACCCAGATGGGACCCTGGCAAGTTTGGGCTCCCTTTGGGGTAATCTTCACACTTTCAAAATGGTGTCTTGCGTGCCATCCCTCTACTTCTCTCAGTAAGGACCTGCAAAAACCCCACAGGTGCTGGGCCTACCCACTGTGTCCCAGAATTGCAAAAGCCAAGCTAGCAAGGGTTCCCCTTGCATTTGCTGAAACGGCTTACCCAAGTCAACCAACTCCACCTGAGTATATGGTTGATATGTCATGAACTCAGTCATGTTGAGTGCCTTTGATGATGTTCCTCCTGGGCCAAAGGTTGCTCATACTTCACTTTCTGCTGCACAATGGACCTTGCTGCCAAGTAGGGACCCACAGTCTTATAATGGTCATCATCACTGTCACTTACTGTCTTGCTGTCAGAGATGCTGGGTTCTTCAGGGCCACAGGGCTCTTGCTCTAACGTCAGTACACATTGCTCTAGTTCTTCCAAGCATCTCTGCACATTGCACCCCAGAGCAGCATCTAGTAGAGCACTAGCTTGTATTCACCTTCAGGGCAGTCAGGAAAATCTGCCCCATGGTGCCAGTGGCAGTCTATGCCAATCTGTTCATCAAATGGGAACTCACCATATGTAATGCCTTTTCAATGCTATAGGTAACCCGTCCATCACCTCCCAGTCTTCCACCAGAGCCTGCGTGGAGAGGATGGCAGCCACGTGGTATCACATGCTATATAGTAGCCACTGGCTTCCTTTATTCAGCGAATCCTCAGGCTCATCTACCCGTTGGATATCCTGCTAACTATGCCAATTGTATTTCTTCTCATTCTGTTTGTGGCAGCAGTGATGCCACCACTTTTTTCAAGTGGAGCTCAGACAGGCGCACTGCACACAGTAACCCGTGACCAAGCAACTACTTTGTGACGTGCATGCACAGTACTACAAATAATATCAGCTGTTACATAGTCATTATTTACAAAACGTGATGGCAAGAGAGCCTGAAAATGCCACCTTGGCTAATTTGCTGTCTGCCTACATAAGCAAAATATCCAAATTATGTAAATTCCCATTGTGTGTACCACAAGAATAATGTTGAAAGATACATTTTCAGTTAATACAGGGTGGGGAATTCACTGGCCCACCTAAAGAGTTATTAGCTGAACAATTGTAAAATTATTGCAATATTTTTTTAAAAGTTCGGAAACAAGCTCCCCTGCTTCCACTGCTTAAGTCCCTCCCCCATCACTCACCCTCCCAGAAGCATTCATTTAAGAATGAAGAACGGGCCCAGCAGGAGGTCTGTACTAGCCATTTCTTCTAAATGGGCAGGTCTGGCAAGCAGTACCTGGACCAACATATTCTGAGTATACTCCTCAAGTATGTATGGGGGCAGAGGGCGGGGGAAGAAAACCTTGGAAAGGCATATGATGTGAAGTATATTATGATATATTTATTAATGTTTTTAAGATTTTGTTGTTTTCATAAGATTCAAGAGTACACTGTGACAGAAAATAACTGAAAATAGGACTATCTGTGAAAATAAATCCAATTCTAAGTTACTATGTGCTTTTTAAAAGTTCATGTTTTCCTGTGTTTTCTATATGAATCTGGCATTGCATCAGTAGTATGTTTCAAACAGTATGAGAAAAATAAATTATCAGATTTTATCAGCAGTGGGGAATATTTACAAATCCTTAATTAAATTTGCAGTGGTTTGTTACATGGAGACAAAAACATGAAATGCCTGAGAAAAATATTTGAGACAAGGAGAAAACAATGAAAACTGTTAGTCATGGGCACTTCTGATGCATTTTGTACAGGTGTGACTTCCTATACTACATTGTATTATTAATTATCTTGAAGTTTAAATCTTAACTTCTATTTTGTGTTTGGGAGGATGAAATGACAAATTAGGAACACGCTTAATAAGTCAACAAAAGAAGGAAGATACTCAAAGAATACTTAGAACCTGATTATGTAGTTTTGAGCTCTCTTTGAATTATTGATAAAACTAAATGAATAATCATTTTTAATCCTATTTTACACCATTGGTAAGAACTTATTTTATTGCAGAGTATTTCTTTTATAGAATGAAGCTTCAATATGTAACAGAACACTGAATTTTATTAGGCAGCTAAAACCATAAAAAGAACACATGAGGTTATTTTTAGAGGATTGGGTGATAGAGTTCTTGTGAAGGTTTTATTAGCAACTGTCAGCTGAATGTGACAAATAATTTTGGCTAAGCATAGTAGGAAATTAGCCTGTTTTATCACAGGCAAAATGCTTTCAATAAAAGTATCAGATTACAAACAAATATATACATCCCAAACTGTTTTGCCTTGGGACAGGTCCAACCTTATTACTATTAGTATTATGAATTTCAATCCTCCAAAATGAGCTTATAAAAGCACAAAAGATAAATTTTAAAAGTAGGGCACTTACTAAAGGTATGAAACTTTGTGGGGTCCTTATCATGTTGATTAAATGTGTTAGTAAAATCAGACTTTTTTTGTAGGCATGATTTTTCTTAGACTCAGTCTGTGTTTTACCAAATGCTTTCTACATTTGCTACTTTTTTTTTTTTCCAAATCTTGTTCTTTCTCGCTCTCTTCAAAATCTTCCTTAGATGTTTTACTAAAAAATTATTTCTCTTAAAAATCAGTGTTAATCAAGCAATAGATTCTTAAAGATAGCAAAAATTGTTGGAAGTCTAAATATATTCCACCATTAACAGTGACCCAGAGGAGGAAGGAGGGAGGGAGATGGGAGGGGTGTTCAGGATGCAGGACATGTTTACACCTGTGGTGGATTCATGTTGATGTATGGCAAAACCAATACAATATTGTAAAGTAATTAGCCTCCAATTAAAATAAATAAATTTATATTAAAAAAAGAAAGATGGTAAAGATAACCCTGTATGCAAGACAGCAAAAGAGACACAGATGTATAGAACAGTATTTTGGACTCTGTGGGAGAGGGAGAGGGTGGGATGATTTGGGATAATGACATTGACACATGTATAATATCATATATGAAACGAATCGCCAGTCCAGGTTCAGTGCATGATACTGGATGCTTGGGGCTGGTGCACTGGGACAACCCAGAGGGATGGTATGGGGAGGGGGAGGGAGGGGGGTTCAGGATGGGGAACACATGTGTACCTGTGGTGGATTCATGTTGATGTATGGCAAAACCAATACAATAGTGTAAAGTAATTAACCTCCAATTAAAATAAATACATTTATATAAGAAAAACAGTGTAACTTTATTTTCTTTTTAACTATCTATTTTTTACCATATTTAGAGAGCATAATTTGAGAAAGATATTTTGGAAGTATTCCAAAACAAATTTCCATGTCAAGGATGAAGATGTATGCTAGTCAATGCATTCTTCTTATTTCTAAAGTACTGTCTAATGAGCCATAAAATAATTAAAATTTCACCTTTGTGAGTCGCAGTGGAAGGAGGTACCTTAATTATTAGAATTGGAAAAGATTTTAGACATCATCTAGTCTATGCTCCTCATTTTATAAATGTGGAAACTGAAGCGCAGAGAGGATCAATAACTACTGTAACAGCATGAAGCTGGTTGATGGCAAAACTAAAATATTTACCAAGGATCCCTGGCCCCAACTCCACCATATTACACCATGTTGCTTCTTTTATATCAGCAAGAATGTAAGTATCATTATGGAACAACATATGTGCACACAAAACCACTACCCCTGTGTACATCCATCCTTAAAAAAGAATATTTCTTAGAACATAGCAATTATAATGTGCAGATTTTTCAGATAATTTTTCTTTAGGTAGTCTCCATCTCTTTGGAAAAACATAAATATTTTGATGAAAACTTTTGACTTTGGGAGAAAAATCCTCTGATGACTAATCCCAAATAAATTTTTAAAGGAAAATAAGCTTTTGATAATGAGTAAGGCACAAGATTATATAAACTCTCCGAAGAATAGACTGCAACTTTGATCACACTCAGACATGTCAGAGGACACAGTAGCTTCTTTGCATCCTTACAGGCTGGTTCTTTTTCTACTAGTATAACATACCTTCATGTTAAATACTGATTTGAATGTGAAGGACCATCTTAAAGCCAATCAAGTATAACCTTGTGCGTTTCTACTGCAGACAGATAAACTCTTTCATCTCTTCCAGCTTTCCCATCAAACCCTTCTGAAAATTCCTTATGTTATTACTCTGCAAAACTCAAATCTTGTATATTAGACATATGACAGTAACATATACTTTATTTTCCAGATGGAGAAAGTCTTTGTCATAAACATATATATAACAGAGAAAGAGAATATATATGTTAGCAGTAATTTGGAAATGATTCAAAGGAAAAACAAAGCTCTTTTCACCCTGAGTAAATCCAAGTGACTCATAACATTTTCATTGGTGTTTGGATCAAAATATATAATTTACCTTCAGTTAATTTAAGTCACATAGAAGTGTAAGGTAACTTTACTATTTGAAAGTTCATAAAATATTTTATATTGTTATGTATTCAGTTCAGTTCAGTTCAGTCGCTCAGTCGTGTCTGACTCTTTGTAACCCCATGGACTGCAGCATGTCAGGCCTCCCTGTCCGTCACCAATTCCCATAATTTACTAGACTCATGTACATTGAGTTGTTGATGCCATCCAACCATCTCAACCTCTGTCATCCCCTTCTCCTCCTGCCTTCAATCTTTCCCAGCATAAGGGTCTTTTCAAATGAGTCAGTTCTTTGCATCAGGTGGGCAAAGTATTGGGGTTTCAGCTTCATCATCAGTCCTTCCAATGAATATTCAAGACTGATTTCATTTAGGATTGACTGGTTGGATCTCTTTGCAGTCCAAGGGACTCTAAATTAGAGTCTTCTCCAACACCACAGTTCAAAAGCATCAGTTCTTTGGTGCTCAGCTTTCTTTATAGTCCAACTCTCACATCCATACATGACAATTGGAACAGCCATAGCCTTGACTAAATGGATCTTTGTTGGCAAAGCAATGTCTCTGCTTTTTAATATGCTGTCTATGTTGGTCATGACTTTTCTTCCAAGGAGAAAGCATCTTTTAATATGCCATCACCATCTGCAGTGATTTTGGAGCCCCCCAAAATAAAGTCTCTCACTTGTTATGTATTGCCTCAGCTTATATTTCTATGTAGAACTAAAATGGTCACGTTGTGTTTTTTAATCTAGTTACATATTCAGAAAAACATTTCTCTCCAAATATCAATAGCCAAGTATGTTAATTTCAGTATCTTAAACTTGAAAATATATTAAGGCATTCAGTGCCTCTATTTAACTCTCTAGGTGAGTGATCCATCATCTGTTGGATTATAAAAAACGCAGGAGAATTCCAGAAAAACATCTACTTCTTCTTTATTGACTATACCAAAGCCTTTGTGTGGATCACAGCAAACTGTGGAAAATTCTTCAACAGATGGGAATACCAGACCGCCTTACCTGCCTCCTGAGAAATCTGTATGCTGGTCAAGAAGCAAGAGTTAAAACTGGACATAGAACAACAGACTTGTTCCAAATGGGGAAAGGAGTGTGCCAAGGCTGTTATTGTCACTCTGCTTATTTGACTTGTATGCAGAATACATCATGCAAAATGCCAGGCTGGATGAAGCACAAGCTGGAATCAAGATTGCCAGGAGAAACGTCAACAACCTCGGATATACAGATGACATTGCCTTTATGGCAGAAAGCAAAGAAGAAGTGAAGAACATTTTGATAAAAGTGAAAGAGGAGAGTGAAAAAGCTGGCTAAAACTCAACATTCAGAAAATGAAGATCATGGCATCTGGTCCCATCACTTCATGGCAAATAAATTGGGAACAATGGCAGACTTTATTTACTTGGGCTCCAAAACCACTTTAGATGGTGACTGCCGTCATGAAATTAAAAAACGTTTGCTCCCTGGAAGAAAAGCTATAACCAACCTAGACAGCATATTAAAAAGCAGACATTACTTTGCCAACAAAGGTCCATCTAGTCAAAGCTATGGTTTTGCCAGTATTCATGTATGGATGAGAGACTGGGGTTATAAAGAAAACTGAGCACTGAGGAATTCATGCTTTTGAACTGTGATGTTGGAGAAGACTCTTGAGAGCCCCTTGGACTGACTGCAAGGAGATCCAACCAGTCAGTCCTAAAGGACTCAGTCCTGAATATTCATTGGAAGTACTGATGCTGAAGCTGAAGCTCCAATACTTTGGCCACCTTGTGAAGAACTGACTCATTAGAAAAGACTCTGATGCTGGAAAAGACTGAATCAGGAGGAGAAGGGAATGACAGAGGATGAGATGGTTGTATGGCATCACTGACTCTATGGACATGAGTTTGAGCAAACCCTGGGAGTTGGTGATGGACAGGGGAGCCTGGCATGCTGCAATCCATGGGGTCACAAAGTGTCGAACATGGCTAAGAAACTGAACTGAATTCATTTAACTCTCATGTCAAGCTAACATATGTTTAAAGTGTTTTTATATTTTAGGTCACAACTTTGACTTTTTAAAATCTAAAAAGAATAACATTTAAAAATCCAATAGAAAGATTTCTGGGAAATAATTTCAGTGGAAGATAAAATATTGTAAGCTATTCAGATATACAGGAAAGGATATTTCAGTGCTTGGATTAAGAGTTGACTTAAAAATATAAATTTTGATATATAAAAACTATTTTGGAATGTTATTCAGTTTGATTATATAATAACATTGCTTTCAAAGCGAAACCAATTAATTGTCTCATTATTTACTGTGCAAAAATATTAAAACAGTATAAACAAAAAATTTAATGAAATAAAATATGTAAGTGTTGGCTGATTTGTTTTTTTCCAGTCTTTTAGCTATTTCAGATGGCTTACAGTTTAATAATTTAGCTTAAAAGTAACAATTAAACTCTTTCTCTATGTATCCAGTTTCTTTCTGACCAGCCACTTGTGTTCTCTTAGATGCCAGTTAACAAGCCAAACCAGTGGAGAAACTGAGTCTCCAATACTCTAGAACATCTGCTTTTGCTCACTGTACTATTTTCAAAATTTGTTCAAGAGAAGAATAAGAAGCAAAAGAGGGCAGGGTGAACTCCTGACAATGTTCTTCCTTATGTTTTATCATCAGCAATGAAGGCGCCAAGGAAATTCTATCCTCTTTTTTTTTTTTTCCCTTTGCATCAATTTCCTCTTCTGAAAAAGGAAGGTGCACTGGCTTTTGAAATTATATACATGTACATACATATATAGATATAGACATAGATTTCCTGGCTGTCCAGTGGTTAGGACTCCATGCTCTCACTGCTGGGGGCCTGGATTCAATCCCTTAGTTGGGGAACAAAGATCTTGTAATGTAACAGAGAAAAACAAGCATCCTCAAATCTGCTCTCCTCTGAATTAAAAAAAAAAAAAAAAAAAAAGAAGGGCTTCCCTGGTTAAGACTCTATAACTCTGAGGCCCACTCACTCCCACTGCATGGGGCACAGGTTTAATCTCTGGTGTGCCAAAAGAGTGCTACCAGAACCAGGATTTTTTGGAAGAGTCTGCTTGGTTAAAAAATAATAATAATAACTTGAAAATATTTCAACCAAGATGCAACTTTAAAAGAAAGTTCAGTTGCAGAATGTGCTTCTGTGCTTTCCTTTAAAAAAGGGTTAACCTGGTGGCATTAAAAGTGTCCCACATATGCATTGCTATATTTACCTAAATGACAATTAGAAAATGAAAGGAGGCCTGTTAATTTCATTAACAATTAGTTAATGAAAGGAGGAAAAAGAAAATTATCAACTCCATTTGGGCTCTTAACTTGACCTAATTCTCCTATTCTGCATGAGTGTCCGATTCTGTGAGTCTGACTCTGTGCAACCCCATGGACTGTAGCTGGCCAGGGTCCTCTGTCCATGGGATTTCTCAGGCAAGTATATGGAGTGGGTTGCCGTTTCCTACTCCAGGGGATCTTCCCAACCCTGAGATTGAACTGCATCTCTTGCATCTCCTGCATTGGCTGGTGGATTCTTCACCACTGTGTCACCTGAGAAGCCAATAAAATTTTAATTAATATACTTGTCTGTTTCTTGTTTTCCACATATTTCTACCATAGGGGATATATATACATATATACATACATACACATATATACATATACCTAATATATTTACATATTAGATATAATATATACATGTATATGAATATAGATGCATAGATACATACATACATATACATAATAAGCATACATTCCAGTTTCAGGTATATTTACATATATTCTCTGAATTATGGTGGTGGTGGTTTAGTCACTCAGTTGTGTCTGACTCTTGCAACCCCCTGGACTATAGCTCACTAAGCTCTTCTGTCCTTGGGATTCTTCTTGCCTGTTCAGGCAAGAATAATGGAGTGGGTTGTCATTTCCTGCTCCATCTCTGAATTGTAGAAGCTGCCAATTTGACATTTTCAAGCCTATATCAATTTACAGAATGACCAAGCATCATCATTATGAATGTCTAGGCTCAGGATCAGTCGTTCAGCTATATGTCTCTAAGGCCAACAATGAAAAGCCTTCCAAATAAGGCTTATGTTGAGCCATGGCTGATTGAGGAAGTAACACAGAATAGACTGTGATTTATGAAGAAATGGTGATTTATGTTAAAAATTTACACACGAAATCAACTGTTTTACATCAGTTTAGATACTCAGCATTACTAAATCTTTGAGAGAATAATGTTTACTGTGTGGCTAACTCATGAACATATTTATTTAGCGATGGTGTTTGAAATACTAAATACTATGGACTGAGGGCACTGGCCATACTCACTGGGGCAGGCAGATAGGAACATGCAGTGGTGTCATAGCCGCCAGCAAGTCCCCAGAGCTGCCCGTGTTGACCTTTCTCTTCCTCTATGCCCTCCTCCTTTCCTTTAAGATCCAGATATGAAACAAGAACAATGTTTTAAGTCAGAGATGAAGAAGCAAGGGAAATTTTATGATACCATCTTGAGCAAAATTAAAACAGTAGACTATATGACAAGCCAAGCACATTCAAAACATGGATTAACAGTGAGTCACAAATAGAGGATATTTCTCAACATGTATTTGAAGACCCAGCTGAAGAGTTTTGAAGTCCATCTGAAGGGTTAAAAGGGGTTAAAATGTATCCAGACATTCAAGGTGCTTCTTTTGTTCTTATAGGTCTGAAAGTCCTTGGACTTTTTTTATATACTTTTTTTTGTATAACTGAAGGTTACTTACTTAAACTGAAGTGCTTTAAAAAAAATTTATTTATTTTTGGCTGACCTGGATCTTCTAAAGTTTCTGCACAAGGCTTTCTCTAATTGTGGTGAGGGTCTACTCTTTGTTGTGGTGCGTGGGCTTCTCGTTGAGGTGGCTTCTCTTGTTGTAGAGCACAGGTTATAGGAATGCAGGCTTCAGTAGTTGTGGCATATGGGCTCCGTAGCTGTGGTGCATGGGTTTAGTTGTTCTGCAGCATGTGGGATCTTTCCAAACTAGGGATTGAACCTGTGTCTTCTGCATTGACAGGAGGACTCTTAATCATTAGACCACCAGGCAACTCTGGAAATGCATTTTTGGTAGTTGCTAACATTTGGTGAGAATAAACTAAAATTAGCAAGATGCTAAAGTTTGTTGCACACTTTAACTTCATAATCTTAATAGAATTCCAGTGATTCAGTAATATTTAAAGCTCTTCCTGTACACTAGAGCTATTAAGTGGTGAAAGTTACAATTTGAAAATATCTCTTACACTAGTAGAAGGCCCTATAGTTCATTTAGCTGAATGGTGGAATCACAGAACAGAGTTTCAAATACCTCAAAGTCTGGAAAAAGAGATTAAATCTAAGAAGAGGACATTTACTTAAGAGTAAAAATTGCATGATGTTAGACATAATTTTTAAATGCCATCTGTAAAATTTAGAATTACATAGTTTTTGCTTTATACATACTCATGAGAAACAACATCAAACTTTAGGAGGATCACTGATGAAGTTGAGTTTATGAAGGCAAGGGTGAATGGTCTGAGAAACATGTAGTGTTAAAAGAAGTAGTAACGTGCAGCTTAGTGGAGAAAGGCATTTAGAATAAATGAAATAGTTGTCAGAGGAAGTCTGCGTTCTGTAGAGTTCTGTGACTTCGTTGTTAGACAGTTACATAAAAGAGTCTTCTGCATCTCAGTTTCCTAGTCTGAAAGAGGATATAATAATGATCTTTGTTCCAGGTACAATGAGGAAACTAATTAGCTTCTGAAATTTCTGAAGAATGCAGTGGGTGCTGGGATGTACTTCCTAGATCCCTCTTTTGAACAAAGAACCAATTTTCTTAGCTGCTGGGGATGCTGCTAACAGTTTCCATTTTTTGTGAGGTTGTGAAAATGGTACATCTGGGAATCTGTACTTGTAGGCCTAGGAGACACAAGGAAGTTGCGTGAGCAGGTAGCCCAGAAATCTGAGAACCTCATGTCAACTACCACTGGTGTCCCAGGACCTCTCCCTCCACTCACTTCTATAGGCATGTGAGGGAGACCCTCTTAAGAGCAAAGGAAGTGAGGCAACAGGCATGTGACCATGAGATCTAGTGACTGTATCCTATCCTATACCCCCAGAAGTTATCAGGCTGAGAGAGTAATCAGACTTGTTAAAGACATAGCTGAGGCAGCAGGTTGATGCCCCTCTAACCTAGTCATTTAGAATGCAGTATACATACTAAATTAATGATTGTTATATGGTGGTGTGTCCTCTGAGAACAGAATTCAGGCCTAGTCCAAGAAACTAACGTCTTTCACCTGATACTGCCTCTACCTTGTCTCTTTGCATCTACTCCTAGGTGCTACATAATCCACTACATAAAGAGCTAGAGTGAATTTTTAATAACAGAAGTCAATCATGTTATTTCTCTGCTGAAAAGTCTTCAAAGATTTCCCATTGTCCTCACGGCCCCAAGCTATACAGACCTCATCTCCTTCTACAACCCCCGATGCTGCCCCCTGTGGCCAATCAAAATGGCTTCACTCTTGCTTGAGCACGTCAAACTCTTCTCATATCAGCTTGCTTTACCCTGTTGTCCCTTATGCTTGGAATGTACTTTCTCTTGATCTTCATATGACTGGGAGTTTTACTTCTTTTACGGCCCTGTATGGATGCCATTTTCTCTGTGAGGTCTTTCCGGACAACTCTATTGAAAATACCCCTACTCCATCCATCACAACCTAATTAGTTTGCTGTAATTATTTTAAGGTACATGAAACATTGTAAATAAACATTGTATGTGTAACAATTTAACATAAGATTTACTTAAGTGCTAATTTGCTATTTAGATATTAATTGCTATTTAGGTATTATTATCAGAATCTACTCCATATAAGATCCATGTGGATAGGTGTTTTTCCTCTTTCACCTATCTTTACATCTCTAACACCTAGAACATGACTTGGCATGTGTTAATTGCTCAGTAATTATTTGAAATGTTAATGAATGGTGCAAACATTTATTAAATGATAACCAACTGATGGCTTCAGTGAATCTGTTGCCTTCTTTTGCAGAGGATTTGGCTTCTTTTTCTAAGAATATCAAAATAGGAACAATTGTTAAAGCTACTGTGAATGAAAGGTCATTATATTCATCTTATTTTAAAGAAAAAGTGCTTTTTATATGGGTAAGTTATACAATCTTTTGCTCTGAAGAAAACTTCTGGTAAGTTACCAGACTTTGGTAAGAGTGTTTGATATGCCTGACCCAGATTTTAATTATGAACTTCCAGATGAGTCATTATTTCATTGGGAATATTTATCCTACCTGTTTCCACCACTTCCTCTGGGGAGTTTAATCTAAATTCTGATAATACCAAAAAGGGCAGAACTTGTTTTCTTCTTATTATTAGTTAGCTTAAATGAGTTCCTTTGAAGGTTTTCTTTTATTTGAAACACATTAATTCTGACTTTTAAAATTAAAGTAAGCTGTCAATATATAATTCAGTATTGATATCACAGTTCTTTTTCAATGGTACAAAGCACTGCTATTAACAGTGAAGTTCATGAGCATCCAAGCCTAACTATATGTGACTATAGACACTGTCCTGCCTGTTTCTTTCTTTCTTTCTTTTTTGATATTCTTATGTTTTTCATATATTGTATTCCTGACTTTGTTTATTTTCTTATAGCAAATCAGAAAAGTAAAAGAATAGCAAATTAAAAGAATAAAGAAAGTCCATGAGACTTACAGGATAAAACAAATTGATATATGCATCATGGGACTCTTAGCAAAAGAAGTGAGAAAAGGGCAATAAAATTGACTTAAACAAATAATGTTGTAACCTTCCCAATTTTGGGGAGGGAAAAGGACATCCAGATTCATGAAGCCCATAAGATACAAACAGGAAGAAACTTAAGAACTTTAAAAAGTCTATACTGAGTCAAAGACAAAGAGAGAATTTTGAGAGCTGCAGGGGAAAAATAACTCATCAGTTACAAGAGGAGTCTTTACCACATAAGACTATCAGATTTCTTAACAATAACCTATCTGGCAGGACAGAAGGGAGAGGGATGATATATTCAAAGTGAGGAAAGAAAATAAAAGCCAATCAAAAATAATGTACTCAGCCAAACTCTCCTTCAAAAATGATGACAAGATACATTCCCAGACAAACAAAAGCTGAGAAAATATGTAACCACTAGATCTTGTTTGCAATAATGCCAAAGGGAATCTTTCAAGCTGAAATGAAAGAATACTAAAACAGCATTATTAAGAATGTTTGTTAATATATTCATATTATAAATTTGTTAATGGATTCACAATACAAAAATATAAATTTTGTTATCAATAACATGAAGTATATGGGAAAAGAAATAAAAGTAAAAAGTTTATATTTGTGATTTCCACTAAAGTTTTATCAGTTTAAAATAGACTATTATAACTATACTACCTTTTATGTAATCCTCATGGTATGTGAGGTATCCCTGATGTCTCAGATGGTAAAGAATCTGCCTGCAATGTAGGAGACCTGGTTTGATCCCTAGGTCAGGAATACCCTTTGGAGAAGGAATTAGAAACCCACACCAGTATTCATGCCTGGAGAATTCCATGGACAAGGAGCCTGGTGGGTTATAGTCAATGGGATCACAGAGTCAGGCATGATTGAGCAACTAACACACTTTCATGATATATATGTGCTCAATCACTCAGTTGTGCCTGATTCTTTTCAACCCCAGGGACTATAGCCTACTGGTCTCCTCTGTCCATAGAATTTTCCAGGCAAGAACACTGGAATTGGTTGCCATTTCTCCTCTAGGTTATCGTCCCCACCCAAGGATTGAATCTGTGTCTCTTGCCTCTCTTGCATTGGCAGGCAGATTCTGTACTTTTGAGGCACCATGGTAGCCACCATATAAATGATACAAAGAACATTGCCAGAAAAAAAATTAACAAAGCACATAGGAAGACAAAAGAGGAAAAGAGGAGCAAAAGAACTACAATACAGACAGAGAACAATTAAAAATATGGCAATAGTAAATCTTTTCCAATCAATACTTACTTTAAACATAAATGCACCAAACTATTCAATCAAAAGTCATAGGGTTATTCACTTCATTTTGCAGCAGAAATTAATACAATATTGTAAAGCAATTATACTTCAATAATTTAAAAAGCATTAAGAAACAAAGTGGATAGATGAATAATAAGATAAGACCACATTATATGCTGTCTATAAGAGATTCACTTTAAAGTTAAGGACATATATGCATTGAAAGTGGATGGATAGAAAAATATTTTCCATGTAAATGGTAACCAAAAGATTGTGGGAGTGGCTATATTTATAAAAAACAAAATAGACTTTAAGTCTAACATTGTCACAGGGGACAATAAAGAATATTACATAATAATAAAATATATAAAAGATATATATATATATATATTCCAGTTCATCAGAGAGATATAACAATTATAAATATGTATGTACCCAACATCAAAGCACATAAATATACAAAGTAAATATTAACAAAACTGACAAAACTGAAAGAAATAGCAATACAATAATAGCAGGTTACTTCAATACCCCAATTTAAACAATGGATAGAATATCCAGACAGAAAAATCAATATGGAAACACTATACCTGAACAACACTATAAACCAAATGGCCTAACAGACAAACTCAGAACATTCCACTCAACAGCAACAGAGTACATGTTTTCGCCAAGTACAAGTGGGATATTTTCCAGAATAGACACATGTCAGACCACAAAACAACCATTATCAAATCTAAGGTTGAAGTCATACCAAATTTTTTTTTTCTGATTGCAATGGTATGAAACTATAAGTCAATAACAGAAGGAAAATTGGAAAACTAATAAATATGAGGAAGTTAAGCAACATACTCTAAACAACCAATGAGTCTAAGAAGAAATCAAAAGGAAAATCAGAAAATGTCTTGAGAGAAATGAAAATAAAATCATAATAATAAAAACTTATGGGATTTGGCAAAAGCAGTGTTAGAGGGAAATTTGTAGCAATAAATGATTACATTTAAAAAAATAGGGACTTCCCTGGTGATTCAGTGGTTAAGAATCCAATTTTCAATGCAGGGGATGAAGGTTTGATCCCTGGTAAGGGAAATACAATCACACATGCTAACAAAGAAGCTCATGCACCACAATTACAGAGCCCAAAGGTTTGGATCCCACATGTACTGCAACTAATGAGCCCACATGCTCTGGGGCCTGCACAGCATGACTAGAGAGAAGCTTGTGCACCACAATAAAAGATCTTGTGGCACTGCAAGGAAGACCCTATGTGCAACAACTAAGACCCAAAACAGTAATAAATAAATAAATATTTTTTAAAAGAAAATAAATCTCAAATTAACAACCTAAACTTATACCTCAAGGAATGAAAAAATAGCAAAATAAGCTCAAAGTTAGCATAAATAAATAAATAATAAAGATAAAAGTAGAAATAAAACAGAGACTAAGAAAAAAATAGGACAAGACAATATAACTAAGACTGTTTTTTGAAAAGATTGAACAATGGACAAACCTTCAGTTAGGCTAAGAAAAACAAAAAGGAGATTCAAATTAATAAAATCAGAAATGAAATAGGAGACAGAAAAACTGAGGCACAAAAATTTTAAAATGATGTTAAGAAACCACATGATTAATTAGAACCCCAAATTGAATTACCTAGAAGAAATGGGTAAATTCCTAACTTATCAAGACTGAATCATGAAGAAATAAAAACTCTGAAAAGAGTAAGGAGATTGAATTAGTAATCCCAACATAGGAAAGGTCAAGACCAGATGGCTTCACTCGTGACTAACGGTTTAAAGAAGAATTTATGTCACTCCTACTCTGCTGCTGCTAAATGTCTTCAGTCGTGTCCGATTCTTTGTGACCCCATAGACTGTAGCCTGTGTCAAGTACAAATTGGTACTTACCAAGAGCATTGCCAACGACTGAGCAACAATGGCATTTGCCATCTGCCTCTAATGGAGATTGAACCCTGTGCTGCTAGAGCTGTTGAGCTTCAACTACCCCTGAGGGAGCTCAGGGTGGAGTGAGACACTCTGTGTTCCACGGGATCTGGTGGGACAAGTCTTTAGATACTTGGATGTTGTTAGGAACAGATTTTATGATCTCAACCCTTGCATCTCCTTATATTTAGAGAAGAACCAAATTCCTTCATGGTGACATCAGATCTTCATGACTAACAAGAAACCTTTTGTAAAATGAGTGTTTAATAGTACTGAACTTCCCCTTCACCAAAACTTTCTATATTGATCTTCCCCTCTGTCACTTCAGAGCAGTCTCTCAGAGATATCTGAGATGCTGTCTCCCAGGCTGCAGGCCCCATTTTTCCCCAAATAAAACTTAATTCTCAACTCTCAAGTTATGAAAATTTTCAGTCTTCATCTGCCATGCTCCTCTGTCCATGGATTCCTCAGGCAGGAATATCAGAATGGGTTGCCATTTCCTCCTCCAGGGGATCTTCCCAAGCCAGGAGTCAAAACTGCATCTCCTGCATTGCAGGCAGAGTCATTACTCCTGAGTCACCAGGGAAGCCTGTCAATCCTACTCAAACTCTTCCAAATAATTGAAGAGGAGGAAACAGGGTAAGCTCATTTTATGAGGCCAGCATTACCCTGATGCAAATTCCAGACAGAGACACTATAGGAAAAATATTAAAGGCCAGTATATCCCTGATGAATGTAGATGGCAAAGTTCTCAAAACAAAAATTAGTAAACTGAATTCAACAGCACATATACCATGATCAAGTAGGATAAATTCCTGGAGTGTAAGGACAGTTTAACATTAAAAAATCAATATATGTACTACACCAAAAGACAGAATGGTGGGGAAAAATCATATGATCATCTTGATAGATGCAGAAAAAGCATTTGACAAAATTTGGCATACTTTTGAGAGAAATATCTCAACAAATGTATAGAAATAATGTACCACAACATAATAAAGGACATATACTTTAAGCCCATAGTTGACATCATACTCAATAATTAGAAGCTGAAAACTTTTTCATTAAGATTAGGGATAAGGTTAAGGATACCCTCTCTTGCCACTTCTATTCAATATAGTACTGTGAAACCAAGCCAAAATAGTAAAAATAAGTAAAAGTCATCCAAGTCTGAAGGAAAGTGCAAATGATCTATATGCACATGACATGATCCTATGTGTAGATAACCCTAAAGTAGTTTCTTATGGAGACAAAAACCCAACTGTTAGAAGTAACAAGCAAATTCATGAAGTTTTATAGACTATAAATAATCAATGTACAGAAACCAGTTGTATTTCCATACAGCAACAGTGAATCATGCAAAAAGGAAAATTTTTAAGAAACCAATCTTATTTACAATAGCACCAAAAGGAAAAATTCTTAGGAACAAAGCTAAGCAAAGAAGTGAAAGACTTGGACACTGAAAACTGCAAAACGTTGATGAAAGAAATTAAAGAAGACACAAGCAAATGTAAAGACACCCCATGTTCATGGATTGGAAGACATAATATTATTAAAATGCCCGCATGACTAAAGCCATCTATAGACTTAAAGCAATTCTCATCAACTTCCAAATGTCATTAAAACAGAAATAGAGAAAAAATTCCTAAAACTTATACAGAATTGCAAAAACAACCTTGAGAAGGAACAAAGTTGGAAATGTCCCACACCCTAATTGCAAAATGTATTACAAAGCTACACTATTTAGAACAGTATAGCACTGGCATAAAGGCATACATAATAGATGAATAGAACAGAAAGCCCAGATATCAATCCCCACACATACAGTCAACTGATTTTTGACAAGGGTGCCAAGAATACACAATGGAGAAGGGATAATCTCTTCAACAACTGGTGTTACAAAAACTGGATATTCCCATTGCAAAGCAATAATTTTAGTTTACACCATACATAAAAATCAACTGAAAATGGATTAAACACTTATATTTAACATCTAAAACTATAAATTGCCTTAGAAAACATGTGAAAATTTTGACATTGATCTCGACAATGATTTCTTGGATATAACACCAAAAGCACAGACAATAAAAGACAAAATAGAAAAGTGGGACCACATCAAACTAAAAGGCTTATGTCATAACAAAGGAAACAATCAACAGAGTGAAAAGGTGGAAGCAGCATGGGAGAAAATATTTTTGTATCAAGTATCTGATACAGGATTAGTTTTTAAGTATATAAGGAACTAGTACAATTCAATAGCAAAAAAAAAAAAAAAAAAACAGTTCGATGCATGATACTGGATGCTTGGGGCTAGTGCACTGAGACGACCCAGAGGGATGGTAGGGGGAGGGAGGAAGGAAGGGGGTTCAGGATGGGGGACACGTGTATACCTGTGGCAGATTCATGTTGATGTATGGCAAAACCAATACAATATTGTAAAGTAATTAACCTCCAATTAAAATAAATAAATTTATATTAAAAAAAAAAAAAACAAATAGCCTGATTACAAAATGGGCAATGGACCTGAACATATTTCTTTTTTTTAAGAAAACATACAAATGGTCCAAAGATGGTCAACATCACTAATTTTTAGGGAAATACAAACAAAAACAATGAGTTATTACACTTGTTAGGATGGGGATTATAAAAATAAAAGATAACAAGAGTTGGCAAAGATATAGAGAAATTGGAACCCTTGTGCACTCTTCCTGGAAATGTATAATAAAATAGTACAACAGTTGTGGAAGTAGTATGGACATTCCTCAGAAAATTAAAATTAGAATTACCATGTGATATGGAAATTCCACTTCTGGTAAATCTAAAGAATTGAAATAAGGATATTGAATAGATGTCTTCATGTCCATGTTTATTGCAGCATTATTTACAAAAAACCAAGATATGGAAATGACCCAGTTGTCTATTCACATATGAATAGGCAAAGAAAATAGTATATATATACAAATGAAAGAATATTGTTCAACCTTTAAAAAGAAGAAATTTCTGCTGTTTGTGACAGGATGAATGGACCTGGAGGACATTAAGCTAAGTGAAAAAACCTGCTTAGAGAATGATAATTCATGACTTCACATGTATAAGTTTTCTAAAGTAGTCAAATTCATGTTAGTAGAGACTACAATAGCAATTGCGAAGACTGCAAGTGGAAGAAATGAGTTGTTCAATGGGTATAAACTTTCAGTTATACTAAGTGAAAAAATTCTAGTGATCTGCTTTGCAACATAACACCAAGAGCTAACAATACAGTATTGTGCACTAAAAAAAAAAAAATAGTGTTGAGAGTAAAACTCAAATTAAGTGTTTTTACCACCCAAAACAAAACAAAAACAAACACAGGGGTCCAATAAAACTTCGGGAAATTTTGGATATGTCTATTATCCTGATTGCAGTGATGCATGGGTGTTTGCATATGTCCAAACTCATAAAATTGAATACATTTAGCATGAACAATTCTCTGTGTCTCAATCATATTTCAATAAAAATGTTTAAAAAGAAATTCTATATAAAATAATGAAATGTTTAACAGTGGAAATGTATACAAAAATAGTTGTGATATTTCTTTAAATTTAATGCTGACCACAATACTTTGTAATTTTCCTTTCAAAAACTGGATTTTCCCAGCATGACACTCAGTACTGGCATCAGTAACAGACACTTGAAAACACTCATGCCAAGGAGTTAACAGGAAATATCTTGGCAAATTCAGAGTCAAAAGGAAAGCAGAGAATTGTCAGAACACATATCGTGTTTCTCAGAATTATCTGTGTCATGTTGGAAGTTTTTATACGGAAGTGTGTGTTGACACTAATGATTAAGGCCAGGATTCCTACAATTGACAGGAAAATGACCTATAAATAATGACCTGTGATGGACTTGTCATACAGTCATTAAGTGAAATATTCTAGTACCAGTTTCCTCCCTTTGGTATCCCAGTTTCCGGCTTCTGTGAAGTACTTTTCCTTTGTAAAGATCACTCATTTTATCTGAGACCATCAAGTTTTCTTTGGGCTTTATCAAATGATAATTTCATTCTCTCTTTTAGTAGATAACAATGTCAAATGGAGTTTCTTGAGACTTTTTGGAACACATTTTGCTTGCACAGAAATTTTCTCTGGAGAGTTTCTTATTTCTCTGTTTATAAAAAGCAAAATAAATTCTTGAAATGTTGAAAGTTTATTTTTTTTTTAAGTTTAAGATAAAAGCTAATTGTTATGCATTATTAAGCAATCAGTTTGCCAATTATTTCATATAACACAAATATTTTTCTAATAAATTAAGTTCAGTGTAACTTCTTAGAAAATGGTATTCAGAAATTATTTCACTATTAAAAGTCCATCATTTTACCATGTATCTTGCACGTGTGTGTTTGTGTGTTGATGAAATATAAATTTCTGGAAAAATCATTTTATTAAGTAAACACTAGGTCAGAGTTTCTCCAACTGAGGACTGAAACAGTCAAGGGTCATAGAGCAGTAACATTAGGGAGATGAAGGAAGATGTCATTCTCTTTGAGTCCCTAGGAAGTGCAACAGGCTTCTCCTCTCCTTTGTCATTGCTCCTTTTCATCCCAAAAGACACTTTTTGGACCAGTGGTCTACTCTTTTTTCTTCCTTCTTTCCTTCCTCCATCATACTTTTCTTCCTTCCCTGTCTTCATGTTTATGGTTGGGGGATTAAGTGGAAAACTAAGTGGTAAGCACTATCTTCTAAGTCCACAAGCAAGATGCTATGTATTTAGACATGGGGAAAAAATGAGGAATTTGAAATCATCTCACTATGACCACATTATGTTAATTCAGTGTATGATGTGATAAAAAGTGACATGTAATTAAGCCTGAGAAATGCTTACAGAAATTACTCTAACACCAGAGAATTAATAGCCTGTAAATTCTACATTCAATAATTTATTTGTTGTTCATTCTAAATGATAATGTTGAGATAATTCCCTTTTAAAAAACACAAAATGAACAGTTTTAAGACTCCTTTGTGAAAAGGAAAAGTGAAAGTCTTTCATTTGTGTCTGACTCTTTATGATCCCATGGAATTCTCCAGGCCAGAATGCTGGAATGAGTAGTCTTTTCCTTCTACAGGGGATCTTCCCAACCCAGGAACTGAACCCAGGTCTCCCACATTGCAGGAGGATTCTTTACCAGCTGAGCCACAAGGGAAGCTCCCTCTGTAAATAACCTCATATTAAAGGATATCTAACAAAGAAACGACATACTGGTTTTGTGTCAGTATTTAGAAGTTCAGAGGTTAAAGTCACCTTAGAAGCATTTCATAATCAGTGAAATTTGCGAGAGTGAATTTGAGAGAGTTTAAGGCAAATAAGAGTTGACTATGTTTGCATGGCCAAAACTAAAACTAATCTCTAAATGAGTGAGATTCTGATGTAACATGTATGTCCCGTAAGACAATAGGAATGATGAGATTAGGGTTGATATTTCCCTGGTTGGTATTGGCCATTTCTGTTCTCTTTCTGCCATCTCTCGACATTCTCTTTGGACTACTATTGATGGATATTGCTGGGTGATTTAGCCTAGAGGCTGGAAAACATGAAAAGAGGAATAAGTCATAGCCCATCATTTTAAAAAATACAGTTATGATGAAGAGACAACATGAGTGAACAGGAAAAAGAAGACAAAAATACTAGATGGTGAAGTCCAGTCCCTTCCAGCTGAGTCCCAATTGGTGTCTCTCTCCTATATCTTTATGTCTTGAACCATTCTCATCAAAGTTGCATAAAAAACATATAGAGCACCTCTTTGAACTATACTCTTTCACTACTTGAAATTATTAATACATATCCCTTCAGAAAGAGTCTAGAAGCACTTAGTCAGGTAAGCAGCACTAAACTAAAGTATGAGCCTTCCCTTTGCCCATCCTCCAAATTTGTTTTCCAGCTTTATGTCTCACTGTTCACCTATATTCAGCTAAACTACATGGCCCACTACTGCCTGAACATGATTATTTTTAAAAATTTGCCTCATGCTCCTGATTATGCCATATTATGTTGGATGACTTCTCTTTATCTCTGTCTATAAAAATTTTGCCATGAACCACAATGTAGGTTGAATGGTGCCCTTTTTATAAAGCTTTATTGTTAAGTCAGGAGTGATCTTATGGTACCCAGAACATCCTTAGAACTATAGTTACATATTTTGAAGCACTTGGCATATTTCCCTCTTAACTATATTTCATTTATTTCTCCTAAGAACTAGAAATATTGACTTCTCATTCACTCATATTATTTGGAAAAATACCTAGTATAGGTTTCATCATAGAAAACTTGGAAACTAATTTTAAAAATATTAGTTAAGAAGTTAATACTTATCTGGTCAAACTTCTTATTCAATAAATTCAGTAAAAAAGCAAGAAGATAGTTGGTTTCCTTTTTGAGCAGTTATAACCAAAGAAAATATTTAGGTAAACAGCAATAGGTAAGCAAAAATTTTTCAGAATGAAAAAATGAAACATGAGCCATACAAAAAAAAATTTTTACAGTTGGTTTTCATATCTCTTTTTTTAATTAATTTGTTCTTTTATTGAAGGATAATTGCTTTACAGAATTTTACTGTTTTCTGTCAAACCTCTACATGAATCATCCATAGGCATACATGTATTTTTAGTTGGATATAATTTTTAAAAAAATTTACTCTGCAAAGGAGCAAATGAAATGTCAAGCTACAGCCTGGGAGGTGGTCCTAAGATGGTGGAGGAATAGGACAGAGAGACCACATTCTCGCCCACAAATTCATTGAAATATCATTTGAACACTGAGCAAATTCCACAAAACAACTTCTGAACACTGGTGGAGGACACCAGGCACCCAGAAAGGCAGCCTGTTGTCTTCAAAAGGAGGTTGTCTTTGAAAATATAAAAGATAAAAAGAGAGGCAAAAGAATTAGGGATGGAGATCCACCCTGGGGAGGGAGTCATGAAAGAGGAGAAGTTTCCAAACACCAGGAAACCCTCTCACCTGCGGGTCTGTGGGGAGTTTTGGAATCTCAGAGGGCAACATAACTGGGAGCAAAAAATAAATAAAACCCACAGATTACATGCCTAACCACAACTCCCAGCTAAGAAGTAACCCAGATGCTTGCGTTTGCCACCAGCAAGTGGGGGCTGATCAGGGAGGCGTGGGCTGCATCGCTCAGGGTAAGGACCAGGCCTGAATGCCCTGAGGACAATCTGAGGGAGCTAACATGAGTTAGCAACCCAAACCGTGGGATAGCCAGAGGAAAAAAAAAAGAAAGAGAGAGAAACAGAGAACTTTCCTGTGAAAAGCACTAACCTAAGGCACTGCCAGGCCTGCTCACAGAACAAAGGACTGAATGAATACCAGAGGAGAGCTAGCCAGCTGTGGACCGGCCCATCCCCCGCCAGAGACAGGGAGGCAGATGGGCGACAGCCAAAGCCAGTGAGAGGCATCCTCTACCAAACTGCAAGCAGGCTCCCAGTTGCTAAGCAAGTCTTCCTGGGGTCCTGGATGGTTGACATCTGCCAGGAGAGTTGCAGTCAGAGATCGGCTCCCCAGAGGAGACATATGGCACACCTGAGATGGTGCTTCTACTGCATATCCAGGAAACTGAGTGGCTGGGACCAGGGAGGTGATAAGATGCACTGCACCTAAGGAGAGTGTGCTCACCAAGCACCTGGTCACCTAACCTGCTCGGACCTGCGAAAGGCACAAAGCGCAGGCCCAACCAACTGTGCCTTTGTGGAGTACCCGAGAACCTGAGCCCAAGTGGCTTAGACCTGGGAAAGGCATGCAACCCAGGGCCCACTGTAGACAGTTCTCCTGCAGAGCAACGTGGAGCTTGAGCAGTGTAGACTGGGAAAGCACACATGCCGTGAGTGGAGACAAACCCAGTGTGGCCCAGACACTGTGAGCACTCCCCACACATGCCAGTGATATTTGTTTAAAGTGTTCTTCCCCACAGGACAACTGAACAAGTGAGCCTAAATAAGTGACCACCTCCACCCCTTTGTGTCAGGGCGGAAATTAGACACTGAAGAGACTTGCAAACAGAAGAAGCCGAAATAAACAGAGGGAACCGCTTAGGAAGTGACAGGTGCAAAAGATTTAAACCCTGCAGTTAGTTCTTTGGAAGGGGCCTATAGACCTCAAGAAGTATAAGCTGGAACAAGGAACTATCTGAAACAACTGACCCCACACTGCATGCAACAGCTCCAGAGAAATTCCTAGATATATTTTACTATTATCATTTGTATATATATTTTTTTATTTTTAAGCTCTTTATTACTCCATTAATTTTCATTTTTCTAACCTACTATTACCTTGCAAAAAAACTGCATTTTTAAAGCAAATTTCATATATATTTTTTATATTTTTGTGATTTTTTAAATTATTATATTTTTGAGAGTCTAACCTCTACTCTAGATTTTTAATATTGAATTTTGGTATTTGTTGTCAATTTTGTACCTTTAAGAATCCAATCTTCAGTACCAATTTTTACTTAGGAGTGTAATTACTGGCTTGATTGCCCTCTCCCCCTTTTGACTTTCCTTTTTCTCCCTCAGGTCACCTCTATCTCCTCCCTCTCCCTTCTCTTCTCTACCCAATTGTGTGAATCTCTTTGGGTATTTTGGGCTGTGGGGAACACTTAGGGAACTGATTACTAGCCAGATCTGTCTCTCTCTTTTTTACTTCCCCTCTTCTCCTCCTGGTCACCTCTATCTCCTTCCACTGTCTCCTCTTCTCTGTGTAACTCTGTGAACCTCTCTGGGTGTTCCAGGCTGTGGAGAGCACATAGGGAATTGATTACTGGCTAGATTGATCTCTCCCCTTTTGATTCCCCCTCTTCTCCTCTTCATCACCTCTATTTCCCGCCTCCCTCTTCTCTTCTCCATGTAACTCTGCGAACCTCTCTGGGTGTCCCTCACTGTGGAGAGTCTTTTCTCCATTAACCTAGAGGTTTTATCATCAGTGCTGTATGGATGGAGAAGTCTTGAGGCTACTGTAAGAATAAGACTGAAAATCAGAGACAGGAGGCTTAAATCCAAAACTTGAGAACACCAGAACACTTCTGACTCTAGGGAACATTAATTGACAAGAGCTCATCCAAAAGCCTACATACCTACACTGAAACCAAGCTCCACCCAAGAGCCAACAAGTTCCAGAGCAAGACATACCATGTTAATTCTCCAGCAGTGCTGGAACATAGCCCTGAACATTAATATACAGGCTGCCCAAAGTCACACTAAACCCATAGACACCTCAAAACTCACTACTGGACACTTCATTGCACTACAGAGAGAAGAGATCCAACTCCACCCACCAGAATATTGACACAAGCTTCCCTAACCAGGAAACCTTGACAAGCCAAACTTGTAACCCCACCCACAGGGAGGAACCTCCACAATAAAGAGGAATCACAAACTTCCAGCATACAGTAAAGTCATCCCAAACATGGCAATCAAAACAAGATGAAAAAACAGAGAAATATTCATCAGGTAAAGGAATATGATAAATGTCCACCAAGCCAAACAAAAGAGCAGGAGATAGGGAGTCTATCTGAAAAATAATTCAGAATAATGATAGTAAAAATGATCAAAATCTTTGAAACAAAATGGAGTTACAGATAAATAATTTGGAAACAAGGATTGAGATGATGCAAGAAATGTTTGACAAAGACCTAGAAGAAATTTAAAAATAAGTGAATCAATAATGAATAATGCAATAACTGATATCAAAAACTCTGGAGGGAACCAACAGTAGAATAACGGAGGCAGAAGATAGGATAAGTGAGGTGGAAGATAGAATGGAGGAAATAAATGAAGCAGAGAGGAAGAAAGAAAAATAGAACTAAAAGAAATGAGGACAACCTCAGAGACCTGTGGGACAATGTCAAACGCCCTAACATTCTAATCATAGGAGTCCCAGAAGAAGACGACAAAAGGAACAACTATGAAAAAATACTTGAGGAGATAATAGTTGAAAACTTCCCTAAAATGGGGAAGGAAATAGCCACCCAAGTCCAAGAAATCTAGAGAGTCCCAAACAAGATAAACCCAAGGCAAAATACACCAAGATACATTTTAATCAAATTACTGTAGATCAAACACAAAGAAAAAAATATTAAAAGCAGCAAGGGAAAAACAACAAATAACACACAAGGGGATTCCCATAAAGATAACAGCTGATCTTTCACTAGAAACTCTTCAGGCCAGAAGGGATTGGCAGGACATATTTAAGTGAAGAAAGAGAAAAATCTACAGCCCTGATTACTGTACCCAGCAAGGATCTCATTCAAATATGAAGGAGTATTCAAAAGCTTTACAGACAAGAAAAAGCTGAGAGAATTCAGCACCACCAAACCAACACTTCAACAAATGCTAAAGGATCTTCTCTAGACAGAAAACACAGAAAAGGTGTATAAACTCGAACCCAAAACAACAAAGTAAATGGCAAGGGGATCATCCTTATCAATAATCACCTTAAATGTAAATGGGTTGAATGCCCCAACCAAAAGACAAAGACTGACTGAATGGATACAAAAACAAGACCCCTATATATGTTGTCTATAACAGACCCACCTCAAAACAAGAGACACAAACAGACTGAAAGTGAAGGGCTGGAAAAAGATATTTCATGCAAATGGAAACCAAAAGAAAGCAGGAGTAGCAATACTCATGTCAGATAAAATAGACTCTGAAATAAAGGCTGTGAAAAGAGACAAAGGACACTTCATAATGATCAGAGGGTCAATATAAGAAGAAGATATAACAATCATAAATATATATACACTCAACATAGGAGCACCACAATATGTAAGGAAATGCTAACAAGTATGAAAGGGGAAATTAACAGTAACACAATAATAGTGGGAGACTTTAATACCCCACTCACACCTATGGATAGATCAACTAAACAGAAAATTAACAAGGAAACACAAACTTTAAATGATACAATGGACCAGTTAGACCTAATTGATATCTATAGGACATTTCACCCAAAACAATGAATTTCACCTTTTTCTCAAGTGTACATGGAACCTTCTCCAGGATAGATCACATCCTAGGCCATAAATCTAGCCTTGGTAAATTAAAAAAAAAAAAAAAGTTGAAATCATTCCAAGCATCTTTTCTGATTAAAAAAAAAAAAAAGTTGAAATCATTCCAAGCATCTTTTCTGATCACAGTGCTGTGATTAGATGTCAACTACAGGAAAAAAGCTATTAAAAATACAAACATTTGGAGGCTAAACAGCAAGCTTCTGAATAGCCAACAAATCACAGAAGAAGTCAAAATATGCATAGAAATGAATGAAAATGAAAACACAACAACCCAAAACCACTGGAACTCAGTAAAAGCAGTGCTAAGGGGAAGGTTCATAGCAATACAAGCTTACCTCAAGAAACAAGAGTAAAGTCAAATAAATAACCTAACTCTACACCTAAAGCAACTAAAAATGGAAGAAATGAAAAACCCCAGGGTTAGTAGAAGGAAAGAAATCATAAAAATTAGGGCAGAAATAAATTAAAAAGAAACAAAGGAGACCATAGCAAAAATCAACAAAGCTAAAAGCTGATTCTTGGAGAAGATAAATAAAATAGACAAACCATTAGCCAGACTCATCAAGAAACAAAAGGAGAAGAATCAAATCAACAAAATTAGAAATGAAAATGGAGAAATCACAACAGACAACATAGAAATACAAAGGATCATGAGACTACTATCAGCAACTATATGCCAATAAAATGGACAACTTGGAAGAAAAGGACAAATTCTTAGAAAAGTATAAATTTCCAAAACTGAACCAGGAAGAAATAAAAAATCTTAACAGACCCATCACAAGCACAGAAGTCTAAACTGTAATCAGAAATCTTCCAGCAAACAAAAGCCCAGGACCAGACAGCTTCACAGATAAACTACCAAAAATTTAGAGAAGAGCTAACACCTATCCTACTCAAACTCTTCCAGAAAATTGCATAGGAAGGTAAACTTCCAACACATTCTATGAGGCCACCATCCCCCAAAACCAGACAAAGATGTCACACACAAAAAAAGAAAACTACAGGCCAATATCACTGATGAACATAGATGCAAAAATCCTTAACAAAATCCTAGCAAGCAGAATCCAACAATGTATGATTAAAAAGATCATACATCATGACCAAGTAGGCTTATTTCCAGGGATGTAAGGATTCTTTGATATTCGCAAATCAATGAATGTGATACACCACATTAACAAATTAAAAGATAAAAACCATATGATTATCTCAATAAATTCAGAAAAAGCCTTCGACAAAATTCAACATCTATTTATGATAAAAACCTTCTAGAAAGCGGGCAGAAAAGGAACATACCTCAACATAATAAAAGCCGTATATGAAAAACTCACAGCAAACATTATCCTTAATGGTGAAAAATTGAAAGCATTTCTGCCAAAGTCGGGAATAAGACAAGGGTGCCCACTCTCACCACTGTTATTCAAGTTTAGCCACAGCAATCAGAGAAGGAAAAGAAATAAAAAGAATCCAGATTGGAAAAGAAGAAGTAAAACTCTCACTCTTTGCAGATGACATGATCCTCTACATAGAAAACCATAATGACTCCACCAGAAAATTACTAGAGCTTATCAATGAATATAGTAAAGTTGCAGGATATAAAATTAACACACAGAAATCCCTTGCATTCCTATACACTAACAATGAGAAAACAGAAAGAGAAATTAAGGAAACAATTTTATTCACCATTGCAATGAAATGAATAAAATACTTAGGAATAAATCTACCTAAAGAAACAAAAGACTTATATATAGAAAACTATAAAAAAACTGGCCAAAGAAATCAAAGAGGACACAAAGAGATGGAGAAATATACCATGTTCATAGATCAGAAGAGTCAATATGTGAAAATGATTATACTGCCCAAAGCAATCTATAGATTCAATAAAATCTCTATCAAGCTACCAATGGAATTTTTCAGAGAACTAGAACAAATAATTTCACAATTTGTATGGAAATACAAAAAACCTTGAATAGCCAAAACAATTTTGAGAAAGAATGGAACTGGAGTAATCAACCTGCCTGACTTCAGGCAGATTATACTACAAAGCTTATAGTTTATACTATACAGCAAAGCTACAGTCATCAAGACAGTCATCAAGACAGCATGGTACTGGCACAAAGAAAGAAATATAGATCAATAGAACAAAATAGAAAGCCCAGAGATAAATCCATGCACCTATGGACACCTTAGCTTTGACAAAGGAGGCAAGAATAAACAATGGAGAAAAGACAATCTCTTTAACAAGTGGTGCTGGGAAAACTGGTCAACCACTTGTAAAACAATGAAACTAGAACACTTTCTAACACCATACACACACACACACACAAAAAAAAAAAAACTCAAAATGGATTAAATGATCTAAACGTAAGACCAGAAACTATAAAACTCCTAGAGGAGAACATAGGCAAAACACTCTCTGACATAAATCACAACAGGATCCTCTATGACCCACCTCACAGAGCAATGGAAATGAAAGCAAAAATAAACAAATAGAACTTAATTAAACTTAAAAGCTTTTGCACAACGAAGGAAACTCTAAGCAAGGTGAAAAGACAGCCTTCAGAATGGGAGAAAATAATAGCAAACTAAGCAACTGACAAAGAATTAATCTCAAAAAATATACAAGCAGCACCTGCACCTCAATTCCAGAAAAATAAATGACCCAATCAAAAAATGAGCCAAAGAACTGAATAGACATTTCTCCAAAGAAGACATACAGATGGCTAACAAACACATGAAAAGATGCTCAACATCAATCATTATCAGATAAATGCAAATCAAAACTACAATGAGGTACCATCTCACGCTGGTCAGAATGGTTGCTATCAAAAAGTCTACAAACAATAAATGCTGGAGAGGGTGCTGAGAAAAAGGAACCCTCTTACACTGTTGGTGGGAATTCAAACTAGTACAGCCACTATGGAGAAGAGTGTGGAGATTCCTTAAAAAACTGGAAATAGAACTGCCGTATGACCCAGAAATCCCACTGCTGGGCATACACACAGAGGAAACCAGAATTGAAAGAGACACATGTATGCCGATGTTCATCGCAGTACTGTTTATAATAGCCATGACATGGAAGCAACCTAGATATCCATAAGGAGATGAATGGATAAGAAAGCTGTGGTACATATACACAAAGGAGTATTACTCAGCCATTAAAAAAATTTATTTGAATCTGTTCTAATGAGGTGGATGAAACTGGAGCCTATCATACAGAGTGAAGTAAGTCAGAAATAAAAACACCAATACAGTATACTAACGCATATATATGGAATTTAGAAAGATGGTAATGATGACCCTATATACGAAACAGCAAAAAGAGACACAGATGTAAAGAACAGTCTTTTGGACTCTGTGGAAGAGGGCGAAGGTGTGATGATTTGAGAGGGTAGTGTTGAAACGTGTATATTATCATATGTGAAGTGGATTGCCAGCCCAGGTTCGATGCATGAGACAGGGTGTTCGTGGCTGATGCACTGGGATGACCCTGGGGGATGGGATGGGGAAGGGAGGTGGGAAGGGGGTTCTGGGTGGGGAACAGATGTGTGCCCTTGGCTGATTCATGTCAATGTATGGAAAAAGCCACTACAATATTTTAATTAGCCTCCAATTAAAATAAATAAATAAATTTTTTTTAAAGCTGCATCCTGAAAGAAACTTTCACAGCACACATCTGATAAAAGACTTGAATCCAGAATATACTAAGAACTCTCACAATTCAGCAAAATCACCCCAAAAAAGAGGAAAGGGATATTTGAACAAACATCTCACAAATAGCTAATATCCTCAGTGACAGATGTTAAACTTCATTAGTCATCAGGAAAATGCAAATTAGAATCACATAAGATACTACTGTATACCTGATTATTGTTGTTAATGTGCACAGTCCTGTCCAACTCTTTGCAACTCATGGACTGCAATATACGAGACTTCTCTGTTCTTAACAACCTCCTGGAGTTTTCTCAATGCCATCCAACTAACTCATCCTCTGTTGTCCTCTTCTCCTCCTGCCTTCAATCTTTCCCAGCATTAGGATCTTTTCAAATGAGTCAGCTCTTCACATCACGTGGCCAAAATGTTGAAGCTTCAGCTTCAGCATCAGTCCTTCTAATGAATATTCAAGGTTGATTTCCTTTTGGATTGATTGATTTGATCTCCTTGCTGTCCAAGAGACTCTCAGGAGTCTTCTCCAACACCACAGTTTGAAGGCATCAATTCTTCAGTGCTCAGTCTTTTTTATTGTCCAGCTCTCACATCCATACATAACTACTGGAAAAACCACAGCTTTGACTATTTTGACACTTGTAGACAAAGTAATGTCTCTGCTTTTGAATATGCTGTATAGGTTTGTCATAGCTTTTCTTCCAAGGAGCAAGCATCTTTTAATTTCATGACTTCAGTTACTGGCCATAGTGATTTTGGAGCCCAAGAAAATAGTCTGTCACGTTTCCATTGTTTCCCCGTCTATTTGCCATGAAGTGATAGGACTGGATACCATGATCTTAGTTCTCTGAATGTTAGGTTTTAAGCCAGCTTTTTCACTCTCCTCTTTCACCTTCATCAAGAGGCTCTTTAATTCCATTTTTGCTTTCTGCCATAGTGGTGGTGTCATATGCATATCTGAGATTATCGATATCTTTCCCCACAATCTTGATTTCAGGTTGTGCTTCATCCAGCCCAGCATTTCGTATGATGTACACTGCATAGCAGTTAAATAGGCAGGGTGACAATATATAGCCTTAATAGACTGCTTTCCCAATTTTAAACCAGCTAGACAATCTAAAATTATTTAAAAGACAAACAAAACAAAAGCTTAACAATACCATGTGTGTTGAGTATGTGGAGCCGTCAGAAATTTCATATATTATTTGTGGGAGTATAAATTGGTAAACTACTTTAGAAAACAGTTTGGCAGTTTCTTATAGTTAAATGTACACTTTCTGCTTGGGCTCATTTATGTCGCTTCTAGATATTTACTCAAAAAAAGATGAAAATATATACCTAGAAAAATAATTGTACACCAATGTTTACAGAAAATTTACTCATCATAGCCCAATGTGAAAAAAACCAAGTTCCCATAAACAGGGAAATAGATAAACTGTGAAATATTCATATAATGGCATATTACTCAACAATTTAAAAAACTAATAGATGCAACTTCTTACTACTACATGTAAGAAGTAGGGCAAATCCCCAAATCATGAACCTGAGTGAAAGAAACCAGAAAGAAAACACACATCACATAATTCTATTCTGTTGTATCAGAAATGGTTGTCATTCTGAGGCATAAAGGGGATCAACTGCCAAAGGGCCTGAAGAAACTTTCTGGTGTGATGGGAATGCTCTTCATTTTTATTGTTGAACTCATGACTTTACAGTATAAAAGACCACATTTGCCCCCACAAAGGGTAAATGCTCTTTCCTTGAAGTCTAATTATTTCTGTGTAAATAAATACATAATTAAATGTCTCATTACTTCTAGTTAATTTTAAATATATTGAAATAGTAAAAATTTACTATATAAACTGAGGATAGCTTTGGTATAACTGCAACAGTACTGAACATGAAAGAGAAATACATAGTTTTAAAGTTCATTTTCTAAAACTCTTTGAACAGATGTACTTGGTAATCAGAAATTTTAGGATAAGAATGTGATGCATGTACCATATATTACACAGCAGCTGCATTATCCCTTTAATTAAAGTATTAACTTTTCTGTAGTGAAATATGAAAATTCATAGAAAGTAACTTAAAAGCTATATATAGCCCCATTTCAATTCAGGTTTGCTTTTAACCCAAAATCAGTTTTAGTATGATGAAATTTCAGTTTCTAAGGATTTTTGGATTTTGATGCTGTAAATAAGATACTGTGTACCTGTAGTTTAATTTACCTATAATTATTAAAATGACTTAACAAAGAACATGCCTGCTGTTTCCCCAGGTTTTATAAGTGGTTGTAATGAACTGGTGGTACTTTTGTCACCTATAGGAATCTTGGCCAACATTAAATTTCTGGCACTGTTCTTTGAGTGGGGAATTAAAATCCCAGTCAAAAATAAAGTCTTTGTTTTTAGTGGTTTTACTATGAGGATGAAGTTAAATTTTTTACTTAAATATAATATCCTTCTGCTATTAATTTTCTTCTTTATATTTGTACCTATTTCACAAAACTGCAAATAAATGAATCTTTCTGCAGAAAATACAGCTTTCTTTGCTAAAATGAACAAACAAAAAGTTCAACATAAATTAAAGGCAAAAAAATATTAAAATTTTCATTAGAATCATTTCTAAGTTCTCTTTCAACTGGGTCTGATTTCTTCTATATTCTGCCCCGTGCTTATTGTCACGTGTGTGTTTGTGTTTGGGTATGTATACACATCTGACTTCCATCCCCAAGGAAACACTGGCAAATATGATATTGTACAAAGGTAATGTGGTATAGTACCAAGAGCATGGGGATGGGATTTAGTAAAACTGCTCTTGTATTCCAGGTGCTTCTTTAAAACCTTGTAACAGAAGAAAGTTTAGCTTTTCTGAATCTAGGTTTTATTATCTATAATCTGAGAGGTGTAAATCAAACTTCAGGATTATTTTTAGGATAACATGAGATACACTGTCAATCAACCAATTAATAATAAGTGGTAACTATAATAAAAAGTTGACTACTTTATTATTAAAACCTTGACAGAGAAATCTATGTTTGATTGTAAAGGGAAGTATAATTGTGTTAGAGATAAGCTTAAAAACCTTACCTTATGAAAATGTTACTCTGCTCTTCTTTACAAGACTATTATATTGTTTTTGCCACTAGAATTTGGCAAGAGCTTATTTGATAATGTTTGATGAAACCATACTCTCTCTACTAGTTTAACTACAAAGCCTATGGTCAAGAATTACAATTCTGCTAGTGTAAAAAAGTTTCAGAATTCTAAAGGGACAGAAGAAAAATTTCTCACTCAGCAGGAAATAAGTAAATTGCAAATGGAGGTTATTAAAAATTAAGGCTCTGATTGAACTTTGGCCTAGAGAATGAAATTTAACTTTTTATAAGAAAGTTTGGCTATATTATCTGACAATGCAGATGAGGAAGGGTATCTTATATCAAAATATCAACTACCTACAATCAACTAGAGTCCATTAAGCCATTTATTATTTAAATAATTATTTCAGATTGATTACTTAAGTATCAAGGGCAGTTAAGCAATAGACTTAATTCTCTTTTACTTACTATTTTTTTTTTTTTTCCACTACTCAGTTCTTATGGGAAATCCTATCCAGGTCATCATATCACAATTGAAAACAACTGATAATGAAAAGAATGCTAATTGGTTTCCTCTCTCTTATCACTGATTCATACACAAACTATTATTTCCACATTCTTCCTCTTGTTTGTACTCAACTTCTATATCTAGACTTTAAAGTTTTTTGGAGTAATTAGGAACTAGCATAACATTGGTAAACTATATTGAGTCTTAGATAGGATGATGAATGTGATCTAGAAATAATGTATTTAAAGCTGCTGCTGCTGCTGCTGCTGCTGCTAAGTTGCTTCAGTCATGTCTGACTCTGTGTGACCCCATAGACAGCAGCCCACCAGTCTCCCCCATCCCTGGGATTCTCCAGGCAAGAACACTGGAGTGGGTTGCCATTTCCTTCTCCAGTATTTAAAGCTACTGATCAAATATTTATTTAACAACCATTGAACTAAGTGCTAATGACAAAAAGACAAGTTTCAGTTTTTGCCCTTTGGAAACTCAGAGTTTAGTAGAGGAGATTTGTAAACAAACAAATTCAACAGAGAATGATATGTTCAATAACAGATTGTAGCCAAAATAATAAACATTTAGACAAATAATAAACATGCTGGTCAGCAGAAAGGGGTACATTACATCAAAGTCCTGTTTCTGCTCTGAACCTTCTGAGGCCAAAGCAACATTGCCTCAAATTGAGTGGTGAGCCAAGAATTATAGGTCAGTCTTTCAACTCTACTTTCTTCAAAGAGAATGTCAGGACCAAATTCATGAATTTTCAGGCTTTTACTTTCTGTTTAATTCAGCCAATATCTAAAGTCTCAGTGCCCTCTTTAAAAAATAGCATCAGTTCAATTCAGTCACTCAGTCATGTCTGACTCATGGACTGCAGCACACCAGGCCTCCCTGTCCATCACCAACTCCTAGAGTTTACTCAAACTCATGTCCATTGAGTCGGTGATGCCGTCCAACTATCTTATCCTCTGTCATCCCCTCCTCCCCCTGCTTTCAATCTTTCCTAGCATCAGGGTCTTTTCCAGTGAGTCAGTTCTTCTCATCAGGTGGCCAAAGTATTACAGTTTCAGCTTCAACATCAATCCTTCCAATGAACATTCAGGACTGACTTCCTTTAGGATGGACTGGTTGGATATCCTTGCAGTCCAAGGGACTCTCAAGAATCTTTTCCAACACCACAGTTCAGAAGCATCAATTCTTTGCCACTCAGCTTTCTTTATAGTCCAACTCTCACATCCATAAATGACTACTGGGAAAAAAATAGCATAATTTATTGCAAAAAATATACTTTCTACTACATTATGCTGTTCACCTTCCTGAGACAACTCTCAGCACCTCTTCCTTCACCTTTCTTCCCACTTATATCACAGTGTTCCCTAAAAGTGAACATAACATAAGAATTCCTCTATACCGTCAACTTCTATTCAGGAGGTTTTGCCTGCCTCTGCCTCAACTGGACCCTAACTTTCCTGAGAGCTTAGTTTTACCTCTGGCTTTAGCATGTGGCTTTTATTTTCTGTCACCTCCATATTTTAATCATGAGCAGACTTCGCATATTTCTTTCTCACTATGCACTGAGCACTCCCACTGTTGGGAAGCTTGCTGCTCAGTCCAGTCATTCACTCCCATCCCTTATGAGTGGCAGATACCAACCACTCACTAACTTCACCTCATTTACTGAGTATCTTGACACTTGAGTCACAGATAGGCCTTTTCTTCAGTCAAGATTCCTGCTGCTGCTAAGTCGCTTCAGTCTTGTCCCACTCTGTGCGACCCCATAGATGGCAGCCCACCAGGCTCCCCCATCCCTGGGATTCTCCAGGCAAGAACACTGGAGTGGGTTTTATAGGATTTCCATCATCCTATAAAATATCCAAGTGCATAATTTTCCAGTCCTATTCAAGACTCTAACCACTTGTTTCCAATGTTTTCCTCTGTTTCATTCTGATACATATTCTTAAAATGATAATATGGACTGGCCATAATCTGAAGTGAATAAAGTTGAAATCATTTTTCAGATTTTTCAGTTAATCTTACTTTGACTACCCTGCAACTTTTTCTTTATCCCTTCCATACTCTCTACCTTTACTCTAACCCTAATATTGACCTAACCATAACCATAATCAAGACTGTAAATATAAACTCAATCATAATCCTTCCTTCCTGCCTTCCTGTCCAATATAGATTTCATAGCTCATTATTTTTTTTTCCCTGTGAACTCCAATTTCTTCTGTTATTTCATTGCATTCATTTAACAAAATCAAATTCTGAAGGAATCCATTTTCTATGTCTTGGGCAATGAATTATACTGAAAAAAATAGCAAACAGAGCAAAGTAACACTATAAATTTATCATCACTGACCTCATGTAGATAATTAGCAAATCTATCACTGGCATCAATATTTCACATCATCTATACTTTTCAGGTTTCCCTGATAGCTTAGTTGGTAAATAATCCTCCTGCAATGTGGGAGACCTCAGTTTGATCCCTGGGTTGGGAAGATTCCCTGGAGAAGGGAAAGGCTACCCACTCCAGTATTCTGGCTTAGAGAATTCCGTGGACTGTATAGTCCATGGGGTCGCAAACAGTCAGACACAACTGAACAAATTTCATGTTCACTATACTTTTCTCGACATCTATTTATACCACACCGAACCCAAAATTTTTCAGACCCATTATTTCCTAAAAGAGAAAAATAGAAGCTGTCATATGTGGTTTAGTTTAGACGCTGTTTTATCCGACTCTTTTGCGACCCCAGGGATTGCAGCCTGCCAGGCTCCTCTGTCCATGGCATTTTCTGGTCAAGGATACTTGAACACCCCTAATTTCCAGACACCCATTTTTCTTCTCACCATACTCTGATAAGCCTCATGTTCTACTGCTCCAAAACAGCTCTTGTTATCATCAACAATAACCTCCATATCACTAATCATAAAACCTATTTCATGGCTTACATTTCTCTGAGTGGTGCTGACCACCTGTGGTTAGAAATTAGTATAAAGTAGTTGCTGAAACTGTGGGCTCTGGAGTCAGACAGCCTGGGATAGATTCCTGGATCTGCCAGTTACTAGCTGGGACTTAAAGCAATTAATTGAAAATATCTCTATGCCTCAATTTCCTTCTCTATAAAATAGAGGTAAAAGTGGTATTATCATAGAAATGTAAAAATAAGGTAAATGAATATTTTTACAGTTCTTGGGCTTCCCTGGTGGCTCAGAGGTTAAAGCATCGGGAATGCGGGAGACCTGGGTTCAATCCCCTGGAGAAGGAAATGGCAACCCACTCCAGTAATCTTGCCTGGAGAATCCCATGGAGGGAGGAGCCTGGTAGACTACAGTCCATGGGGTTGTAAAGAGTCAGACACGACTGAGCAACTTCACACACACACCTGGAGAAGAAAATGGCAACCCACTCCAGTATTCTTGCCTGGAAATTACATGGATGAAGGAGCCTTGTAGGCTACAATCCATGGGATGGTAAAGAGTTACACAGGACTGAGCAACTTCACAGTTCTTAGAGCATAACCTGACACCTGGTAAGCTCTCAATAAATGTTACTATTAATTCTATTAACTACTCTTTTCTTCTTGAATATAAACTCTTTTTGACTTCTAAACTTCATACTTTTTTGGTTTTGGTAAAAGGGCTATTTAAGTTTGTCCTGGAGACCATACAAAAGGAAAATAACATGATCAGGAATTTAACAATTTCAACTCAAATTCTTGTCATCCCCCCAAAAAATCTTACTTTTGTATATTTATATTTATTTTTATCTGTTTGGGGGAGGGTAGAAATGGTTTAAATTAAATTATTTTAATACTTATATTGAATTTATAAATATTTATATATTTAAATATTATAGAATAAAAATGTAAGGTCTTTTCACAGACTATTCAAATATCCTTAAGTGGAAACTAAGGCATTGATTAGGAGGAGTGAGGATATTTGGGAAGACATGAATAAAGATGAAATTCTTGAATCTACTTTAAACCTTCTTTCAATGGGGTACTGATTCTCCTCAAGATTTATCCCTATCCCTATTACCTATTTATCCTTATCACCTATAACTAAAAAGTTCTAAATATATCGCAACAGAGATAAGTAAAAGTTCAACCTAGGAAGAAATAGGCTACACTCCAAAAGATTACAATATATTCTAAGTTATATTGGCATAAACCAAAGGGATATATGTGAGAGTACATTATTTCAGTTTTAGACCAAGGGGATGAAATATCGGATCAGGACAAATTAATCAACATGAGAGTACTTATTCCTGAATTAATATACGGTAGGTTGAACAAATAAAATTGCTCTCTTCGTGATTAATTTTTTTTCTATATGTCTCAAGGCTCAATTCTGTTTCCTAATAGTTCTCCAGATGATATTAACAATGCTGCTAAGTTGCTTCAGTCGTGTCTGACTCTGTGCAATCCCATAGACAGCAGACCACGAGGCTCCCCCATCTCTGGGATTCTCCAGGCAAGAACACTGGAGTGGGTTGCCATTTCCTTCTCCAGTGCATGAAAGTGAAAAGTGAAAGTGAAGTTGCTTAGTCGTGTCCGACTCTTAGCGACCCCATGGACTGCAGCCTACCAAGCTCCTCCATCCATGCAATTTTCCAGGCAAGAGTACTGGAGTGGGTTGCCATTGCCTTCCCCAGATATTAACAATACATGGTTTTAAATACTGCTTATTTTCTTATGAGTCTCAAATATGCATTTCATATCTGTTTTTTTCTCTGAGAACCTTAGATTTCAAACAATAACCTCATAATGCCCATTTTGATATCTGAGAGAGAAAAATTTTGAACTGTATACATCTAAAACTAAACTCTTATCTCCTAAAGATATTTATTATAAAATGTTTCTCTAATAGAGATGGCTAGATTATTCATTCACTTGCACAAGTGAGAAACCTGGGATTTACTCTTGACACTTATTTAAACTCCATTGCCAGTAGCCAATCATCAAGTCTTATCTTTTTACCCTCTAAATAGCTTTCCAAACCATCCACTGCTCTTATTTTCACATTTCCTCATTCCTTAAAATATTTCAGCACCTGACTCATTGTTACTCTTTAACATTCCAATATCTATGTAGATCACCCATCAATATGGTGACTGAATTCCTTAACTTTCTCTCAAAGATCTTTTTTGCCCCCTATCTCAGATATTTACTTTCAGGATCCTTCTCTTATCTTTGCAAATGGCGGTACTGAAATACAACCATAATTTTCATTTCAATTTTCATTTCATCATATTCTCCAACCAGCACTTCCTATCATGGCAACTTTAATAATCCTTTCACCATTCTGGCACATCAGCACGTCAACTCTCACATCTTTGCTCTCCCTTTGTGCCCTTTCTCCTTATCCAGTTTAAATTCATGGTCAGTCATAATCATTCCTCACATACATTCTGAATTCCTTTGATCTTCCTTCACTTTCGTAGTACTGTTGTAAAATGACAACCCCAATTAAATTCTTTGTTTAGTCTCTGCTTACTTTGATAGGTCAGGTCTTTCCCTTTCAAAGAAACAGGCTAACAGTTCACCAAACCTATTTTCCTTCCCCCCAGCACAAAGCTAGACAATATTCTCAGTCTTTGCTGATTTAAAGTGTAACTATGGGTTTGAATTTTAGCTAATAAATTTGAGTAAAAATGATTCATATAAATTCTAAAACTGGCATATATAACATTTTGAGATCTTTCATTGTCTCCATTCTCTAACTTTCTAGCTGTGTATCAAAGTCCAGGATAATCTTAGAAAACCTGTGCTGAGATTCTATTCACCAGGAGCACTGAAAGATACAGGTGTATACCCTTGGATTTCACCTCTACTGCTATGTCCCACTACCAACAAGACTTCAGGTTACTAATATATAAATTTCTACTGTGTTAGGCACTAAGATTTGATGGTTAATCTGTCACAGCAGCTAGCATTGTGTTCAAATCACTATAGAAACATGCCTGTAGAAAACACAGCTACACCAACAGATTTCACTATTAAACTCATGATTGCTAACCTTGTCATCTAACATTAACACGTGTACAACTCTTTGTGATCCCATGGACTGTATAGCCTAGCAGGTTCCTTCATCCATGGAATTTTCCAGGCAAGAGGACTGGAGTGGGGTGCCATTTCTTTCTCCAGGGGATTTTCCCAATCCAGGGATCGAACCCAGCTCTCCTCATTGCAGGCAGATGCTTTACCTTCTGCGCCACGAGGGAAGTCCAACATTAACACTAGATTTCCCTACTCTATTCAGTATCCTACTATCCTAGATAATAATTCAAACTTTTCCTCAAAACTCATACCTGGTCTATCTACAACCTCATACCTTCAAAATACATGCAGAATTTAACACTTCTTCACTCTCAGGTCCAAGCTCTCTATTTCTACTAAGAGGTCTCTAATGTCAGCAGCCAGAGGGATGGTACTGGGAGGGAGGTGGGAAGGGTGTTCAGGATGGCGAACACGTGTACACCCGTGGCGGATTCATGTTGATGTATGGCAAAACCAATACAATATAGTAAAGTAATTAGCCTCCAATTAAAATAAATAAATTTAAATTTTAAAAAATGCAAGGCAAATTATTCCAGACCTCAAAACCCTGCAATGGCTTTGTATTTTTAGGGTATAGTCAAGAAAATAGAAACTATATTGGATATTTCAAATTGAGGGTCTTCTTACATAGGTTCTGGATGACTTTAAAGAGCAAAGGGAACTGTGGGCAAGAACACCAGCACTGGATCAGAGAGCAAAGGGGAAAATGTAGGTTACCAGAACCTGGGAACTTAGAAGAAGGAGTCCACCAGGCTAGTTCTAATGCTTCTGAGAGAGGAGCCGGAGTGCTGCTTTCCTCTGAGATTGTGCCCCAGAGCTATGCTGGAAATATCATAAAACACTAGAGGTTAGACCTAACTGCTGCTTCTGAGCAGTGTTGACAAAGAAAAGGAAAATAGAAGGAAGTCTCTTCCTCTGCCTTCTTCCTATATATCCTGCAGGTAGAATCTACAAGGAAGCCAGCTGGTGAATGGAACTGGAAATGTAATTTGCCAACTCCGAGCCTCAGTCTCACCATCATAAAGCCACCAGTTTTGGCTACTCAGCACTCATAAAACTCCTCTACACATATTTTTACTTCCACGGAAGAATATTAACAAGCATCCTTCTACACAGCAGGGTCTGACTCTCTTTCTTATCCAAATGAAATCACTCTCACACTTTTTCCCTATAAAGCAGACTCAAAGTTCTAACATTTACCAAATCCCATCTCTAGAGGATGTTAAATCTTGTTCAGTCACAATTTAACTAAAATTGTTAGACAAAGTAATATGGATAAAAGAAAAGATGAAATAAGTTAGGAATTCCTCTGGGCTCAGATGGATTTACTCATCTGTCTGTGGTCAGTTGCTGGGATGGTTGTGCTGGTCTTTGGACTCTCTTATGTGTCTGAGGCTTTAGCTATAATGCTTTGTCTCTGTTCCATGTGCTTTTTCATCTTCCAGATGGCAATGACAGGCTTTTTTATGTAGCAGTTGAAGGCTTCCAAAAGAAAGAGCAGAAGGATAAAAAGTTTCTTGAGACCTGGGCTTAGGATTCACTCAATATTACTTCTGCCTTATTTTATTAGCTAAAGCAAATCACAAGGGCAGCTCATTTCAATACATGGAAAAATAGATTTACTTCTTGAAGGGAGGAGCTGCAAGAATTGCTAGTTTGCAATACACAACATAAGAATGAAAGGAAGCACAAAGCTCTCTCTCTCTTTTTTTTTTCTACTACAAATCCCCCTTTAACTGGCCCACTGTGACATGGATTTTCTAATTTAAATGCATTTCTGATTTAAATCCATTTTGCCTGGGCTCCCCAAGTGGCACACTGGTAAAGAATCCACCTGCCTATGTAAGAGATATGGGTTTGAGCCCTGTTTTGGGAAGATTCCCTGGAGCAGAAACGACAACCCACTCCAGTATTCTTGCCTGGGAAATCCCATGGAGAGAAAAGGCTGGTGGGATCCAGTCCATGCGATCACAGTCAGACATGACTGAGCACACATGCACCCATTTTGACCAGTAGCCCAAAGTGATTTTTTAGTTTCTAGGATTAGAATCAACTCAAATCTAGTATGCAGATGTTTGAAGCAGGTCTCAGGAAGGCTTAGAAAAGTTTTTCAGTACAAATTGTGGCGATATTACAAAGTCATTTCTCAAAGATATACAGCTTCCATTTAAAAACATTTATTTAACATGTTTTGTTTATTGACTTTTGGCTGTATTGGATCATCATTGCTGCTCAGACCTTTCCCTAGCTGTGGAGAGCAGGGCTACTCTCTAGCTGTGGTGTGCAGGCGTCTCAATGTGATGGTCTCTCTTGTTGGAGACCACTGGGCTCTAGGGCATGTGGACTTTAGTAGTTGTGGCATTTGGGTGGCTCCTTGAGTAGTTTTGGCTCCTGGGCTCCACAGCACTGACTCAATAGTTTTGGTGCAACAGCTCAATTGCTCCATGGCCTGTAGGATGTTCCCAGAACAGAGACTGAATCCATGTCTCCTGCATCGGTGGGTGGATTCTTGACCACTGAGCCACCAGAGAAGCCCTGGCCTACTTTTAAATCAAAGAACTCCAAGTCAGTGAATTGGCTTAGGTTCATAGAAGTTGGATAACAAACAATACTCAAGTCAGATGTTTGCCCACCTCACTTAAGAGTTTTCTTATTATATTGACTAAACAACACTTCAGAAATCTGCTCATGTATTTCACACCTAAGATATTTCACTCCTAGAAATCAAGCAACCATAGTCTAAGATTCTGGCAAGGCAAGATATTCTGATCACCAACCCTTCCTTGCCATCCATTACAGTAATTGTACAAATCTTGGTTCTTGAGTTTAGTGTTGCTACTTCTGCTAGTCTGTGATTCCATGATATTTATTGAAATTAAGGATTCCTTTTCAATGACAGCATCTCTCATTACCAACTTTAGACTTCAGAGGACAGCTACTATAGACCTTTACAAAGATACGGGTACATGCCTCAGTGAAAGGTATGCCCTCTGGGCCTTCTAAAGAGAGGTAGTAGTGGTGATGCATATGCAAGTTTCACAAGTTAAATTCACTCTTACAAGCCTGTATCCTTAAGCTTTTTCTTTAGACTAGATTAGAAATTCTCATCAATTCTCACTGAAAGAGGGCCACCACTGAATCCAGTAGACCAAGAAAACTGTTAGAACAACTTTCATCTGCTCAGTCTACCATATTAACTCTGGAATAAGAATCCCTAGGTTATTGTTACCATCTTTCTAAATTCCATATATATGCATTAGTATACTGTATTGGTGTTTTTCTTTCTGGCTTACTTCACTCTGTATAATAGGCTCCAGTTTCATCCACCTCATTAGAACTGATTCAAATGTATTCTTTTTAATGGCTGAGTAATATTCCATTATGGGAGAGGGTAGGATGATTTGGGAGAATGGCATTGAAACATGTATAATATCATATATGAAACGAATTGCCTGTCCAGGTTAGATGCATGACACAGGACGCTTGGGGCTGGTGCACTGAGATGACCCAGAGGGATGGTACGGGGAGGGAAGAGGGAGGGGGGTTCAGGATGGGGAACACGTGTAACACAGGAATACCTGTGGCGGATTCATGTTGATGTATGGCAAAACCAATACAATATTGTAAAGTAAGTAGCCTCCAATTAAAATAAATAAATTTATATTTTAAAAAAGAATCCCTATGTTGATTACATTGTATTGATCAAATATTATATTTCATCCTCCTTGGTCAAATATTCTTATAACATATTCCCACTTCTATCCCTAAATTCATGCCAGCATAATTTAGAAATACATTGTGATTCTTTTGGAGTAAAACCTGTTTTTCCTGGGCTGGGTTTTCACTTGTTGATGGAATGCACTCAAAATTTTCTAGCTATAGGACTAGATACAATAGGAGTGGGAGCTCTTGAGAAGCAACTCACTGAGAGGGAGGCTCAGAGTAGACTTCTGTTTTTAGCTTCATTTATATCCACCCAGATATCCCTCCTCCTTCTGAATCAATGTCCTAGTTTTCCCTTAGGACACTTGGGACACCTATGAATACACATTCATTTCAATTTCATAACTAACCCAAACATTTAAGTGTTGAGTTTAATTTTCAGTCATATCTGCCCTGCTGTATACAAACTAAAATAAATACATTCATGCAAAAATATGAGAGTCTTTTGGTGTTACCAGAGAAGTCTCAAGGTTATTAAATCCCTGAGCACATTTTCCTTTTGTATGGTCTCCAGTGTAGTCAGAAATAGCTATTCTACCACATAGTCATCAGGGTTATTATTACCACCATACCTGACAACTGCAGCAGCCACTGCGTCCTATAAGATATTGATTACAGTAAGCACATTATCTCAAGCAATTGCAGGTAGTAATTTACTTAAATATTGCTTGCCATGGCAATATCATTATCTTAGTTTCTACTGATAAAGAATTTAACATTACTTAAGTTCAAGGTAAAGGATATATTTAAAATAATTCCATAATCCTATCTTTTAGTTTACTTGGAATCACTCTTGGTCCCTGGCACTGTAACCATCAAGAAAACAGAAATCATACTAGGCATTTTGAGTAAAGGATATTTAAACAGAGAATTGGTAAATGGGTATTTGAAGGTGATGGAACAAAAAAGAAACTGCAGTAACCAAGTTACTAATAATTCAGGAAGAAGCTCCCAGCCCTAGTCCTAAGGACTGAGGATAGGTGATGAAACTATCAGGACCTAAAAGGTTAAAGGAGGAGCCCCATCATTGCTCTTTAGACCTCAGAAAGGAGGATCCCAAATGACTGCTTCTGAAACCTGCAAGGAGGTACCACAGGGCTGGTTCAGGAAGTGCTCTAAGATGAAGATTCAAGCAATCAGCTTCAAAGAGAAATAGAAGAAGAACAAAAAGATGTCTTTTTCTTTTTTTTTTTCCTTCCTTTCCTTTATGATCTCCTTCTATTGACTTCTGTTGGTAAAATTGAGCAGGAAGCCATTTGACTAACTGAGAAATATAATTGACAGACTCTCTGCCCCAGTATCATATATAGTTGAATATTTTAGGGGGCCTTGAGAACCAAAAGAAAATAGGTAAATCACTGACACAGTCTTTTCTTTCATCTTGAATAACTACTGATATGCATAACAAGGTTTCTTGTTATCTCCTGTTTCATTTTGTTAGGTAGTTAGAATAGGAAAAAGGAGTCCAGAATGGTGGTGGCTAAAAGACAAGGAAGGGAAAAGCCTGCAAAAATAGAACAAAGGAAGGTCCGAGGACCATAGTGAGGATCTCAGGTAGAACAAACAGCACTCCTGGCTAGCCTGGTTTACATAGAGCAGGCCCAGGGGGGGAGGAGAAACAAACATCAAAAGAGGAGCCAAAGGGCCGAGGGATCTCTCTCTGTTTCTCTCTCTTCTCTTCGTGTCTTTTGGGTTGGCAGGCCCTCACATCTCAAGGGTGTATTTTCCTTTATTTTCTAAATAAAACGGAAGCGTAACACGGAGCCATGACACTGGCCTCTCCGAAGGCTGTAACACTGGTCTGCTGCTTCAGATTACTGTTGTGATAAGACAGAGCTGAGGAAATTACACACTCCCCTGACAGGTTCCTACTCTTCTCCCCCTACTCTTCTGCCATATTACAGACTCCATGCCCAGGCATGTTCTTGTCTTACAGCCTCACATTTGCAGCTCACTCTTCATGAAATGTTCTCCTCAAGATAGGTCTTCATGGATAGCTCCCTCATTTCTATCTACTTGTTACTCTCTTGGAGAGGCTTTCCCTGGATTTTCCACCTAAAAAACTCATAGTGACATTCAAAGTTCTCTTCCCTAATTTCTTTGATTCCTACCCATTTATCACTCTGTAAAACACTAGGTATTTTCCATCTTTATCTTATTGTAAGTCTTCTCCAGTGGAATTTTATTTCCATGGGGCCATGACTTTTGTTTGATTGCTCATGAATGGATCCTCAGTGCAAGAATAGTGTCTGGCATATATTTAATATTCAATAAGTAATTTCTAGGGCTTCCCTGGTGGCTCAGAGGTTAAAGTGTCTGCCTGCAATGCGGGAGAGCTGGGTTCGATCCCTGGGTCAGGATGATCTGCTTAATTTCTGAATTAATGAATATCTACTAACCTAGTCCTAGTATTCCCTGGTGGCTCAGATGGTAAGGTATCTGCCTGCAATGTAGGAGACCTGGGTTCAACCCCTGGGTTGGGAAGATCCTCTGGAGAAGGAAATAGCAACCCACTCTAGTATTTTTGCCTGGAGAATTCCTGGTACAGAGAGGAGGCTGGCAGGCTACAGTGCATGAGGTTGCAAAGAGGTGGACATGACTGAGTGACGAACACACACAACCTAGTCTTAGTTAACTCAAGGAAATAGCCCGTATTCTAACTGCTATCTCTTCATCCATTCTTAACCTCTGTTAATTCACTGTCAACAGTGCTGCTACTGTAATTTTTCAAAATTAGTTATATGCTTGACTACATTACAACAACTGGAGGATGAGTCCTGTACTATTTATAATTACATCTACCCAAATCCCTATATCTAAAATTCGCTGACCTAGGTAAACTTTTGTCATCGGAATACCTTTATTCATTTAGATGATGCATATTTCTACAAATGGCAGCTTTATCGATAATTTTTCACTTGACATTTGTTCTTAACAGTCTTATTTATAAATCTTTGCAAAATCATTTTACCTAACTTGACTTTTCACACCACAGAAACTAAGTAGACCATTCTTAATATGATCTTTGTTAAATAGACACAGGATAGGAACATGTATACCTTATGAAACACAAAAGTTATGACTGTGAAATGTTATCTGCTTCTGCTAAGTCATTTCAGTCATGTCCGACTCTGTGTGACCCCATAGATGGCAGCCCATCAGGCTCCCCTGTCCCCGGGATTCTCCAAGCAAGAACACAGAAGTGGGCTGCCATTTCCTTCTCCAATTCATGAATGAACCAACTTTAGGTTTTTACTTCAAAAAAGTTTATAATAAACTGAATATGCATTCTTTTGGAAAATTCTTTGGTAACAAGACATAACAAATATCTCACTTAAGATAAACACCTATGTTAAAGACAAAAGTGCTCTAAGTCACAAGTATGAATGTATATATGTCTTTTGGCATAGTTTTTTAAAGGTGTAAAGGTGCTAACCATTTAACAAAAGGTCTATCAACTTTTCTCTTGTTTCTAAAACAGAGCATGCCCTTTTTGTGTGGTCCAAACTCTATTTTTGTGCTCTCTGTAAAAGCTGAACACTTAGAAATGAACAAGTTGAGCTAGTTTGATGGAATGATAAGATACAATGAGGAACTGGGTTCAGCATAACCACCTAATTGTTTCTCTTTATCTAAATTACTGAATCCTTTGAGCTTTGCTTATACCACTCTGGTCGTTGCCTGTGTATGCCTTTTCTTCATGGACTGCAAAGGCCTTGAGGCTAAGTTTTATTCATTTCCTATTCCACAGAAGTCTTTACAGGGTAGGTACTGAAATTGGGTGATATAATCAATTAAAAAATCAGACACAGAAAGAAGTAAATTTAATAACTCTATACAACATCAATGGAACTTCTAAACCTAATATATGTTTTTAGATTAAATTCAAAGAAAAAATGCCCAGTTTTATCAGTTATGTGAAATTTGGTGTTCCATGCAATGAACAAGGATCTTAGCTCTTGTGAGTGAATGAGTGTATATTTAACAGTTCAATTTAAGTTAAAAAGAGGGTTTTGATAATTTTCAAAACAATGCTGGCTTATTTTCTTATTTTATTTTTTTAACAAATACAAATTGATATTCTGCTTGAACTACTATCTCTGAATATAAATGCATGCATGTTCATTCCTACCTTTGTCTTGCTCTCTGCAGATCTTAGTCTTAGGACTTTGTAGAGCTGTCTTTCCTGTGGGCTCATGTTTCTCCTTTGCTTCCACTGGAGCACATGCTACGCAATATCTTAAAAAGCAAATTCTCTGTTTTGGTAAGAGTGATTTATTTATGTGACTGTCTTAATCTCCAAGGAAAATGCAGAGTCATATAAAAATATAGACAAACAGTTGGAGTACAGGTTGACGTCAATGAAACAGAACTTTTTTTTTTTTTTTTTAAATACTGGAAACTGTGAGTGGAGTTACCTTTTATATAACTTCCTTGCTGTAAACACAGCACAGTATGCAGCCTGATGAGACTGCATAAGCTATGTTTTCACACAAACTATTGTTAAAATGAGCCAGTCTGATCTTTACAAAATAACAGTGCCTCTAATGCAAAAAATAAATCCTCACTATCTAATGGTAGAGTTGCAAAAAATTACCAGAGGGAATTTGTTTGAAATTCTGTGCTGCAAAAAAAAAAAAAAACAAAAAACAAAAACTGGAAATAGAACATCCTTATGATCCAGCAATCCCACTGCTGGGCATACACACCAAGGAAACCAGAATTGAAAGAGACACATGTACCCCAATGTTCATTGCAGCACTGTTTATAATAGCCAGGACATGGAAACAACCTAGATGTCCATCAGCAGATGAATGGATAAGAAAGCTGTGGTACATATATACAATGGAGTATTACTCAGCCATTAAAAAGAATACATTTGAATCAGTTCTAATGAGGTGGATGAAACTGGAGCCTATTATACAGAGTGAAGTAAGCCAGAAAGAAAAACACCAATACAGTATACTAATGCATATATATGGAATTTAGAAAGATGGTAACGATAACTCTGTATGTGAGACAGCGAAAGAGATATAGATGTATAGAACAGTCTTTTGGACTCTGTGGGAGAGGGAGAGGGTGGGATGCTTTGGGAGAATGGCATTGAAACATGTATAATATCATATATGAAATGAATTGCCAGTCCAGGTTCAATGCATGATACTGGATGCTTGGGGCTGGTGCAATGAGACGACCCAGAGGGATGGTATGGGGAGGGAGGAGGGAGGGGGGTTCAGGATGGGGAACACATGTATACCTGTGGTGTATTCATGTTGATGTATGGCAAAACCAATACAATATTGTAAAGTAATTAACCTACAATTAAAATAAATATTTATATTTTTTAAAAAAAGAATATACTTACTTCTTGTCTCAAAATTACTTTCATTGATTTATCTTTACTGTAATTATTTTTTATTCTCATTGTTTAACTTTGACTTTTACAAGATCTACTTGGTTGGACAGCAGCTAATATTTTTATGTTCCTTTAAAGTTTGCTGATCCCTTAGATATATATATTCGTACAAAGTAGGTACTCCTCTTAGTCCCATTTCACAAATGTTTGATGATTGCTTTTGCAGATGTTACCCAAAGATGTTAAGATAAAATCTAAAAATCTTAGAATATCTAAGGGTAGTTTTAAATTAACAATTAGATGTTTATATAATAAAATAAATATATTCAAATTTATTAGTGTAAACCAGCTAAAGAAGGAGAAATAATAAATCTAATTTTCTGTCACATGTAAAATCACTATTTCTTCATTGAAGAGATGTGGTTAAGAGTTATATTTGCCTACTAGTGATAATAGTTTAAACAAGAGACATTGAGCTCCATTTCATGTTAAAGGAATCTGAAGCTAGAAAACAATGTGGTTGAGGGAAGTATATGAATGTATGTATGTATGTATATGTCTATCTGTATACAATATATATATATATCCCTGTATACAGGGAACTATGTTCCTTCTGCTTTGCTGTACTCAGCACATGTTCTCTGTTTTCATGGGCACGGGTTGGTTTCTAGAGCTCCAACCATCATATCGCTGTTTCTGTTAGGCTACAGGATAAAGAGAAAGAAAAAAAAGGGGGGGGTGCTTTCCAAAAGTCCCACCAACCAGTCATCCTAGTTCCCAGAGGGCATGGAAAAGGTGGAGTCTTGGTCAGCTCATCACTACAGGGATAAAACTAAAATTTGTTACTAAAAAGAAAGAAAGGATTACAGAACATTCTTTCTGTTTTTGTTATTCATAGATAAAGGAACATAGTATTTCTACTTTTAAGGATGATATATTTCAATCACTCCACATGTAAAATAAATGCTCCACTAATGGGTTAAAAGGGTCCTTAATAATTCAATCCTTTGATCAGATCCAATTCTTTGTAATCAGAGGAAACAAATTGAGTTTAATAAGTGAAACTGACAGCTGAAAATGGAAAATTATCTACACTGGTTCAAAGGATTACATGATGGCAGTAAAAAAATTAACTACAAATAGGAAATGTGAAATTATTAGCAGTCATGAGTGCATGGTGATTTACATGTAAGTTCCAGTACTCTTGCCTGGCAAATCCCATGGACGGAGAAGCCTGGTAGGCTGCAGTCCCTGGGGTCACTAAGAGTCGGACACGACTGAGCTACTTCACTTTCACTTTTCACTTTCAAGCAATGGAGAAGGAAATGGCAACCCACTCCAGTGTTCTTGCCTGGAGAATCCCAGGGACAGGGGAGCCTGGTGGGCTGCCTTCTATAGTTTGCACAGAGTTGGACATGACTGAAACGACTTAGCAGCAGCAGTAGTAGCAGCCTGGTGAAGAACAGTTTTGTTAAATGCAATTTTCTCTATTAGGAGTTTGCAGTACTATTAACAAATAGCTGTTCCAATGAAAAACTTATATTATTTTTAAAGAAAATAAATAGCTATAATTGTAGCTCATTAATAAACTATTTTAAAAAAACTATACTATTTTTCACTATATATCCTGAAAGTATCTTGGGACCATTAAGGAACTATATTTAAATTACACCTTTTTTTTTTTCCTGGAATTCTAAAAACTAGAAACAGTAACATCACTTCCTAGAGCCTTATTTAAGACTTAAATTGAAGAAAGCAGGGAAAGCCACAAGACCATTCAAGTATGATATAAATAAAATTCCTTATGATTATACAGAGGAAGTGACAGATTCAAGGAATGAGCTCTCATAGACAGAGTGCCTGAAAAACTATGGATGGAGGTTTGTGAATTTTTACAGGAGATAGTGATCAAGACCATCCCCAAGACAAAGAAATGCAAAAAGGCAAAATGATTGAGGAGGCCTTACAAATAGCTGAGGAAAGAGAAGTGAAAGGCAAAGGAGAATAGGAAAGATATACCCATTTGAATGCACAGTTTCAAAGAATAGCAAGGAGAGACAAGAAAGCCTTCTTCAGTGATCAATACAAAGAAATAGAGGAAAACAATAGAATGGGAAAGACTAGAGATCTCTTCAAGAAAATTAGAGATACCAAGGGAACATTTCATGGAAAGATAGTCACAATAAAGTCCAGAAATGGTATGTACCTTACAGAAGCAGAAGATATTAAGAAGAGGTGGCAAGAATACACAGCAGAACTATACAAAAAAGATCTTAATGACCCAGATAACCATGATGGTGTGATCACTCACCTAGAGTCAGACATCTGGAATGTGAAGTCAAGTGGGTCTTAGGAAAGTATCACTATGAACAAAGCTAGTGGAGGTGATGGAATTCCAGTTGAGCTACTTCAAATCCCAGAAGATGATGCTGTTAAAGTGCTGCACTCAATATGCCAGCAAATTTGGAAAACTCAGCAGTGGCCACAGGACTGGATAAGGTCAGTTTTCATTCCAATCCCGAAGAAAGACAATGCCAAGGAATATTCAAACTACTGCACATTTGCACTCATCTCAGTTCAGTTCAGTTCAGTTCAGTCACTCAGTTGTGTCCGACTCTTTGTGACCCCATGAATCACAGCATGCTAGGCCTCCCTGTCCATCACCAACTCCCAGAGTTCACTCACACTCATGTCCATCGAGTCAGTGATGCCATCCAGCCATCTCATCTTCTGTTGTCCCCTTCCCCTCCTGCCCCCAATCCCTTCCAGCATCAGGGTCTTTTCCAATGAGTCAACTCTTCACATGAGGTGGCAGAAGTATTGGAGTTTCAGCTTCAACATCAGTCCTTCCAATGAACACCCAGGACTGGTCTCCTTTAAGATGGACTGGTTGGATCTCCTTGCAGTCCAAGGGATTCTCAAGAGTCTTCTCCAACACCACAGTACAAAAGCATCAATTCTTCAGAGCTCAGCTTTCTTCACAGTCCAATTCTCACATCCATACATGACTACTCATCTCAGATGTTAGCAAAGTAATGCTCAAAATTCTCCAAGCCAGGTTTGGAACCAGAAAAGGCAGAGGAACCAGAGATCAAGTTGCCAACATCTGCTGGATCATCAAGAAAGCAAAAGAGTTCCAGAAAAACATCTACTTCTGCTTATTGACTATGCCAAAGCCTTTGACTGTGTGGATCACCAGAAACTGTGCAAAATTCTTAAAGAGATGGGAATACCAGATCTGACCTGCCTCCTGAGAGATCTGTACACAGGTCAAGAAGCAACAGTGAGAACTGGACATGGAAAAACAGACTGGTTCCAAATCGGGAAATGAGTACATCAAGGCTGTATTTTGTCACCCTGCTTATTTGACTTATATGCAGGGTATATCATGAGAAATGCTGGACTGGATGAAGCACAAGCTGAAATCAAGATTACTGGGAGAAAGATTAGTAACCTCAGATATGCAGATGACACCACCCTTATGGCAGAAGATGAAGAACTAAAGAGCCTCTTGATGAAAGTGAAAGATGACAGTGAAAATGTTGGCTTAAAACTCAACATTCAGAAAACTAAGATCATGGCATCTGGGCCCACCACTTAATGGCAAATAGATGGGGAAAGAATGGAAACAGTGACAGATTTTATTTTATTTTCTTGGGCTCCAAAATCACTGCAGATGGTGACTGCAGCCATGAAATTAAAAGACTCTGCTCTTTGGAAGAAAAGCTATGACTAACCTAGACAGCATATTAAAAAGCAGGGACATTACTTTTCCAACAAAGGTCCATCTAGTCAAAGCTATCATTTTTCCAGTAGTCATGTATGAATGTGAAAGTTGGACCATAAAGAAAGCTGAGCACTGAAGAACTGATGCTTTTGAACAGCAGTGTTGGAGAAAACTCTTGAGAGTCCCTTGGACTGCAAGGAGATCCAACCAGTCAATCTTAAAGGAAATCAGTCCTGAATATTCATTAGAAGGATTGATGCTGAAGCTGAAGCTCCAAAACTTTGGCCACCTGATATGAAGAACTGACTCATTGGAAAAGACCCTGATTTGGGGAAAGATTGAAGGTGGGAGGAGAAGGGGATGACAGCATGAGATGGTTTGTTGGCATCACTGAATCGATGGACATGAATTTGAGTAATCTCCCAGAGTTGGTGATGAACAGTGAAGCCTGATGTGCTGCAGTCCATGGGGTTACAAAGAGTTGGACAGAACTGAGTGACTGAACTGAACTGAGAGTCTTTCTCATTCTTTTCATGAACATGATTTAAAATATAAAATCCTTTAGACTACTGACATAAGACATTTAGAAAAATAGTAAATTACCTATAATAACATTAACTCACAACCTCAAAATTTATGTAAGAAACATGAAAATATGCTTGGCCACACTGGCAATATAGTACCAGCAGGTTAAATAACACATTTTACCAAGAACTGGTTAGCAGAAGAATATCAACATTCTCTTTCATTACTTGAAGAATAATTGACAAAATCTTTTGAAAAGATACATATACATTCACATATATGCATTTTAGCCATACATGAATGAGTATAAATATGCACAGAGAGTACTAAAATGACCATATTTAGCATAATTACATTTCTGTAAATCTATCTTAAAGAAATAATCCTAAATACTGAAGAAGAAAAACATTTCATCCACGATCTTCATGGTATCAGTGTTTAGAAGTGAGAAAATTTAGCTAGTACTTCTTCAACCGGCTTCCCTGGTGGCTCAGTGGTAAAGAATTCTTCAGTGTGGGAGACTAGGATTTGATCCTTAGGTTGGAAAGCACAATTGGAGTAGGAAACTGCAATCTACTCCAGTATTCTTGCCTGGAGGATCTCTTGCACAGAGGAGCTACAGTCCATGGGGTTTCATAAGAGTAGGATACAAGTTAGTGACTAAACAACAACTGTTCAACATGGGATAAAAACTAAGTACATAATGGTACAGTCACTTACTGAGGTACCACATTTTAGCTTAGTAATGGAAAAGGCTCCAAAAGGTAAGAAAAGAACTTTAAGACTTCACAGGATACCCACTACTGAGAGGTGCCATCACACTTGTGGCTGGAGTCACCAAGGGAAAAAATTAGATGTACTAATCTTAGTATCTTAGTACTTCTGTTTTCCCTGAAGCCCAGAAAAGGCAGCCCAGCAAGTCCAGACTGATTCCTTTAAAAAAAAAAATTATTTATTTTTTATTGAAGGATAATTGCTTTACAGAATTTTGCTGTTTTTTGTCAGACCTCAACATGAATCAGCCGTAAATATACATATATCCATTCCCTTTTGAAGCCCCCTCTCAACTCCCTCTTCATTCCAACCCCTCTAGGTTGATACAGAGCCCCTGTTTGAGTTTCCTGAGTCATACAGCAATTTCCTGTTGGCTATCTATTTTACATATGGTAATGTAAGTTTCCATGTTACTCTTTCCATACATCTCACTCTCTCCTCCCCTCTCCCCATGTCCATAAGTCTATTCTCTATGTCTATTTCTCCACTGTTGCCCTGTAATTAAATTCTTCAGTATCATTTTTCTAGATTCCATATATATGTGTTAGAATATGGTATTTTTCTTTCTCTTTCTGACTTATTTCACTCTGTATAACAGATTCTAGGTACACCCACCTCATTAGAACTGACTCAAATGTGTTCCTTTTTATGGCTGAGTAATAGCTGACTCATTTGAAAAGACCCTGATACGGGGAAGGAAAGAGGGCAGGAGGAGAAGGGGACGACAGAAGATGAGCTGGTTGGATGGCATCACTGACTCAATGGACATGGGTTTGGGTGAACTCTGTGAGTTGGTGATGGACAGAGATGCCTGGCTTGCTGCAGTTCATGGGGTCACAAAGAGTCAGACACGACTGAGCTACTGAACTGAGTATTCCATTGTGTATATCTACCACAACTTCTTTATCCATTCATCTGTCAATGGGCATCTTGGTTGCTTCCATATTTTAGCTGTTGTAAATAGTGCTGCAGTCACAATGGGATACATGAGTCTCTTTCAATTTTGGTTTCCTCAGGGTATATGCCTAGGAGTGGGATTTCCATGTCATATGGTGGTTTTCAGGCTGATGCTTTTGAGGTGGAACATTTTTCTTAATTGGCCCTCCACTCTTCCTAAGGCTCTCCTCTTGACAGAGGGTAACAGCGTTCTCACATGCAGGAGGGCATCAGTTTTCTTTGCCTATCTCCATGATCACTTAGCAGTTTCTAGGGCTCCTTGCTTCCATAAAATGGAAAGCAAGATGGGGTGGGGTAAGCTCGTGGTGCTCCCAGTCTGAAGAACTGAAGAGGAGCCTGTGCTAACCACAGCTATCAGTTTCTACCTTGAGTACTACCTCAGACAGCAAGTACTCAGGGCCGGATGCAGAGGGGTGCACGTGCACCCCACCATCACAAAACTCAGTATAGGAGGGTGATTTGGAGATGAGAAATGGGGCCTTAATAATTGGCACACTCTGTTTATTGCTTGTTTTTCCATCTAGGAAATAAACTCTTAAAGGATGAGGCAGTTCCAGTTCTTACAACAGTGCCTGGCCAGGACAGGTGCTCTGTAAATAGTACTGAATTAATTCTGAATTATTGAAGAAAGGGAAAAATATGAGAAAAAATTATTTATATCTCTGCCTTTTAGATTTTCCTGGTCCAAAAATTGCCCCTGCAAATGAAAGATATACACCAAGGGAGCACCACCTTTCTAAGTCACCATATTCCATCTCTTTTTAATTACATGTGATGTCTTTAGGAAGTTACTTAACTTTAGGAACCCCATTTACATTATCTGAAAAGTAGAAACAACACTTATTTTAAAATGTCCTTTTAAGGATTGATGCTGATCCGAAAAGGGTACACATTTGTCCAGTCAGTTCTATTATTGAAGCCACAATATACATTTCTGCACCCTGCACCTTTTAACCACTGTGCATCTGTCATCATTTACAGGTTCTTTCTGAATAATGATATAAACTAACATGGAACATTTATATTTGTGACATACACTAGTATAAGTGTTTTGCCTGTATTAACTTTAATGCTTCCAACAACTGAACAGTTCAGGTCAGTTCAGTGATTCACTCGTGTCTGGCTCTTCACAACCCCATGGACTGCAGTATGCCAGGTTTCCCTGTCCATCACCAACTCCTGGAGCCTGTTCAAATTCATGTCCATCGCGTGAGTGATGCCATCCAGCCATCTCATCCTGTCATCCCCTTCCCTTCCCGCCTTCAATATTTCCCAGCATCAAGGTCTTTTCTAATGAATCAGTTCTTCGAATCAGGTGGTCAAAATATTGGAGCTTCAGCATCAGTCCTTCCAATTAATATTCAGAACTTATTTCCTTTAAAATTGACTGGTTTGATATCCTTGCAGTACAAGGGACTCTCAAGAGTCTCCTCCAACACCACAGTTCAAAAGTATCAATTCTTCAGTGCTCAGCTTTCTTTATGGACCAACTCTCACATTCATACATGACTACTGGAAAAACTATAGCTTTGACTAGAAGGACATTTATTGGCAAGGTAATGTCTCTGCTTTTTAGCATGTTGTCTAGGTTGATCATAGCTTTTCTTCCAAGGAGCAAGCAACTTAATTTCATGGCTGCAGTCACCATCTTCAGTGATTTTGGAGCCCAAGAAAATAAAATAAAACCTGTCATTATTTCCATTGTTTCCCCATCTATTTGCCATGAAGTGATGGAACCAGATGCCATGATCTTCATTTTTTGAATATTGCATTTTAAGCCAGATTTTTCACTCTCCTCTTTCAATTTCATCAAGAAGCTCTTTAATTCCTCTTTGCTTTCTGCCATAATGGTGGTGTCATCTGCATATCTGAGGTTATTGATATTTATCCCAGCAATCTTGATTCCAGCTTGTGCTTCATCCAGTCCAGCATTTCTCATGATGTACTCTGCATATAAGTTAAATCAGCAGGTTGACAATATACAGCCTTGATGTACTCCTTTCCCAATTAGGAACCAGTCCATTGTTCCATTTCTGGTTCTAACTGATGCATCTCCCATCCAAGTACTAACCAGGTCTGATCCTGCTTAGCTTCTGAGATCAGGCATGTTAAAGGTGGTATGACCAAAGACTAACTGCTGCTTCTTGACCTGCATACAGATTTCTCAGTTAAGGTGATCTGTTGTAAACCACACAGTGAAAGGCTTTAACATAGTCAATGAAGCAGAAGTAGATTTTTTTTTTAAATTCTTTTGCTTTTTCTATAAACCAATAAATGTTGGCAATTTGATCTCTGGTTCTTCTGCCTTTTCTGATTCCAGCTTGAACATTTGGAACTTCTCGGTTCATGTACTCTTGAAGCCTCATTTGGAGAATTTGGAGCGTTACTTTTAGAGCATGTGAGATGACTTCAAGTATGTGGTAGTTTGAGTATTGTTTGGCATTGCCTTTTTGGGGGATTGAAATGAAAACTGATTTTTTTCAGGTATGACACCAAAAGATGAACCCCCCAGGTTCGTAGGTGCCCAATATGCTACTGGAGAAAACTGGGGAAATAACTTCAGAAATAAGGAAAAGATGGAGCCAAAGCAAAAACAACATCCAGTTGTGGATGTGACTGGTGATGGAAGTAAAATCTGATGTTGTAAAGAAAATTTTTGCATAGGAGCCTGGAGTGTTAGGTCCATGAATCAAGATAAATTGAAAGTAGCCAAACAGGAGATGGCAAGAGTGAACATTGACATTTTAGCAATCAGTGAATAAAATATACCGAAATGGGGAAATTTAATTCAAATGACCATTGTATCTACTACTGTGGGCAAGAATCCCCTAGAAGAAATGGAATAGCCCTCATAGTCAGCAAAAGAGTCTTTATGCAATACTTCAGTGCAATCTCAAAAATGACAGAATGATCTCTGTTCATTTTCAAGGCAAATTATTCAGTATCGCAGTAATCCAATTCTATGCCTCAACCACTAATGCCAAAGAAGCTGAATAGTTCTATGATGAGCTACAAGAACTTCTAGAACTAACACCAAAAAAAGATGTCCTTTTCATCATAGGTGACTCGAATGCAAATATAGGAATTCTAGAGTTACCTGGAGTAACAGGCAAGTTTGGTGTTGGAGCACAAAATGAAGCAGGGCAAAGGCTAACAGTTTTACCAAGAGAATGCACTGCTCATAGCAAACACCCTCTTCCAACAACACAAGGGAAGACTCTACATTTGGGCATCACCAGAAGGTCAATACTGAAATCAGACTGATTATATTTTTTGCAGCCAAAAATGGAGAAGCTCTACACAGTCAGTGAAAAAAAAAAAAGACCGGGAGCTGACTGTGGCTCAGATCATGAACTCTTTATTGCAAAATTCAGACTTAAATTGAAGAAAGTAGGGAAAACCACTACACCATTCATGTATGACATAAATAAAATCCCTTAAGATTATACAGTAGAAGGACAATAGATTGAAGGGATTAGATCTGACAGATAGAATGCCTGAAGAACTATGTACAGAGGTTTGCAACCTCAGGAGGCTGTTATCAAAACCACCCCCAAGAAAAAGAAATGCAAACTGGCAAAATGGTTGTCTGAGGAGATCTTAAAAATAGCTGAGAAAAGAAGATAATTGAAAGGCAAAGAAGAAATGGAAAGATATATCCATCTGAATGCTGAGTTCCAAAGAGTAGCAAGGAGAGATAAGAAAACCTTCCGCAGTGATCAATGCAAAGAAATAGAGGAAAACAATAGTATGGGAAAGACTAGAGATCTCTTCAAGAAAGTTAGAGATAACGAGAGAAGATTAAATGAAAGATGGGCACGATAAAGGACAGAAAGAGTATGGGCCTAACAGAAGCAGAAGATATTAAGAAGAGGTGGCAAGAATACACAGAAGAACTATACAAAAAAGATCTTAATAACTCAGACAACCACAATCACTCACCTAGAGCCAGACATCCTGGAGTGTGAAGTCAATTGGGCCTTAGGAAGCATCACTATGAACAAAGCCAATGGAGTTGATGGAATTCCAGCTGAGCTATTTCAAGTCCTGAAGGATGGTTCTGTGAATATGCTGCACTCAATATGTCAACAAACTGACAGCTCAGCATTTTCCACGGGAGTGGAAAAGGTCAGTTTTCATTCCAATGCCAAAGAAAGGCAATCCCAAAGAATTTTCAAACTACCACACAATTTAAGGGGTAGATGTTTTTATTTTTCCAATTTTACTGAAGAGGAAATTAAGACACATAAAGTTAAATGATTGATTCTAGAAGGGTTTCCCTGGTCTCTCAGCTGGTAAAGAATCCACCTGCCATGCAGAGACCTGGGTTCAACCTCTGGGTTGGGAAGATTCCCCTGGAGAAGGGAAAGTCTACCCACTCCAGTATTCTGACCTGGAGAATTCCAAGAACTGTATAGTCAGTGGGGTTGAAAAGAATCCGACACAACTGGGCAACTTTCACTTTCACTTTATATAGCTAGAAAGTGGCTATGTAACTAGTCACTTTGGATTTGAATCCAAATAATCTGGATTTGAATCCAGATACTCTGGCTCTAGAGACTATCTGCTTAGCCACTGTATTTCTTAAATTAGATTGCTAATTTTATTCTTAATGCTAATTCTGGGTGTTTGCATGTCTGTCTTTTGTGATTATTAATAAGAACTTCACCTATTCAGTTAAAATTCCTTAGGAGAATCTTTGGCTTAGAAAAATCACACGTTAATGAATTGAAGACACCAAGAATAGGGAGAAGTGTCTTCTTTTATCAGGCTGTCTGGGCAAAGCTTAAATTCAGTCAGCCTAATTGCAAACTGTTATCACTCTGTTATGAAAAAACCCTGTAGTTGGATACAGGAAAATCTTATGTGATAGCTTGTTCCTAGGGCAGGTTTTACCACTGGTCTCAGAAGCCCAATTAAAATTGATCAAAACTGTGTAAAAAAGAAGATATAGCTTTAAAAAAAAGATTGAAGGGAAATACATTAATGCAGTGGCCTTTGGATGATAATACAATGTTTTTTGTTTGTTTGTTTTCTGTTTATTTAAAATTTTTTTTCTAAAATTTTCTAAATAAAAAATATTATTCTAAAAAGAATGTTTAAGTTTGAGAAGAAACATTAAAAGCAGAAAACTTAGATAAACAAAAAGAATTAAAACCATACTGCTATATGTTAAATTTTTGCCATTTTCTTCTGAATAAATACACACATATGTCATACTTTACAATATATTTATTTGTGTTAACATATTATAATTTTTAACTTTCCCTCTATTGTTTGATATTTAGATGGGCTCCATTTTATATTTTATTTAACTAATATAGGTCCAAACTTATACATTTTTTTTTTTTAACAATCTGTCTGATTAAAACTTCAGAATAAATTCCAAAAATGTAAATATTGGGTTAGTGAGTATATACTCTTTTAGTGAATAATGACTGATTGTCTTCCAGAAAGGTGGCTTCAGACAATTCTTTTACCCAGTGGTATGTTAGAACACATACCTGTTTCCTTACAGACACACGACGCTCCTTGGCATCTTTCTCAGCAAGATAAGCCAGACAAAATCAATAGATATTGTTTATTTCTTTGATAACTGCTGAGATTCATGTGCATTTGTCATTTGTGCTTCTTATATGCATTGCCTGTCTTTGCCCTTTGCCCATTTTATTCACTGAATTGCTATTTTTTTAATTTCATTTTGTTTTGATTTTTATTTACTGATTTATAAGAGTTATCCTTATTTAATATCTCGCCCAAGCTTTTACTGGTTGGTGAATTAATGTATGAAAATTCCAATTCACATGTATTTTGTACATTGCATTTTAAAGAAAAGAAAAAATGCATACCTGAAAGACTCCTGGGGTATACTAGATGCCAAGGAGAAATGAGAGCATGAAGAGACTCTCCCAGCTTAGCACCAAAGTTAGAGGAAGAGTCCTAGTCTCATGATAGACTCTCAGAAATAAAAGTCTAGAATTCATTCTGGGTGAGAACTATTCCCTCAGCCACAGGGAGATTTCTCACCACCAGTTTCTTCATGAAATGAAACTAGAGCTTGAGATCAAGCTTCCTAGCATATGCTTTCCAGCTCCTCTCTGCTGGTCAGGGTTATTCACCTCCCAGACCTCAGCTCAAGCACCACTTCCTTAAGGAAGTTTTTTCTGACCTTGCCCCCTAGGTCAAACTTCCCTTTTTATGTTCACAAGACAGTGTACTATTTTACAGCTTTCCACATGGTTGTAATTTTATCTGATTTTAGTTACCTGATTCTTTGATTCATGTCTCTGTCACCAGAATGCATACTCCCTGAGGGAATAAACTGTCTAATTTTGCATCCTTTCATTTCTGTCCACTTATTTAGCTTGCCACACAGGAGATGCATGACTAAGATTTGTTGGGTAAATTGATTGCATATAAATATCCATTGTAAAGTATAATTCACATCCCTAGAGAGTGAATACTTTGACATTTTCACCAAGTATTGACTGTAAGAGATACTTCAGATATTATTAAATAGAAAAATATAAACTGGGGAGATCAAATTTACCAGCAAAATGTACATTCTAATGCCCTAACTAAGCAAAAAAAATTTTTTCTCTATATAGTTCTTAAGTAAACAAGGTTATTTTACATAGAATGCGTGTGTGTGTGCTCAGTTGCTAAGTCATGTCGGACTGTTTGCCACCCCATGGACCATAGCTTCTCTGTCCATAAGATTTCCCAGATAAGAATACAGGAGTGGGTTAAGTAGGATGACTTTCCATTAAATTCACTGTAACTTTTTAAAAAGGCCATAGATTAGACACACAGAGGCCTAAGGTTTAAGGGAAAAAAAAAAATCTGTATCTATGCAGTCCAATATGATAATCAGCAGCTACATATGACTATTGAACAGTTTAAAGACAACTAGTCAAAGTTGAGGCTCTATGTGCAAACTATCCACGGGATTTCAGAGACTTGGTATGAATAAAACAGTGAAAAAATTTAAATAATTTTATACATTGAAATTGTATTTTAGATATATTGGCTTATATAAAACATATTATTAAAATTGATTTCTTTTTAATTAATTAGGTCTAGCTTTTATTTGGTCTAGTAAGAGACTTACAGTTAAGCATATGACACAATATATTTCCATTGGATGGTGCTGTTCTTTACTATAAATCACAGATACAAAACAATTTGAACTAACTAAAGTAAGCTTTACACTTATTTACTACTTATTTGGGCTTCCTTTGTGGCTCAGCTGGTAAAGAATCCACCTGAAATGCAGGATATCTGGGTTAACTACATATAATAATTGAGAAATTAGAATTCTACAAAAGATGTTTGAGTAATAGAATCTTTTTTAAAAATTGAAGACTAAAATTTGCTCAATGAAAATCTTCAAATTTCCACCCAATATTTTGTTGTCTCTTATTTTACCCACAATTTTTAATAAATACAAAGGGGTTGCATTCCCTTTCTGAGGTCAAAGAAATAATCTAGTGTTGAGAAAGGTAACCAATAGCAAGCACATTATTTTTGGTAACAATTCAAACTCTTACTCCTTCACAATTTGTTAGGCTGCAATCTGTTAACAATGACTGTAATATAAAAAAATGCTATGGAAAGCAGATAGATCTCAAACCTACATTGTGGGGGAGCCACATAGTGTGCTTTGTGCAGGAACACGTGTAATACCCTCTATAGTCTCTGAGGACTTTCTAAGATAGCTCAGCATAGTTATTGATGCTAGGAAAAGCTCAATGGGCATACTGCATTTAAGAAAATACAGGATGAGTTCTATCCAAAATCATGAAAATCAAATGTTAAATTTTGGTGATTTTCTCTACTAAGAACAGCTATTCTCTAAGACAAAGGGAAAAATAACAGATGGAGAAAAGTAGCAGAGATGAGAAGAAAAGGGGTTGTATTCTGGTTAGTCCAAGTTTTATTATAAAGGAAATTTCTTTTAAAATTTGCCATCTTTTATTACATAACATAAGAAACTTTAGCACAAATACATGTTTTGTAAACAGAATGTTGTGAAACACCACCATAATATTGATATCAGTTATTGTAACCAAACTATAGGGGGAATGTTTTGCCTTTCCTCCTGTGCCAAATGCCATCTTCTGTGTACTTTTATGACAAGACTTTAATGGCACCTCTGGATTATTATATGCTTTGGCCTAAGCTGGTGAATGACTGTTAGGTCCGTTCACTGACTTCAAATCACATGTTATCAGTGAAACCTTCACTGCTGAGTTTCCTTTCATTGTATCTCCAGGCTGACCATTTCCTGTCAATGTCCCTTAGAACAGAGAATATACTGAAAACTGAGGTCAGCCACTGTGCTGCTAACTCTACACTTCTGGCTTAGGAAGATAAAGCAGTTTTTATTTTGTTTTGTTTCAAAATATTATTTCTTCCTTTTTTTTTTAAATAGATTTTTTTTGTGATTTGTTTCTTGTTAAAAAACAACAAGGTATGTTTTCAAAAGTATATGGTAATGTTCAAAGATTCACTCACTGCAAAATGAATTAATTCCTTTTGTGCACATTGTGCTTCACTCAGGGATTTGTATGCTGTGTCCAGCTCACAGCCTTTGAGACTGTACAGTAGGAACAATTAATATCTGAATATACACTTGTAATATGGGAACTCATAAAAACCTAGCAAGCAATCTATAATGATAAACTCGTGGAAATCAGCTTTTTCTTAAAGCTCAGTATATATTGGTTTGAACTGCAATGAGTATCTTTCAGATATCCATCTAAAACTTTGTGTCCCAATCTTGTGCTCTTTAAGAATAAATTTCACGGTCTACTTTTCTTATTTCTTCATCATTTTATCTTTGAAAATATAATCAAATCATTATTTTGACCATGTGGAGGGAAAATGAGCACATCAAAATATAAAAAGTAAGTAACCCCCCAAATATAAATATCAGAATAAGAAGATTTTATTGTGCCAGGTGACCAGAGGACAATTAGTACAGCTGCTTGGAAGTGTGACAATGACCCTTGCCCTTTGGATTTTTCACATTATTATTAGACTGGCTAATGACCAAGGTGTGAGGGCTTAGAATTCTGAGCCCTTAGTAACTAGCAACATGTAACGTATTTTGACTGAAATGACAGAGGGAGGTGGAGGCCACTCCTGTGTGGGTAGAAATAAGATGGGGTAGGTAGTTAACTGCATATTCCTGAAAAGGCTAATTATTGTGCTATTCTCATTGTTGCTATTTGAGTTTCTTGTCAGCCCCAGACTATGTCTCCCCAGCACAGAGCTATCCTCATGAACAATAAAATCAACTGATAGTTGTATAAAGGGAAAAGAAATCGCTTGAAGCAAGAGGTAAAAATATTTAATAATTTTGTGCAGTCACAGGACAAAAGATATCCTTAGTCAATATCTTCAATGTAATCGTTTGGCAAAAATCAGGGCTGGGTTCTCACATGGATAGGATAATGTAATTTTGACAGATATAAGGGGGGGCTGTCCCCTGGAGAGAAGGCCTTGACAGGAAAGGTAAGTCTCACCCAAGGGAACGGTGTACTTACAATAAAGGAAGAGAGAAGAGGATAACAGTCAGTGAGGACCTGAAGAAAAGATGTCTTGTGGTTTGTTTTAGTTTTGATTAAACCTTTGAGCAGGAGTGAGATAGGGAGGAAAATATATCTGTGAGTAGTTATCTTCAAATTGTTTTTTGATATTAGTGTTTTTTCATTTTGTTTGTTCACTATTTTTTTGTTGTTTGATGTTTTAAACTAAGCCATGACTCAGCTTCCTCACTGGTTGAATGCCAGTTGAAACACTTTTAGCTTCTAAATGGAAAGTTCTGATTTTCTTTCAAATATTCACACTAGTGTGATTTCTCTTTCTTTTTTGCAAGTCCCAGGGACAGATTGCAATGGAAGATGCCACTTGTCTGACATAAGACACCACCTGGTTGGTGCTGTGCTGGGAAACAGTGGCTGTCCCCAAGGAAGCATTAACTGTTACATCATTGGAGATTCCAGCACTTGATGGTGCTTTGTTTTGTTGTTAATTATGTACTGTCTTGTATTTTTATATTTGATGTATATGTCTCTACAAACTGTTAACTCCTAAAAGAAAAAGACAGTGCTTTTATAACTTCCAAATAACAAGAAACACAGGAGAATTAAACATATATTTGATAAATTAAATTCAAAACTGGACAGGAGCTATAACAGGTTGAGCAAAACATGTTACAGGGATAGAGGGTTTTTATTTTTCCTTCGAATTTAAAGTATAAAATGATCAAAACCATATGCTGTGAATTTCACAAAGGATAATATTAGTTGACCAGAAAATAGAAGCTAATCTTCTAAACAAAACACAGGGAGGTGACTAGTCCTTCCATCTTTTGGTGAGACAATTGGGAACTGTGAATGGGTTTCTGGAATGGTCACATATATCATCGGTCTAAAGATTTAAAAGCATAACTAGTTCTATCTGAATTTCTCTGACTGCCAGTATTTTTGACCACAGGCCAATGAGATAGAGGAAGCACTATTAGAGGATACGCCTTCAGGGGACCTCCGCAGCACATCTTCAGAGCAGTTTTTCCACTCCATTCCTCTTGCCCTTCACTGCAGCCTCAACCTCAGCTAACAAGACAATTCATGATTTTTTAAAATTAATTTATTCATCTACTGAACAAATATTTGCAAAGCACTTAACTATATGTCAGGAACTGTGTTAAGCATTGGAGATATAATGGTGAACAACATGGTCATAGCCCTGGCGTCTGGAGCACTGGACTCACACAAGGCTCACAAGTTTCACCCACAACCTGTTACACACATGATCCCTTCTGTTCTCTTTACATACATGCTGAATTCGAAGTTAGGTGTCTTGCTTAGGCATTCTTGTATCTCCTGCTTGGCACATGGCATGTTCATTAATATTTGCTGAATGACTGGATGAATGAATGGTCATCATATGTTCTTCTTTTCCTTGAGGGGGCTTGCTATTTTTCAGGATGTATCCATTACTCCTCTAATTCACATTCATGTCTTGTATTTTAAGACCTCTTGCTGGAAAACCATAGTTTCCTATGCCATAAGGTTGATTTGACTACTCATAATCTTCTTTACCATTGTTTGGTACTGCAAGTTCCCAGCATTCTGATTCAAGATAGCTTTATTAAAATCAGAAAAAATACACAGAAGAAACAGCTTCCCTACATTTCTTAAGATATATATTTTTTATCTCTCTCTGCCCACTATTTGTAAATATAGTTACTTTTATCACTCCTCCATGGTACATAATAAAGTTGTTAAGAGAGTAGATCCTAAGAGTTATCATCACAGGGGAAATAAGTAGATTCTAAGAGTTTTTTTCTTTTTCTTGTATCTGTATAAGATGATATATGTTAACTAAACCTATTGTGGTAATCATTGAACAATATATGTAAATTAATCCATCATGCTATGCACCTTAAACTTATACAGGGATTTATGCCAATTGTTTCTCAATAAAACTGAAATTAAAATTCCTTTTAACCTATAAGTTTACAACTTAGGTCTCCTATCACAATTATTTTCCATTAATAGAAAGATAATAGTTAAATGAATATGCCATTAAAATTTTTCAATCTTTCTTTTCTGAAGGCCATCAAGCCAGTATGGGATACTTTTTCTTCATCTTTAGAAGCAATTAGAACCAATTAATTGATCTGGAGAGTTTTCGATTTTAAAAGTTCTGATTCTATTATTATCCCCTCTAAGATTCCAAAGACTATCCTATTGAAATGCCTGAAATATTTTTCTTTTAAACATGCTTTTCACCCTAATCTACAAATCTGACTTCCTGAAATAGTTTGTGAATACACTTCTTTTTGCTTCCAGTTAATAACAAAAGAAGATAACATAATTTATCTTGGAGTAACTTTGAGAACTTTCACAAAATTACAACATAGGTTGCAACTTCACTTCGGTCCCATCCTTCTGCCTAATTCATCTGTTTGGCCCCAGCCCTCTAGGCCATCTTATTCTGAGCTATTATTAAGTAGCTGGAAAAAGTGTTGGCTGGTAACTTAAATTCTATGGTGCCCAATAATATATTTTATCACAAGATTTTATAAACATAATATCCTTGAATATGGAGCAGAATTATTGCTGGTGATGATGCTTCTTGGGGCAATATTTTAAAGTCACCTATGGTGGCCACATGTTCCAGTCAGACACATGAACAGACAGTTTAAGGACTGTACTGTTGGCAGCTGCGAGAGCCGGCTTACTAAGCGTGGGCGGCTGCGAGAGCCAGCTCACTCACTAAGCGCGGACGCCTGCGAGAGCTGGCTCACTAAGCGCCGCCGAGAAGAGCTACCCCATGTCTGAGGTCAGGGGCAGAGGCCTAGAGTGCCGGGCTGCGACGGCGCAGGGGCGGCCTAGAGGAGCTACCCTGCCTCCGAGGTCAGTGGCAGCGGCGGGGAGGAGCTACCCCAAGTCTGCGGTCAGGGGTGGTGGCCGGGAGGAGCCACCCGGAGCCCGAGGCCAGGGACAGCAGCTGGAAGGAGCCACCCACCCCCAAGGCCAGGGCCCACAGCCAGGAGGAGCAACCCAAGGAGCGGTGGCTGTGCAGGCGCAGGAGGGCCTAGAGGAGCTCTCCCACGCTGAAGGTCAGGAACTGTGGTGATAAGGAGATACCCCTCATCCAAGGTAAGGAGCAGCAGCTGTGCTTTGCTGGAGCAGCCGTGAAGAGATACCCCATGTCCAAGGTAAGAGAAACCCAAGTAAGTTGGTAGGTGTTGCAAGAGAGCATCAGAGGGCAGACATACTGAAACCATGCTCACAGAAAAGTAGTCAATCTAATCACACTAGGACCACAGCCTTGTCTAACTTAATGAAACCAAGCCATGCCTGCGGGGCAACCCAAGACAGGCGGGTCATGGTGGAGAGGTCTGAGAGAACATGGTTCACTGGAGAAGGGAATGGCAAGCCACTTCAGTATTTTTGCCTTGAGAACCCCCATGAACAGTATGAAAAGGCAATATGATAGGATACCGAAAGAGGAACTCCCCGGGTCATTAGGTGCCCAACATGCTACTGGAGATTAGAGGAGAAATAACTACAGAAAGAACGAAGGGATGGAGCCAAAGCAAAACCAATACCCAGTTGTGGATGTGACTGGTGATAGAAGCAAGATCCGATGCTTTAAAGAGCAATATTGCATAGGAACCTGGAATGTCAGGTCCACGAATCAAGGCAAATTGGAAGTGGTCAAACGAGATGGCAAGGGTGAACGTCGACATTCTAGGAATCAGTGAACTAAAATGGACTGGAATGGGTGAATTTAACTCAGATGACCATTACATCTACTACTGCAGGCAGGAATCCCTCAGAAGAAATGGAATAGCCATCACAGTCAACAAAAGAGTCTGAAATGTAGTACTTGGATGCAATCTCAAAAATGACAGAATGATCTCGGTTCATCTCCAAGGCAAACCATTCAGTATCACAGTTATCCAAGTCTATGTCCCAACCAGTAATGCTGAAGAAGCTGAAGTTGAACGGTTTTATGAAGACCTATAAGACCTTTTAGAACTAACACCCAAAAAAGATGTCCTTTTCACTATAGGGGGCTGGAATGCAAAAGTAGGAAGTCAAGAAACACCTGGAGTAACAGGCAAATTTGGCCTTGGGATGCAGAATGAAGCAGGGCAAACACTAATAGAGTTTTGCCAAGAAAATGCACTGGTCATAGCAAACACCCTCTTCCAACAAAACAAGAGAAGACTCTACACATGGACATCACCAGATGGTCAACACCAAAATCAGATTGATTATATTCTTTGCAGCCAAAGATGGAGAAACTCTACACAGTCAACAAAAGCAAGACCAGGAGCTGACTGTGGCTCAGATCATGAACTCCTTATTACCAAATTCAGACTTAAATTGAAGAAAGTAGGGAAAACCGCTAGACCATTCAGGTATGACCTAAATCAAATCCCTTATGATTATACAGTGGAAGTGAGAAATAGATTTAAGGGCCTAGATCTGATAGATAGAGTGCCTGATGAACTATGGACAGAGGTTTGTGACATTGTGCAGGAGACAGGGATTAAGACCATCCCCATGGGAAAAAAATGCAAAACAGCAAAATGGCTGTCTGGGGAGGCCTTACAAATAGCTGTGAAGAGAAGAGAGGGGAAAAGCAAAGGAGAAAAGGAAAGATATAGGCATCTAAATGCAGAGTTCCAAAGAACAGCAAGAAGAGATAAGAAAGCCTTCTTCAGTGATTAATGCAAAGAAATAGAGGAAAACAACAGATTGGAAAAGACTAGAGATCTCTTCAAGAAAATTAGAGATACCAAGGGAATATTTCATGGAAAGATGGGCTCGATAAAGGACAGAAAAGGTATGGACTTAACAGAAGCAGAAGATATTAAGAAGAGGTGGCAAGAATACATGGAAGAACTGTACAAAAAAGATCTTCACAGCCCAGATAGTCATGATGATGTGATCACCAATCTAGAACCAAACTTCTTGGAAAGTGAAGTCAAGTGGGCCTTAGAAAGCTTCACTATGAACAAAGCTAGTGGAGGTGATGGAATTCCAGTTGAGCTGTTTCAAATCCTGAAAGATGATGCTGTGAAAGTGCTGCACTCAATATGCCAGCAAATTTGGAGAACTCAGCAGTGGCCACAGGACTGGAAAAGGTCAGTTTTCATTCCAATTACAAAGAAAGGCAATGCAAAAGAATGCTCACACTACCGCACAATTGCACTCATCTCACATGCTAGTAAAGTAATGCTCAAAATTCTCCAAGCCAGGCTTCAGCAATACGTAAACTCTGAACTCCCTGATGTTCAAGATGGTTTTAGAAAAGGCAGAGGAACCAGAGATCAAATTGCCAACATCCGCTGGATCATGGAAAAAGCAAGAGAGTTACAGAAAAACATCTATTTCTGCTTTCTTGACTATGTCAAACCCTTCGACTGTGTGGATCACAATAAACTGTGGAAAATTCTGAAAGAGATGGGAATACCAGACCACCTGACCTGCCTCTTGAGAAATCTGTATGCAGGTCAGGAAGCAACCATTAGAACTGGACATGGAACAGCAGACTGGTTCCAAATAGGAAAAGGAGTACATCAAGGCTGTATATTGTCACCCTGCTTATTTAACTTCTATGCAGAGTACATCATGAGAAACCCTGGACTGGAAGAAGCACAAGCTGAAATCAAGAGTTCCAGGAGAAATATCAATAACCTCAGATATGCAGATGACACCACCCTTATGGCAGAAAGTGATGAGGAGCTGAGGAGCCTCCTGATGAAAGTGAAAGAGCTAAGCGAAAAAGTTGGCCTAAAGCTCAACATTCAGAAAACGAAGATCATGGCATCCGGTCCCATCACTTCATGGGAAATAGATGGAGAAACAGTGGAAACAGTGTCAGACTTTATTTTTTTGGGCTCCATAATCACTGCAGATGGTGACTGCAGCCATGAAATTAAGACGCTTACTCCTTGGAAGAAAAGTTGTGACCAACCTAGACAGCATATTCAAAAGCAGAGACATTACTTTGCCGACTAAGGTCCATCTAGTCAAGGCTATGGTTTTTCCTGTGGTCATGTATGGATGTGAGAGTTGGACTGTGAAGAAGGCTGAGCGCCGAAGAATTGATGCCTTTGAACTGTGGTGTTGGAGAAGACTCTTGAGAGTCCCTTGGACTGGAAGGAAATCCAACCAGTCCATTCTGAAGGAGATCAACCCTGGGATTTCTTTGGAAGGAATGATGCTAAAGCTGAAACTCCAGTACTTTGGCCACCTCATGAGAAGAGTTGCCTCATTGGAAAAACCTCTGATCCTGGGAGGGATTTGGGGCAGGAGGAGAAGGGGACGAGTGAGAATGAGATGGCTTGATGGCATCACGGACTCGATGGACGTGTCTTTGAGTGAACTCCGGGAGTTGGTGATGAACAGGGACGCCTGGCGTGCTGCGATTCATGGGGTCACAGAGAGTCAGACACAACTGAGTGACTGAACTGAACTGTACTGAACTGAACTGAACTGTTAAGATTGGATAGATTTTTAACAAAATAAGGCAGAAAGCAGGTAAAATCAGATAAGTTTCTTTGTTATTTCCCCAGAAGTTTAAAAACAAAAAAACAAAAACGTCCCCTGCAAATTGCCCATATATATGCCTCAAGATCTTTAGAGGGTTTGTTATTGTTGTTCAGTTGCTCAGTCCTGTCTGACTCTTTGTGAGCCCATGGACTGCAGCACTCCAGGCTTCCCTGACCTTCACCATCTCCTGGAGATTGCTCAAACACATGTCCATCAGGTCAGTTGACACCATCCAACCATCTCATCCTCTGTCATTCCCTTCTCCTCCTGCCTTCAATCTTTCCCAGCATCAAGGTCTTTTCTAATGAGTTCTTAGAATCAGGTGGTTAAATTATCTGAGCTTCATCATCAGTCCTTCTAATGAACATTCAAGACTGATTTCTTTAGGGTTGACTGGTTTAATCTACTTGCAGTCCAAGGGACTCTCAAGAGTCTTCTCTACTTACACAGCTCAAAAGTATCTATTCTTTGGCATTCAGACTTCTTTATGGTCCAAATCTCATACTCATACATGACTACTGGAAAAACCATAGCTTTGACTATATAGACCTTTGTTGGCAAAGTAATGTTTCTACTTTTTAATATGTTGTCTAGGTTTGTCAAAGCTTTTCTCTCAAGGAGAAAATGTGTTTTAATTTCATGGTTGCAGTCACCATCTGCAGTGACTTTGGAGCCCGAGAAAATAAAGTCTGTCACTGTTTCCATTGTTTCCCCATCTATTTGCCATGAAGTGATGGGACTGAATGCCATGATTTTCATTTTTTGAATGTTGAGTTTTAAGCCAAATTTTTCACTCTCCTCTTTCACATTCATCAAGTGGCTCTTTAATTCCTCTTTGCTTTCTGTCATTAGGGTGGTATTATCTGCATATCTGAGGTTATTGACATTTATCCCGGCAATCTTGATTCCAGGTTGTGCTTCATCCAGCCTGGCATTTTGCATGATGTACTCTGCATATAAGTTAAATAAAAGCAGAGTGACAATATACAGCCTTGATGTACTCCTTTCCCAATTTGGAACCAGTCCATTGTTTTGTGTCTGGTTTTAGCTGTTGCCTCTTGACGTGCATACAGGTTTCTCAGGAGGCAGGTCAGGTGGTCTGGTATTTCCATCTCCTTAAGAATTTTCCACAGTTTATTGTGATCCACACAGTCAAAGGCTTTACTGTAATCAATGAAGCAGAAGTAGATGTTTTTCTGGAATTCTCTTGCTTTTTTGGTGATCCAACGGATGTTGGCAGTGTAATCTGTCATTCCTCTGACTTTTCTAAATCCAGTTTGAACATCTGGAACGTCTTAGTTCATGTACTGTTGAAGCTTAGTTTTGAGAATTTTGAGCATTACTTTGCTAGCATTCAAAAAGGGTAGTTGTGTACATAAATAGTATAGGTTATAAAACCACCCTTTAGGTGGCTATGTATATAAATAGAGTAGGTGGGTTATAAAAGAAGCAAAAATAAGAAAGGGTTTGCTGATATGTGTCCAACAACAGTGAGAACAACTACCAGACTATAGAAGTTCAATCAGTATTCTGATGGAGAGATTTCGTATGGCAAGGTCCCTAAACATTTTATAAGTCTACAGTTTGCTGACTCACCAGATGTAGAATGATGTCTTGGACCAAATGATCTAGACTTTACATTTCAAGTCTTCAACTTTTCTAGTTGAAAATTGAAGATTGCCTTTGTAATTTTTGAATATTTTTATCATATTATAAGAGGTAGTTTCCTAAAATATTTTATACATATATTTTACTAATACAGTTACTCTTAATTTGTGTGTTTGCACATTTGCAACTTAAATGTGTACTCATTATGATTACTGCCTTTTTAATCATAAAAGTTTTAAAACACTTCTTATATATATATATATTATGATTACTGCCTTTTTAATCATAAAAGTTTTAAAACATTTCTAATATATATATGTATACACACACACACATTATATATATATATCGACTTCATAGATCACAGCCTTGTCTTGCTGAAGGGGCTTGCATAACTCAATAAAGCAATGAGCCGTGCCATCCAGGGCCACCCAAGATAGATGCATCATAGCGAAGAGTTCTGAAAAAACGTAATCCACAGGAGAAGTAAATGGCAACTCATTTCAGAATACTTGCTTGGAGAACCTCACTGACTGTATCAAAAGACAAAAATATATGACACCGAAGATGAGCCCCTGCAGTTAAGAAAATGTCCAATATGCTCCTGGGGAAGAGCAGAGAGCAGCAACTATATAACTCCAGTGAGAATGAAGCAATTAGGCCAAAGCTGAAATGACGCTCATCTGTGGTTGTGTCTGGTGGTGAAAGTAAAGTCTGATGCTGTCAAAACAATATTGCATAGGGACCTGGAATATTAGGTCTATGAATCAGGGTAAATTGGACATGGTCAAGGAGGAGATGACAAGATTAACATTGGCGTCGTAGGAATCAGTGAAGTAAAAATTACCAGAAATGTGTTAACATTATATTTACTAGTATGGGCAAAAATACCTTAGAATAAATGAAGTAGTCCTCATAGTCAACAAAACAGTCCAAAATGCAGTGCTTAGGTGCAATCTCAAAATAACAGAATAATCTAGGTTTGTTTCCAAGGCACACTGTTCAATATCAGTTAAGTACAGTTCAGTCACTCAGTCGTGTCCGACTCTTTGCGACCCCATGAATCGCAGCACGCCAGGCATCCCTGTCCATCACCAACTCCCGGAGTTCACTCAAACTCGTGTCCATCGAGTCAGTGATGCCATCCAGCCATCTCATCCTCTGTCGTCCCCTTCTCCTCCTGCCCCCAATCCCTCCCAGCATCAGAGTCCCTTCCAATGAGTCAACACTTCGCATGAGGTGGCCAAAGTATTGGAGTTTCAGCTATAGCATCAGTCCTTCCAATGAACACCCAGGACTGATCTCCTTTAGAATGGACTGGTTGGATCTCCTTGCACCCTAAGGGACGCTCAAGAGTCTTCTGCAACACCACAGTTCAAAAGCATCAATTCTTCAGCGCTCAGCCTTCTTCACAGTCCAACTCTCACATCCATACATGACGAGTGGAAAAACCATAGACTTGACTAGACAGACCTTTGTTGGCAAAGTAATGTCTCTGCTTTTGAATATGCTATCTAGGTGGGTCATAACTTTCCTTCCAAGGAGTAAGCGTCTTTTAATTTCATGGCTGCAATCACCATCTGCAGTGATTTTGGAGTCCCCCAAAATAAACTCTGACACTGTTTCCACTATTTCCCCATCTGTTTCCCATGAAGTGATGGGACCGGATGCCATGATCTTCGTTTTCTGAATGTTGAGCTTTAAGCCAACTTTTTGACTCTCCTCTTTCACTTTCATCAAGAGTCTTTTTAGTTCCTCTTCACTTTCTGCCTTAAGGGTGCTGTCATCTGCATATCTGAGGTTATTGATATTTCTCCCAGCAATCTTGATTCCAGCTTGTGCTTCTTCCAGTCCAGGGTTTCTCATGATGTACTCTGCATATAAGTTAAATAAGCAGGGTGACAATATACAGCCTTGACATACTCCTTTTCCTATTTGGAACCAGTCTGCTGTTCCATGTCCAGTTCTAACTGTTGCTTCCTGCCCTGCATATAGGTTTCTCAAGAGGCAGGTAAGGTGGTCTGTTATTCCCATCTCTTTCAGAATTTTCCACAGTTTATTGTGATCCACACAGACAAAAGCTTTGGCATAGTCAAGAAAGCAGAAATAGATATTTTTCTGGAACTCTCTTGCTTTTTTGATGATCCACCAGATGTTGGCAATTTGATCTCTGGTTCCTCTGCTTTTTCTAAAACCACCTTGATCATCTGGAAGTTCATGGTTCATGTATTGCTGAAGCCTGGCTTGGAATATTTTGAGCATTACTTTACTAGCATGTGAGATGAGTGCAATTGTGTGGTAGTTTGAACATTCTTTGGCATTGCCTTTCTTTGGGATTGAAATGAAAACTGACCTTTTCCAGTCCTGTGGCCACAGCTGAGCTTTCCAAATTTGCTGGCATATTGAGTGCAGCACTTTCACAGCATCATCTTTCAGGATTTGAAAGAGCTCAACTGGAATTCCATCACCTCCACTAGCTATGTTCATAGTGATGCTTTCTAAGGCCCACTTGACTTCACATTCCAGGATGTCTGGCTCTAGGTGAGCAGTCACACCGTCGTGATTATCTGGGTCATGAAGATCTTTTTTGTACAGTTCTTCTGTGTATTCTTGCCACCTCTTCGTAATACCTTCTGCTTCTGTTAGTTCCATACCATTTCTGTCTTTTATTGTGCCTGTCTTTGCATAAAATATTCCCCTGGTATCTGTCATTTTCTTGAAGAGATCTCTAGTCTTTCCCATTCTGTTGTTTTCCTCTATTTCTTTGCATTGAATACTGAGGAAGGCTTTCTTATCTCTCCTTACTATTCTTTGGAACTCTGCATTCAGATGTTTATATCTTTCCTTTTCTCCTTTGGTTTTCCCCTCTCTTCTCTTCCCAGCTATTTGTAAGGCCTCCCCAGACAGCCATTTTGCTTTCTTGCATTTCTTTTCCATGGGATGATCTTTTATTTCTTTTTTTCACTTTGCACTTTAAAAAAAAATTATTTTACTTTACAATACTGCATTGATTTTGCCATACATCAACATGAATCCACCATGGGTGTACACGTGTTCCCAATCCTGAACCGTCCTCCCACCTCCCTCCCTGTACCATCTCTCTGGGTCATGGCAGTACACCAGCCCCAAGGATCCTGTATCCTGCATCAAACCTAGACTGGCAATTCATTTCTTATATGATATTATACATGTTTCAATGCCATTCTCCCAAATCATCCCAGCCTTTCCCTCTCCCACAGAGTCCAAAGACTGTTCTATACATCTGTGTCACTTTTGCTGTCTTGCATACAGGGTTATCATTACCATCTTTCTAAATTCCATATATATGTGTTAGTATACTGCATTGGTGTTTTTCTTTCTGGCTTACTTCACTCTGTATAATCGGCTCCAGTTTCATCCACCTCATTAGAATTGATTCAAATATATTCTTTTTAATGGCTGAGTAATTCTCCATTGTGTATATGTACCACAGCTTTCTTACCCATTCACCTGCTGATGGACATCTAGGTTGCTTCCATGTCCTGGCTATTATAATCAGTGCTGCAGTGAACATTGGGGTATATGTGTCTCTTTCAATTCTGGTTTCCTCAGTGTGTATGCCCAGCAGTGGGATTGCTGGATCATAAGGCAGTTCTATTTCCAGTTTTTAAAGGAATCTCCACACCGTTCTCCATAGTGGCTGTACTAGTTTGCATTCCCACCAATAGTGTAACAGGGTTCCCTTTTCTCCACACCCTCTCCAGCATTTGTTGCTTGGATTGCAGCCATTCTGACTGGTGTGAAATGGTTCCTCATTGTGGCTTTGATTTGCATTTCTCTGATAATGAGTGATGTTGAACATGTTTTCATGTGTTTGTTAGCCATCTGTATGTCTTCTTTGGAGAAATGTCTATTTAGTTCTTTGGCCTATTTTTTTGATTGGGTCGTTTATTTTTCTGGAATTGAGCTGCAGGAGTTGCTTGTATATTCTTGAAATTAGTTGTTTGTCAGTTGTTTCATTTGCTATTATTTTCTCCCATTTAGAAGACTGTCTTTTCACCTTGCTTATAGTTTCTTTTGTTGTGCAGAAGCTTTTAATTTTCATTAGATCTTTTTTTTTTTTTTTTTTGCTGTTATTTCCAGTATTCTGGGAGGTGGGTCATAGAGGATCCTGCTGTGATTTATGTCGGAGAGCGTTTTGCCTGTGTTCTCCTCTAGGAGTTTTATAGTTTCTGGTCTTATGTTTAGATCTTTAATCCATTTTGAGTTTATTTTTGTGTGTGGTGGTAGAAAGTGTTCTAGTTTCCTTCTTTTACAAGTGGTTGACCAGTTTTCCCAGCACCACTTGTTAAAGAGATTGTCTTTAATCCATTGTGTATTCTTGCCTCCTTAGGTGTCCATAGGTGTGTGGATTTATCTTGATCCCTGTCTCCTGTACAATGTCACAAAGTGCGCTGGCTATGAGGGACCACACAGAAGCATGCTGGCTGCAACGGGACCGTGCAGAGGTGAGCTGGCTGTGATGGACCATGCAGAAGGGTGGCAGAGAGGAGCTACCCCTCACCCTAGGCCAGGGGTGGTGGCCAAGAGGAGCTACCCCACGCCCAAGGTCAGGGGTGGCGGCCGAGAGGAACAACTCCATGTCCAAGGAGTGGCGGCTGTGCGGGCACAGGAGGGCCGAGAAGAATGACTCCACGTTCAAGGTCAGGAGAGACAGCTGTGAGGAGATACCCCTCCTCCCAGGTAAGGAGCAGCAGCTGTGCTTTGCTGGAGCAGCTGTGAAGAGATACCCCACATCCAAGGTAAGAGAAACCCAAGTAAGTCTGTAGGGGTTGCGAGAGAGCATCAGAGGGCAGAAACACTGAAACCATGATCACAGAAAACTAGTCAATCTGATCACGAGGACCACAGCCTTGTCTAACTCAATGAAACTAAGCCAAGCCGTGTGGGGCCACCTATGATGGGTGGGTCATGGTGGAGAGGTCTGACAGAATGTGGTCCACTGGAGAAGGGAATGGCAAACCACTTCAGTATTCTTACCTTGAGAACCCCATGAACAGTATGAAAAGGCAAAATGATAGGATACTGAAAGAGGAACTCCCCAGGCTGGTAGGTGCCCAATATGCTACTGGAGATCAATGGAGAAATAACTTCAGAAAGAATGAAGGGATGGAGCCAAAGCAAAAACAATAGCCAGCTGTGGATGTGACTGGTGATAGAAGCAAGGTCCAATGCTGTAAAGAGCAATATTGCATAGGAACCTGGAATGTTAGGTCCAAGAATCAAGGCAAATTAGAAGTGATCAAATTGGAGATGGCAAGAGTGAATGTTGACATTCTAGGAATGAGCGAACTAAAATGGACCGGAATGGTTGAATTTAACTCAGATGACCATTATATCAGCTACTGCGGGCAGGAATCCCTTAGAAGAAATGGAGTAGCCATCATGGTCAATGAAAGAGTCTGAAATGTAGTACTTGGATGCAATCTCAAAAATGACAGAATGATCTCTGTTTGTTTCCAAGGCAAACCATTCAATATCACAAGCCTATGCCCCAACCAGTAACACTGAAGAAGCTGAAATTGAACGGTTATATGAAGACCTACAAGACCTTTTAGAACTAACACCCAAAAAAGATATCCTTTTCATATAGGGGACTGGAATGCAAAAGTAGGAAGTCAAGAAACACCTGGGGTAACAGGCAAATTTGCTCTTGGAGTACAAAACAAAGCAGGTCAAAGGATAACAGAGTTTTGCCAAGAGAACATGCTGGTCGTAGCAAACACTCTCTTCCAAAAACAAGAGAAGACTTTACACATGGACATCACCAGATGGTCAACACCAAAATCATATTGATTATATTCTTTGCAGCCAAAGATGGAGAAGCTCTGTACAGTCAGCAAAAACAAGACCAGGAGCTGACTGTGGCTCAGATCATGAACTCCTTATTGCCAAATTCAGACTTAAATTGAAGAAAGTAAGGAAAACCACTAGAGGCATTCAGGTATGCCCTAAATCAAATCCTTTATGATTATACAGTGGAAGTGAGAAATAGATTTAAGCAAATAGATCTGATAGATAGAGTACCTGATGAACTATGGACGGAGGTTTTAGGCCATTCAGGTATAACCTAAATAAAATCTCTTATGATTATACAGAATACATTCAAGTGGTTAGACCTGGTAGACAGAGACACTGACAGGCAAAGATTAGTGACATTTTTCAGAAGGCAGTGATCAAAACCATCCCAAAGACAAAGAAAAGGAAGAAGGCAAATTTGTTGTCTGAGGAGGCTTTACAAATAGCTGGGGAAAGAAGAGAAGTGAAAGGCATTTTAGAAAAGGAAGATATACCCACCTGAGTACAGAGTTTTAGACAATAGCAGGGAGAGATAAGAAGACTTTCTTAAATAAACAATGCAAAGAAACAGAGAAAAATAATAGCATGGGGAATATGAGAGACATCTTCAAGAAAACTGGAGCTATATAAGGAATATTTCATGCAAGGATGGACACGATACAGGAGAGAAACATGAAAGACCTAACAGAAGAAGAGGTAGCAAGAATACACAGAAGAACTATACAAAAAAGACCTTAAGTATCCAGCTAACCACAATGATGTGGTCACTCATCTAGAGCTGGACATCCTGGAGTGTGAAATCAAGTAGGTTTTAGAAAACATTACTATGAACAAAACTAGTGAAGGTAATGGAATTCCACCTATTTAAAATCCTAAAAGATGATGCTTTGAAAGTGATGCACTCAATATGTCAGGAAATTTTAAAAACTCAGCAAGTCTGAAAAAGATCAGTTTTCATTCCAATCCCAAAGAAGGGTAATGCCAAAGAATGATTCAACTAATGTACCATTGTGCTCACTTCACATGCTAACAAATTTATGTTTAAAAACCTTCAAGTTAGGCTTCAACAGAGTGTGAAACAAGAACCTCCAGATGTACAATCTGGGTTAAGAAAAGGCAGAATAACTAGAGATCAAATTGCCAACATCTTCTGCTTCATTAACTACAGAAAAACCTTTGACTGTGTGGATTACAATAAGCTGTGGAAAATTCCCACAGCTAGAAGTCCCAGACACTCTTATCTGTTTCCTGAGAAACCTGTATGTGTGTCAAGAAGCAACAGTTAGAACCAGACATGAAACAATAGACTGCATCAAAACCAGGAAAGTAGTACAAGGCTGTGTATTGTCACCCTGCTTATTTAACTTATATCCAGAGTACATCATATGAAACATCAGTTCTTGTGATTCATAAGCTGGAATCAAGATTACCAGAAAAAAATATCAACATCCCCAGATACACAGATAATACAATTCTAATGGCAAAAAGTGACAAGGAACTAAAGAGCCTCTTGATAAGGGTGAAAGAGGAGAGTGAAAAAGTTGGCTTGAAACTCACCATCAAAAAACTAAGGTCATGACATCCAGCCCCATCACTTCATAGTAAATAGAAGGGGAAAAAGTGGAAGTAATGATGGAGTTTCTTATTTGGGCTACAAAATCACAAGGAAATCTATGACAAACCTAAACAAAGAATTAAATTGTAGACACATCACTTTGCCAATTAAGTATAGTCACAACTATGGCTTTTCCAATAGTCATGTATGGCTGTGATAACTGAACCCTGAAGAAGGCTAAGAACTGAAGAATTGATGCTTTTGAGTGTTAGTGCTAGAGAAGACACTTGGAAGTCCCATGGACTGAAGCGAGAACAAATCAGTTGATCCTAGAGGAAATTAACCCTGAGTATTCATTGGAAGGACTCTTGCTGAAGCTGAAACTCCAATACTTCAAGTATCTGATTTGAAGAGCTGACTCAGTGGAAAAGACTCTGATGCTAAAAGATTGAAGGCAAAAAAAGCAACAACAACTATCTATGTATACCTGTATCTATACACATAAATATATATACTAAAGAAAATATTAATAAGTATACATAATAAATACAAGTTCTATGCAAGTTTTGTTGTTGCTTAGTAGCTAAGTTGTGTCCAACTTTTTGGGACCCCAAGGACTGCAGTGCCAGGCTTCCCTGTCCTTCACTAACTCCCAGAGTTTGCTAAAACTCATATCCAAGGAGTTGGTGATGCTACTGAACATCACATCCTCTCTGGCCTCCTTCTCTTCCTGCCTTACATCTTTCCCAACATCAGGTCTTTGCCAATGAGTCAACTCTTCACATCAGGTGGTCAAAATATTGGAGCTAAGCTTCAGTTCTTCTAATGAATACTCAGGGCTGATCTCCTTTAGGACAGACTGATTTGATTTCCACGCAATCCAAAGGACTTTCACCAGTCTTCTCTAGCAACATAATTTGAAACCATCAATTCTTCAGTGCTCAGCCTTCTTTATGGTCCAACTTGCCCATCCATACCTGACTACTGGAAAAAACATAGGTCTGACTGACTCTATGGACTTTTGTCAGCAAAGTGATGCTTCTGTTTGTTAATATGCTGTCTGGGTGAATGGCATCACTAACTCAATGGACATGAGTCTGAGCAAACTCCAAGAGACAGTGAAGAACAGGGAAGCCTGGCATGCTGCAGTCCATGGAGTCATAGAGTCAGACATGACTAAGTAACTGAACAACAAACAGCAACTAGGTTTGTCATGAGGTTTCCTTCCAAGAAGCAAATGTCTTTTAATTTCATGGCTACAATCACCATCTGCAGTAATTTTGGAGCCCAAGAAAATCTCTCACTGTTTCCACTTTTTCACCGTCTATTTGCTATGAATTGATGGGACCAGATGCTATGATCTTAGTTTTTTAATGTTGAGCTTTTTAAAATTTTACTTATTCATTTTTATTGGAAGATAATTACAGTAGTGCACCCATGGCTGATTCATGTTGATACATGGCAAAATCCATCATAATATTATAATGTTGAGTTTTGAGCCAGCTTTTTCATGCTCCTCTTTCATCTGCATCAAGAGGCTCTTTAATTTCTTTGATTTCTGCCATTAGAGTGGTATCATCTGCATATCTGAGGTTGTTGATGTTTCTCTCTGCAATTTTGTTCCCAGCTTGTGATTCATCCAGTTTTTGCATGATGTACTTTGCATATAAGTTAAACCAGCAGAGTGACAATATACAGCCATGTCATACTCCTTTTCCAATTTTGAACCAGTCAGTTGTTCCATGTCCAGTTCTGTTGCTTCTTGACCCACATGGAGGTTTCTCAAGAGACAGGTAAGGTGATGTTATTCCCATCTCCTTAAGAACTTTTCACAGTTTGTTGTGATCCACACAGTCAAAGACTATGTCATAGTCACTGAAGCAAAATAAGATATTTATCTGGAATTCCCTTGCTTTCTCTATGATTCTCTATGGTAACTTGTTGCCAATTCGATTTCTTTCCTCTGCTTTTTATAAATCCAGCTTGTACATCTGGAAGTTCTTGGTTCATGTTCTGCTGAAGCTTGAAAGATTTTGAACATTACCTTGCTAGCATATGAAATAAGTAGAATTGTATGGTAGTCTCAACATCCTTTGGAATTGCCCTTCTTTGGGATTGGAAAGAAAACGGAACTTTTCCAGCCCTTTGGCCACTGCTGAGTTTTTGAAATTTGTTGACATATTGAGTGCACTACTTTAACAGCATCATCTTTTAGGATTTTAAATAGCTCAGCTGGAATTCCACCACCTTCACTAGTATTTTTCATAGTAATGATTCTTAAGGGCTGCTTGACTTCACACTCCAGGATGTCTGGCTCTAGGTGAGTGACCACACCCTCATGGTTATCTGGGTCATTAAGTTCTTATGTGTATTTTTTCCTTAATATATATACATTTTATTGAAATATTGTTGACTTACAATGTTTCAGATGCACAGCAAGGTGATTCACTTGTACATATACACATATATTATTTTTCAAATTATTTTCCATTTTATTACAAGATATTGACTATAGTTCCCTGTGTTATATGGTAAAGTTTGGTGCCTACTTATATTTTTAAAGTATAAATCTAGCATTCTATTCATACTAACTCAAACAAGCAGAATCAAAATGTCATAAATTTTTTAGTTAAACAAAGATTCATAAGTTTTCTAAAATATGTTTTTTATACATATATATAATATATACACATAAAAGCTTTTCTACTACACTTGGTAAAGGCTTGAGAAAGAACTTTACAAAAAGACCAGATGGAGAAATTTGAAAACATAAACTAAATGAAATGGAAGCACTGAATGTGAAATAGAAAAAAGAGAAACAAACTAAATAAAAGTAAAAAATCATCATATAGTCTAGTTGTCTTAAAACCTCTTTTAAAGCTTCTCATTAGACACAATTTTATTTTTCAAAAAAATTCTAAAATAATTCTGAAATGCATCTGGAATTTAAAAGCAATTACAGGTTTTTTGTTTTTATTTTTTATTAAATGGTTGTTTTGGTGATATAGAATTATATAATTTTTCTGTTGACCTATCTTGATATAATGGTATTAAGTGAGTAATAGTTACATAATCATAATAGTAAAAGATGTCGATCAGTATTCACAGATAATAGCTAGACAAAAAAAAAAAAGATAATTACAGTTGCAAGGGAACATGATTGCTATGTGTCTCAGTGTGTTCAGGTAGAGTGATATGATAACTGGAAATGCATACATGCACATGTTTTCATCCACCCAGCCAGTCCATGTCTTTTAGTTGGTGCATTTAATCCATTTACATTTGAGGTAATTATGTGGCTCAGACCTTAAAGAATCTGCTTGCAATGCTGGAGACCTGGGTTCGATCCCTGGGTTGGGAAGATCCCCTAGAGGCGGTCATGGCAACCCACTCCAGTATTCTTGCCTGGAGAATCCCCATGGACAGAGGAGCTTTGTGGGCTACAATCCATAGGGTCACAAAGAGTTGGACATGACTGAGTTACTAAGCACAGCACAGCACATGATCCTCTTAACCATTTTCTTAATTGTTTTGGGTTTATTTTCTGTATGTCTTTTCCTTATCTTGAGTTCCCTGCCTAGAAAATTTCCTTTAGCATTTATTGTGAAGTAGGTTTGGAGGTGTTGAATTCTCTTAACTTTTGCTTGTCTAGATTTGATTTCTGCATAAAATCAGAATGAGAGTCTTATTAGGTAGAGTATTCTTGGTTGTAGATTCTTCCCTTTCATCACTTTAAATTTATCATGCTGTTCCCTTCTGGCTTGTAGAGTTTCTGTTGAGAAATCAGGCGATAACCTAATGGGATTTCCTTTGTAGGTTGTTTGTCACTTTTCCCTTGTCGCTTTTAATATTTTATCTTTGTCTTTAATTTTTGTCAGTTTGTTTGCTATGTGTCTCAGTGTGTTCTTCTTTGGGTTTATCCTGCCTTGGACTCTCTGTGTTTCCTGGACTTGATTGAGTTTTCAGCTATTATCTCTTCAATATTTTCTCAGGTCCTCTCTTCTTCTGGTATCACTAGAAGGTGAATGTTGGTGCATTTAATGTTGTCCCAGAGATCTCTTAGGCTGTCTCTTTTTTTCATTCATTTTCTACATTCCGTTCTGTGCTAGTGATTTCACCATTATGTCCTCCAGATCACTTATTTGTTCTTCTGCCTCAGTTATTCTGCTATTGATTTCTTTCAGTATATTATTCATCTCTGTTTGTTCTTTAGTTTTTCTCGGTCTTTGATAAACATTTCTTGGATCTTCTCCATTGTTTTCCTGGATCTTCTCCATTGTTTTCCTGGATCATCCTTACTGTCATTATTCTGAATTCTTTTTTTCTGGAATGTCTGGAATATCTCCACTTCATTTAGTTATTGTCATGGGGTTTTATCTTGTCCCTTCATCTGAAACATAAGTTTCTGTTTTTTTCATCCTGATAAGCTTTCTGTAATGTGGTTTTTGTTCTAGCTGCTGTGAGACTGTTGTTCTTATTGCTTCTTGAGGCTAAAAGGCTTGAATAAGCTTCCTGATGGGAGGCACTGGCAGTGGGAAAAACTGAGTGTTGCTCTGTTGAACAGTATCTTGTTCAGTAAAGCTTCAATCCAATTATCTGCTGATGGGTGGGGTTGCACTCCCTCTGCTAATTGTTTGGCCTGAGGCAGTTCAGCCCTGTGGTCCTAAGGGCTCTATGGTGGGGTTAATGGTAAACTCTGAGCGGGTTTATGCCAAAGGGGACCTTCCAGGACTGCTGCTGCCAGTCTCCCTATCCCTGTGGTGAACGTCTGCTGACCCACACCTCCACAGGAGGTCTTCCAACACTAGTAGGTAGTTTTGGTTCAGTCTCCTGTGGGGTCACCACTCCTTTCCTCTAGGTCTTGGTGCAATAATATTTTGTTTGTGCCCTCCAAGACTGGAGTCTCTGTTCCTCCCAGTCCTGCAGAAGTCCTATAATCAAATCCCACAGCCTTCAGAGTAAGATTTCATGGGGATTCCCAGTCCACTTTTTGGATCCCCAGGCTGGGAAGCCTGTCATGGGATTCAGAACCTTCACAACAGTGGGAGAACTTTGAAATTATTGTTCTCTAGTTTGTGGGTCACTGACCCAGCAGGTGTAGGATTTGATTTTATCATGATTGCACCCCTCCTACCATCTCACTTCCCTGGTGGCTCAGACGGTAAAGCGTTTGCCTACAATGTGGGTTCAATCCCTGGGTTGGGAAGAGCTCCTGTAGAAGGAAATGGCAACCCACTCCAGTACTCTTGCCTGGAAAATCCCATGGATGGAGGAGCTTGGTAGGCTACAGTACATGGGGTCGCAGAAAGTTGGGCACGACTGAGCAACTTCACTTTCACTTTCACTTTACCATTTCACTGTGGCTTCTTCTTTGTCTTGGACATGGGGTATCTTTTTCTGGTGGGTTCAGTGTCCTCCTGTTGAAGGCTGTTCTACAGTTAGTTGGGATTTTTATGCTCTCGCAGAAGGAGATAAGCATACATCCTGCTCCTCTGCTATATTGAACTGTAAGCCCTCTTCTGTGTATTCTTGTCACCTCTTCTAAATCTCTTCTGTTTCTGTTATTTAGCGGTTCTGTCCTTTATTGTGCCCATCCTTGCATGAAATGTTCCCTTGATATCACCAACTTTCTTGAGGAGATCTTTAGTGTTTCCCATTCTATTGCATTCCTCTGTTTCCCTGCATTGTTCACTTAAGAAAGTTTTCTTATCTCTCCTTGCTATTCTCTGGAACTCTGCATTCAGGTGGATGTATCTTTCCCTTTCTCCCTTGCATATTACTTCTTTTCCTTTCTGAGCTATTTGTAAGCTTCCTCAGACAACCACTGTGCCTTCTAACATCTTTCTTTTCTTTGGGATGATTTTGGTCACTGCCTTTGTGCAATGTTACAAACCTCTGTCCATGGTTCTTCAGGCACGTTGGCTACCATTTCTAATCCCTTGACTGCATTCCTCACCTCTACTGTATAACCACAAGGGTTTTGATTTAGGTCATACCTGACAGATCTAGTGGTTTTCCCTATATTCATAGACTTAAGGCTGAATTTTGCAACAAGGAGCCAATGGTCTGAGCCACCGTCAGCTCCAGGCCTTGTTTTTAACTGACTGTATAAGGCTTTTCTTCCTCAAAGAAAATAATCAATATGATTTTGGTATTGATCATCTGGAGAGGGCCAGTGGTGTCTTGTGTTGTTAGAAGAGAGTGCTATGTCCAGCATGTTCTAGTGCAAAGCTTTGCTAACCTTTGCTGTCCTCATTTTGTACTACAAGGCCAAACTTGCTTGCTTCTCCAGATCTCTCTTGACTTCCTATTTTTGCATTCCAATCCCCTATGAGGAAAAGAAGGTCTTTTTCAACATGCAAGTTAAAAATACCTAATATTTAGAAATCTAGGTTATAATGTAAATAAATAATGACATCTCCATGTGTTTTCCCTACATTCAGTAAAAATACTCATTGTTGTTGATCAGTTGTTCAATTGTGCCTGACTTTTTGTGATCCCATAGACTGCAGCATGCCTGGCTTCCCTGTCCTTCACTATCTCCCAGGGCTTGCTCAATTCATATCCATTGAGTCAGTGATGCCATCCAACCATCTCACCCTCTGCCATCCCCTTCCCTGTCTGCCTTCAAGCCTTCCCAGCCTGCCTTCAAGCCTTCCCAGCATTAAGGTCTTTTCTAATGAGTCCATTCTTCACAACAGGTGGCCAAAGTATTGGAGCTTCAGCATCAGTTCTTCTAATGAATATTCAGGACTGATTTCTTTAGGATTGACTGGTTTGATCTCCTTGCAGTCCAAGTGACTCTCAAAAGTCTTCTCCAACATCACAGTTCGAAAGCATGAATTCTTCCACACTCAGCTTTCTTTACAGTCCAACTCTCATATCCATACATGACTACTGGAAAACCACCACTTTGACTAGATGGACCTTTGTTGGCAAAGTAATGTCTCTGCTTTTTAATATGCTGTCTAGATTGGTCATAGCTTTGCTTCCAAGGAGCAAGCATCTTTTAATTTCATGGCTGCACTCACCATCTGCAGTGATTTTGGAGCCCAAGAAAATAAAGTCTATTGTTGTTTCCACTGTTTCCCCATCTATTTGCCATGAAGTGATGGGACCAGATGTTATGATCTTCATTTTTTGAATGTTGAGTTTTAAACCAGCTTTTTCATTTTCCTCTTTCACATTCATCAAGAGGCTCTTTAGTTTGTCTTTGCTTTCTGCCATAAGAGTGGTGTCATCTGCCTATCTGAGGTTATTGATATTTCTCCTGGCAATCTTGATTCCAGCTTGTGTTTCACCCAGCCTGACATTTTGCATGATGTACTCTGCATATAAGTTAAATAAGCAGAGTAACAATATACAGTCTTGAAATACTTCTTTCCCAATTTGGAACCAGTCCGTTGTTCCATGTCCCATAAAATCTCAAAATATTCATGAAATCCCAAAATAGAAAAGCAAAGACTCAAAATTATTTCTGTCCTCTCAGGTTTAAATTCTGCTTTTTCATCCACTTAAGTAACTCTTACTACATTTTATTTTATTTTTTTTTCTTTTCTTGAAGTTATATTTTGTATTCCAAAGAAAACATGTAAGATAGATTTAATTTACAAGGCATTATTAACTTAATGAATGATCATGTACCCAAACATCTGAGCTTTTTCCTATCCAGTCTTCCTTCCTCACCTTCTAAGCATAACCACTATTCAGGATTTATGTTTGCATTCTCCCTCAATTTTTAAATTTTACTGTGTATGTATAGAGTGCTGAATGCTTTATTGTTTTTTCTTCAGCTTTAAGAATAGTATCATACAATATGGGATTTGCTTTTTTCATTCAACATTAGATCTTTAAGATTCTTTTTGTAAATAAAGGATTTATAGTGTTTTTTTTTTTACATGCCGATACCATAATATATTTTTATATTGTTCTGTTGGTGAACATTAGGGATCTCCAAACTGTTTGATACTGTGAACTGGTGCTGTTAACATTCTTTACTTCTAGTGCCTATGTAAAAGTATTTTTAAAAAGTAAGTACCTGGGAGAATTACTGATTGTAGTGTATGAACACTGTATATTGTCACCCTGCTTATTTAACTTATATGCAGAGTACATCATGCAAAATGTCAGGCTGGGTGAAACACAAGCTGGAATCAAGATTGCCAGGAGAAATATCAATAACCTCAGATATGCAGATGACACCACCCTTATGGCAGAAAGTGAAGAAGAACAAAATAGCCTCTTGATGAAAGTGAAAGAGGAGAGTGAAAAACTTGGCTTAAAGCTCAACATTCAGAAAGCTAAGATCATGGCATCCAGTCCCATCACTTCATGGCAAATAGATGGCGATACAGTGGAAACAGTGACTGACTTTATTTTCTTGGGCTCCAAAATCACTGCAGATGGTGATTGCAGCCATGAAATTAAAAGATGCTTACTCCTTGGAAGGAAAGTTATGACCAACCTAGACAGCGTATTACAAAGCAGAGACATTACTTTGTCTAGTCAAGGCTATGTTTTTTCCAGTGGTCATGTATGGATGTGAGACTTGGACTATAAAGAAAGCTGGGCACCAAAGAATTGATGCTTTCAAACTGTGGTGTTGGATAAGACTCTTGAGGGTCCCTTGGTCTGCAAGGAGATCCAACCTGTCCATTCTAAGGGAGATCAGTCCTGGGTGTTCATTGGAAGGACTGATGCTAAAGCTGAAACTCCAATACTTTGGCCACCTGATACGAAGTACTGACTCATTTGAAAAGACCCTGATTCTGGGAAAGATTGAGGGCAGGAGGAGAAGGTGACAACAGAGGGTGAGATTGTTGGATGGCCTCACTGACTCAATGGACATGAGTTTGAATAGGCTCCGGGAGTTGGTGATGGACAGGCCTGGCATGCTGCAGTCCATGGGGTCACAAAGAGTCGGACACGACTGAGCGACTGAACTGAACTGAGTGTATTGAACATCTTCAGTTCAGTAGAAAATGCTAATTATTCATTAATTTTATTATTTAAAATGATAATAAAATTAACATTAATTTTCTAAGTCTCTTACATTATATGGTGTTACCAATATTTGGTATCATCATACTTCATAATATTTTCCAACTTAATAAAAGAGAATATAACTATGTTCATAATTTGCATTTCTCTGATCATTAATGATATTGATTCTTTTTCATGTGCCATCCCAGGTAGCTCAGTGGTAAGAACCTGCCTGCCAAGCAGGAGACACAGGAGATGCAATCTCGATCATAGAGTTTGGAAGATCCCCTGGAGGAGGAAATGGCAACCCACTCCAATATTCTTGCCTGAAAAATAATACGGACAGAGGAGCCTAGCTGGATACAGTCCATGGGCTCACAAAAAGTCAGACATGACTGAGCACACACACATCTTTTCACTATTCTGAAAAAATGCTAGTAGATATTGTTTTCTTATTTTTTAATTGCATTATCTATATTTTACTGATTTATATGATTTCCTTACATATTTTACATACTGTTTATTGGTTGTGTGTTACAAATGCATTCTTATAAAATGTGGCTTGTTTTCCACTTTATTTATGGTGTTTTCTTATGAATGCAAATTTTTAATTTTTAATGTAGCATATGTTATCAGTCTTTACTTTTGTAGTAGCACTTTTTCTAGCCTCTTGAAGAAATACTTCACTAAGATGATCAAATTTTCCCGCAGTGAAATTTACCTATGTTTGCTCTAAAAGTTTTAAGTTTGTCTTTCACAACTAAATCCTAATTTAATCTATCTGATAATTATTTTCATATGTATTGTGATATTGAGGTCCAATTTTATTTTCTCTCCATATGGATGCCTAACTGTCCCAGCACCATTTATTGTCTATCTTTCAACAGTTATTAAAAATGCTCCTTGTACTGTATAGCAAATGTCCAAATAAGCTTGTGTATGGTAATGGGTTATCTAGTATTTCACTGGTTAGTGTTTATACTCCTGTGTCACATAATATTTTTTAAATTAGTGTAGCTTAAGAGTAAATCTGAGTAATCATAATGCAGAGGCCCCATATTATTTTTATGCTCAAGATTGTTTTTCTTGTTATTTGTTTTTATGCATAAATTATAGAATCACCCTGTCAAATTCTACAGAAAACTCTAAGGATTTTGATGAAATTAAGATTAAATTATCAATAAATTTGACTAATAATATAAATTTCATGATATTGAATTGCACTGGCAATAAAAATGTTTATTTCCCATTTGTTTAGATCTACTTTAAATCCTTTCCTAAAGTTTTATAATTTTCTTGATAAAATATTTTCACAACTTTAATTAGAATTATTCTTATGTATACAATATATTTTCCTGTTGTATATTGTAGTAGTCTTAAAGTTTTGTTTTCTTACTATATAAAGAAATATATTGATATTTTATTATTGATTACATTTCCAACCAGCTTACTAAATTTGTGCTTCTAATAGCCTGTAAATTTGTGGGTAAGTTTTGTAAACAATTATAATTTGAGAAAAATAATTCCATTTCTTCAAGTGTGGACAACTTTTATTTTTTCTTCTTGTATTACAACGTTAGCAAAGACTGCCAATACCATGTTTAATAGTGTAGCAGGATTATATGTTCTTAACTTGTTCATGATTTTAAAAGGAAATTTCCAACTGTTTCACCATACTTCCTTTAGCCTTTTGGTGGAAACCTCTTATCAGATTAGAGGATACCCCTTTTAGTTTGCTAATTTTTTAAAATCTTTTCAGTGCTTCATTTTGTCAAATTTTGTTTTGCAAGTAGTTAATATTTGATGTGGTGAATGATCTTTATGGATTTTAACATGTTAAACCACTTTTGGATTCCTGGGATAGCTACAATTTGATCATTTGTTAATTTTTTATCCACTGCTGTGTATTAATTCCAGAGAAGGCACTAGTGACCCACTCCAGTACTCTTGCCTGGAAAATCCCACGGATGGAGGAACCTGGTAGGCTGCAGTCCATGGGGTCGCTAAGAGTCGGACACGACTGAATGACTTCACTTTCACTTTTCACTTCCATGCATTGGAGAAGGAAATGGCAACCCACTCCAGCGTTTTTGCCTGGAGAATCCCAAGGACAGGGGATCCTGGTGGGCTGCCATCTATGGGGTTGCACAGAGTCGGACACGACTGGCTCAACTTAGCAGCAGCAACAGCAGTGTATTAATTTAAGCCTATTGAATTTTTTTTGTTACTGAAACTGGCCTGTGATTTTCCTTTCTAATATAAACCTGATGCTGGCATCAAGGTTGAATTGGAAAGAGTTTTTTCCTCTTGAACTATTTAAAAACATGTATATAAGATCAAAACATTTGGTATCTTGAATGTTTTGTGAAACTACTAATGGCCCATGTTTATTATATGCATATTTTAACTACTGATTCAATGATTAGCATATATTTAGATAATTTCTCTTTTTCAAATCAGCTTTATAAGTGTTATTTTTCTCAAGATCTGATCATTTTATATATATTTTCAATAATATTGTTTTTCTTGGTATTTCTTACAGTATTTTAATCTTTGTGGTAATCTAGTCTTTTTAATTCCTATGATTGGTTGTTTGTGTTTTTTTTTTTTTCCTTTTTCTTTTTTTTTTTAAGTCTTATTCAAAGAAAGTAGATTTTATTAAAAAATGGTTAATCAAATATTCCCATTATGCTGTCAATATCACCCTCCTCCCAACACAAAATTGCTTTCAAAGACAGATAGAAAATAAAAGGTACATATTATTAAGAATAAATCCATCTATATGCAGAACACTTTTTTTTATCATAATAGCATCCTTTCAAGGTTTGCACTTGTTATTTTACAATCTTCAGGAAATTCCAGTGAACAATGAAAATCTAGTTTTTATTAGACATTTTCTCCCTGAGGCTATTTCTCCATGTCTATAATAGAACAGCAGGTAAGGAAATCTCAAATTCCATGATTCAGTACAACTCTTTTATACTGTCTGTTCAGCATGATTGGGAAAATGTACACACCCCTGTTGATGGATTTAAACTTAAATTACTGCTAACTTCTGTGATCCAGGAGTGCTCCATTCAGTTTTATTATATTTATCCAGTCTTTTGACATGCTCCCATACATTTTTTGCCCTTAATTAGATCATTTCCATCATTATTAAAGTATGCTGTGGCTGCATTTTAAATACCCTCTCATTACCATACAAGATGCGGAAACACTGGGAACAGTGTCAGACTTTATTTTGGGGGGCTCCAAAATCACTGCAGATGATGACTGCAGCCATGAAATTAAAAGACGCTTACTCCTTAGAAGGAAAGTTATGACCAACCTAGATAGCATATTGAAAAGCAGGGACATTACTTTGCTGACTAAGGTCCGTCTAGTCAAGGCTATGGTTTTTCCTGTGGTCATGTATGGATGTGAGAGTGGACTGTGAAGAAGACTGAGTGCTGAAGAACTGATGCCTTTGAACTGTGGTGTTGGAGAAGACTCTTGAGAGTCCCTTGGACTGCAAGGAGATGAAACCAGTCCATCCTAAAGGAGATCAGTCCTGGGTGTTTATTGTAAGGACTGATGCTGAAGCTGAAACTCCAATACTTTGGCCACCTCATGCGAAGAGTTGACTCATTGGAAAAGACTCTGATGCTGGGAGGGATTGGAGGCAGGAGGAGAAGGGGACGACAGAGGATGAGATGGCTGGATGGCATCACTGACTCGATGGACGTGAGTCTGAGTGAACTCTGGGAGCTGGTGATGGACAGGGAGGCCTGGCGTGCTGCAATTCATGGGGTCACAAAGAGTCAGACACAACTGAGCGACTGAACTGAACTAAACCATAGAAGACTTCTCTTGTTGTTGTTCAGTCACCCAGTTGTGTCCTGACCCTGTGGACTCCAGCACACCAGGCCTCCCTCTCTCAGCATCTCCCTAAATTTGGCAAGTTCAAGTCCAATGCATACAGTCCAGTCATCTCATCCTTGGACACCCTCTTCTTAATGCCCTCAATCTTTCCAAGCATCAGGGATTTTTCCAATGAGTCAGCTGTTCGCATAATATTACCAAAATACAGGAGCTTCAGCTTCAGCATCAGTCCTTCCAATGAGTATTCTATTACCACAGACTTTTCTAGGTATTGCTTAATATCACTATTCTTTTTACAGCAAAACCTATTATAAGAATTGTCAATGTTTGTCTTCATTTGATTTCTTTCTATTTTCTAAATAAATGCAACAAAATTTACTCTCTGTTAATTCTCTCTTCCAGGTCACTCATTTTGACTGTGAAGACCAAAGGTAATTTTTAGCCTCCTTACTCTATCAGCATTTGATAGAGTTCATTATGCCTTGTTAGATGGTTTATTCACATGGCCTCCAGGAATCACTCTCTCCTAATCCTCTTCTTACATTACTGGCCTCACTCACCTGAATTTCATAGGTCAAAGAAGACCAGGGCTCAGTCCTGGATTCCTACCCTAGTGAACTCACTGTAAACAACCTCTATGTCTCATGATTTTATATTCCATCTATTTCTAAAGATGAAAAATTAACAGATTGAGTTTTGACTTAAAACTTAACATACAAACATCTTCAAAGACCATTGGATTTCTAAGCAGTATTCAAAAATTCACATGTAAAATGCACAAAAGCAACTACTTGGTTTGGATTCCCACTGATCCAGAAAGTAGCTGTTTTGTTTGTCTTCCCCATCTCCATAAACAGAAACTTTGTTCTGTTTTGCCTTGACAAAATTGTTTACAATGCCCTGATTCTTATTTCTTTTTAATTTTTGTTGGTCTGCAGTTGATTTAAAATGTATTAGAGTCTGCTATACTGCAAAGTGAATCAGTTATACATATACATACATACACTCTCTTTAAAATTCTTTTCTAATATAGGTTATGAGAGAGTATTGAGAACAGATTCCTGTGCTAAACAGTAGGTACTTATTAGCTATCTATTTTATCTATAGTAGTGTGTTTATTTCAATCCCAGTCTCCCAATTTATCCCTTCCCAACTTTCAACCCTGGTAACCATAAGTTTATGTTCTACATCTGTGACTCTATTTCTGTTTTGTAAATAATATACTATGTTTTTAGACTCCACATATAAGTGATATCGTGTATTTTCTTTCTGACTTACTTTACCCAGTATGATAATCTCTAGGTCCATCAGTGTTGCTGCAAATGACATTATTTTATTATTTTTTTTAAATAGCTGAATAATATCCCCTTGTATATATGTGCCACTTCTTTATCCATTTCTCTGTTGATTGACATTTATGTTACTTATATTTCCTAGCTATTATAAATAGTGCTGCAATGAACACTGGGGTGCAGAATGTTTTTTTTTTTTTTTTTTCAAAATATGGTTTTCTCTGGATAAATGCCCAGGAATGGGATTACAAGATCATATAATAGCTCTATGTTTAGTTTTTCAGAGGAACCTCCATACTGTTCTCCATAGTGGCTGTATCAATTTACATTCCCACTTACATTGTAAGGGTTTCTATTTTCTCCACACTCTCTCTAGCATTTATTCTTTGTAGATTTTTTGATGATGGATATTCTAATCAGTGTGAGGTAATACCTAATTGTATTTCTAATTTTCATTTCTCTGATAATTTATGATGTTGAGAATCTTTTCATGTATTTTTTGGTCATCTGTATGTCTTCTTTGCAGAAATGTCTATTTATGTTTGCCCATTTTTTATTGACTTTTATTTTTGTTATTGAAATGAACTGTTTGTATATTTTGAAGATTAATCCCTTGTTGGTAGCTTCACTTGCCAATATTTTCTCCAATTATATGGATTGTCTTTTTGTTTTGTTTCTAGCTTCTATTATTGTACAAAAAGCCTTTGAGCCTCTAGAAAGTGGATCAAAAAAGATCTTCCACTATTTATAGCAGAGACTTATCTGTTTATGCTTCCCCCTAAGAATTTTAGTGTCTAACTTTATATGTAGCACTTTCATCCATTTTTAGTTTTATTTTAATCTATTTTTCTGTTTTCTTTTTTTGTATGGTGTTAGAGAATGTTCTAATTATATTTTTTTTACAAGTAGCTGAAGAGTTTACCCAGAACCACTAATTAAAGAGACTGTCTTTTCTCCATTGTCAGTTTTTGCCTACTTTGTCATAGATTAAGTGACAATAGGTGCTTGGATTTATCTCTGGATTTTCTAACCTGTTGCATTTATCTGTGTTGCTGTTTCTGTGCCTGTACCACTCTGTTTTGAAGATTATAGATTTCTAGTATAGTCTGAAGTTAGAGAATCTGACTCCTTCAGTTCATTTTCTTTTCTCAAGATCACTTCAGATATTTGGAATTTTTGTGTGAATTCAAATTATAAATTTTTTGTTCTAATTGTGTGAAAAAATGCCTTTGGTTATTTGATAGGGAATGCATTAAATCTGTAGATTGCTTTGAGTAGTATAGCCATTTTCACAGTATTGATTCTCACAATCCAAGAACATAGTATATCTCTCCATCTGTTTTGTCAACATTGATTTCTTTCTTTGGTATCTTACATTTTTTGAAGTAAAGATCTTTTTTCTCTTTAGGTAGGTTTATCCCTATATAATTTTAAATTGTTGATGTCATGGTAAATGGGGTTATTTCCTTAATTTCTGTTTCTGATCTTTCATTGTTAGTGTATAGGAATGCAACAGATTTCTATGTAATAATTTTGCATCCTGCAACTTTACCAAAATTATGATAAATTCTAGTAACTTTCTGGTAACATGTTTAGGATTTTCTATGTATACATATTGTGTCATCTGCAAAAAAAAAGTGACAACTTTACTTCTTTTCCTATCTAAATTCTTTTTATTTCATTTTCTTCTCTGATTGTCATGGCAAGTCATAGTTTTTGACTTCAAAAACTATGTTGAATAAAAGTGGTGAGAGTGGACACCCTTGTTGTGTTCCTGGTCTTAGAAGAAATGTTTTTGGATTTTCACCAGTGAGAGTGATGTTTGCTATGGATTTGTTATATATGGCCTTTAATATGTTGAGGTTTCCTCTATATCCACTTTCTTGAGTTTTTTAATATATTTGTTTATCATAAATGGATGTTGAATTTTGTCAAGAGTTTTTTTCTGCTGAGATGATCATTTGCTTTTATTCTTCAATTTTTTAATATGGTGTATAACATCAATTGATTTGCATTTACTAAAGAATCCTTGCATCCCTAGAATAAATCCTTCTTTCTCAGGGTATATAATCCTTTTAATGTGGCATTGGATTCTGTTTACTAGAGTTTTGTTGAGATTTTTTTGTATGTCTGTTCATTCCTGATATTTGTCTGTAATTTTGTTTTTTCTGTGTGATCTCATTGTCTGGTTTTGGTATCAGGGTGATAGTGGCCTTGTACAATGAGCTTAGGAATATTTCTTCCTCTGCAATTATTTGGAAGAGTTTCAGAAGCAGCACTGTTAACTCTATGAATGTTTGATAGAATTTGACTTTGAAACCATCTGGTCCTGAACTTTTGCTTGCTTGGCTTTTTTTCAAATCACAGTTTCAATCTCATTACTTGTGATTTGTCTATTCATATTTTCTTTTTCTTCCTGGTTCAGTCTTTAAAAGTTATAGCTTTAAAAAATTTTTTGATCCTTTGTATTTCTGTAATTTAAGTTGTAACTGCTTCTTTTTAATTTATAATTTTATTGACATGAGTTTTCTCTGTTTTTTCCTTGATGAGTCTCACTAAAGGATTAACAATTTTGTTTATCTTCTCAGAGAATTAGCTTTTCATTTCATTGTTCTTTGCTATTGTCTTTTTCATCTCTATTTTATTTATTTCTTCTCTGATTTTTATAATTTCATTCCTTTTATTGACTTTGGGTTTTCCTTGTTCTTTTTATAGTCTTTCTCTGGTTGCTTTAGATGTATGGTTACGTTGGTTATTTGAGATTTTTCTTGTGTCCTGAGATAAGATTATAATGCTATAAAGTTCCCTCTTAGAACTATTTTTGCTGTATCCCAAAGGTTATGTATCATCATATTTATTTCCAGATTTTTTTTTGGTTTCCTCTTTGATTTCTTCTGTAATCCATTGATTGTTTAGTACCATTGTTTAGTCTTCATGTGTCTGTGTTTTTTTTTTTATATATATTTTTTTCTTCATAATTGATTTCTAATCTCACAGCCTTGTGGTTGGAAAAATGCTTGATATGATTTCAATTTTTTTTAACTTACCAAGGCTTGATTGTGGCAATATGTGATCTATCCTTTAAAATGTTCTTTGTACACTTGAGAAGAATATGTGTTCTGTTGTTGTGAGATGAAATATTTTTAAAGTGTGAGTTATGACTATGGGTTCTCTTTTGTCACTTAAAGTTTATTTCCTTATTAATTTTCTGTCTGGATCATCTGCCCTTTGGTGTAAATAAAGTTTTTTAAGATCTACCACTATTATTGTGTTAGTGTTCATTTCCCTTTTTTACGGCTATTAACATTTAGCTTATATATTCCTATTTTGGTAGCATATATATTTACAATTGTTTTATCTTCTTGGAGTCATCCTGTCATTATTATGTATTGTCCTTCTTTGTCTATTATAAGTCTCTATTTTAAAGTTTATTTGTCTGATATGAGTATTGCTAGCCCAGTTTTTCTTTGATTCTCATTTTAATGGAATATTTTTTTCCATCCCCTCATGTTCAGTCTGTATGTTTCCCTATGTCTGAAGTAGGTCTCTATGGCCAGCATATGTGCAGATCTTGGTTTTGTATCCATTTGGGTAGTCTATGACTTTTGGTTGGAGCATTTAATCCATTTACTTTTAAGGTAATTATTGACTTTTTTTCTTATTGTAATTTTCTTAATTGTCTTGTGTTTACTTTTCTAGGTCTTTTCTCGTTTCCTTACTCTTTTTGTTTTTTCTCTTTTTCTGTGGTTTGACTATCATTTCTAGTGTTTTCATTTTTTATTTGTATCTATTATAGTTTTTTTTTTGTGATTTGCATTTTCCGTGAGATTTGATATAGCAGTCTAGGTATATATATAAGATTTTATAAAAGACTTGGTCTTTTCATTTTAAGCACAATTTCCATATTTTATTTTTTTTTATTTTTTTCCATTTTTCTTTTTATTTTACTTTACAATTCTGTATTGGTTTTGCCATACATTGACATGAATCCACCACATATTTTACATTTGTACTCTCCTCTTCTCAAGGTTGCTGGTTTTGATATCATATTGGTGGTGAATAATTTCCTACATTAACTCTTTTTTTTTTTTTTTTTTTGCCTTTTAAAGTGAGGTTTTACATTTGTTAAATTCTTGTTTCTAGTTGTGGCCTCTTTTTTACCTTGGAATAGAGAATTTCTTTTACATTTGTTATAAAGCTGGTTTGTTTGTGATGAATTATCTTTTCTTGTCTGTAAAGCTTTTCATTTCATCAAATATGAATGAGAGTCTTTCTGGGTAGAGTAGACATGGTTGTAGATATTTCCCTTTCATCACGTTAAATATACTGTGCCACTCCCTTCTGGCCTGCATAATTTCTGCTGAAAAATCAGTTGATAACCTTATGGGTATTCCCTTGTATGTTGTTTTGCTTTACCCTTGTTGTTTTTATTATTTTTTCTTTGTATTTAATTTTTGTTATTAATATGTGTCTCTTGTGTTCCTCCTTCAGTTCACTTCAGTTCCTTAGTCCTGTTCGAATCTTTGCAACCTGTTGACTGCAGCACATCAGACTTCCTGGTTCATCACAAACTCCCAGAGCTTGCTCAAACTCATGTCCATTGAGTTGGTGATGCGATCCAACCATCTAATCCTCTCTAGCCCCCTTATCCTCCTGCCTTCAATCTTTCACAGCATCAGGGTCTTTTCCAATGAGTTAGCTCTTTGCATGAGAGGGCCAAAATATTGGAGCTTCAGCTTCAGCATCAGTCCTTCCAATGAATATTCAGGACTGATTTCCTTTAGGATGGACTGGTTAGATCTCCTTCCAGTCCAAGTGACTCTCAAAAGTCGTCTCCAACACCACAGTTCAAAAGCATCAATTCTTCAGTGCTCAGTTTTCTTTATAGCCCAACTGTCACATCCATACATGACTACTGGAAAAACCAAAGCTTTGACTAGACGGACCTTTGTTGGCAAAGTAACACCTCTGCTTTTTAATATGCTCTCTAGGTTTGTCATAGCTTTTCTTCCAGGGAGGAAATGTGTTTTAATTCCATGACTAAACTCACCATCTGCAGTGATTTTGGAGCCCCCCAAAATAAAATCTCACTGTTTCTGTTGTTTCCCCATCTATTTGTCATGAAGTGATAGGACCGGATGCCATGATCATAGTTTTTTGAATGCTAAGTTTTAAGCCAGCTTTTTCACTCTCCTCTTTCACTTTTTAAAGAGGCTGTTCAGTTCCTCTTTGCTTTCTGCCATAAAGGTGGTGTCATTTGCATATCTGAGGTTATTGATATTTCTCGCAGCAATTTTGATTCCAGCTTGTGCTTCATCCATCCAGGCTTTTCCCATGATGTACTTTGCATATAATTTAATTAAGCAGGGTGACAATACACAGCCTTAATGCATTCCTTTCCCAATTTTAAACTAGTCTGTTGTTCCGTGTTTGGTTCTTATTGTTGCTTCTTGACCTACATACAGATTTCTCAGGAGGCAGATAAGGTGATCTGGTATTCCCATCTCTTGAAGAATTTTCCACAGTTTGTGTTGATGCACACAACCAAAGGCTTCAGAGTAGGCAACAAAGCAGAAGTAGATGTTTTTCTGGAATTCTTGTGCTTTTTTGATGATTCAACCAATGTTGCCAATTTCATCTCTGATTCCTCAGTTCAGTTCAGTTCATCACTCATTCAAGTCTGACTTTTTTGCAACCCCTTGGACTGCAGTACGCCAGACCTCCAATTCCTCTGCCTTTTCTAAATACAGCTTGTGGGAGAGGGAGAGGGTTGGATAATTTGAGAGAATGGCATTGAAACATGTATAATATTACATAAGAAATGAATCACCAGTTTTTGTTGTTGTTGTCTTTTTTGATAATAGCCACTCTGACAGGTGATAGGTGATATCTCACTGTGGGTTGATTTGCATTTCCCTGACGATTAGCAATGTTGAGTGTCTTTTCAGGTATTTGTTGGCCATCTGTATGTCTTCTTTGGAAAACTGTCTTTTCAGGACTTCTCTGTTATTTAACCAGGTTGTTTGTGGGTTTTTTTATTGGTTCTTGTTTGTTTTGGGTGTTGAATTGTATAAGTTCTTTATATATATTAATCCCTTATTGGATGTACAATTTGTAAATATCTTTTATTCAGTAGGCTGCCTTTTTGTTTTGTTGATAGTTTCCTTCACTCTGTGAAAGCTTTTTAGTTCAATGTAGTCCCATTTGTTTATTTTTGCTATTGTTTTCTTTGCTTGAAAAGATTTTTTTTTTTTTAAGTGCTTAGAATGTCAGAGAACATGTCTATGTTTTCTTCTAGGAGTTTTCTGGTTTTGTGTTTTATATTTAGGTCTTTAATCTATTTGACATTTGTTTTTGCACATGCTGTAAAAAGATATTCTAAATTGATTCTTTTGCCTTCCCAGTACCATTTATTGAAGAGATGACTCCTTTGTCCTAGATGAATTGACCACATAAGTGTGGGTTTATTTCTATATCTTCTTTACTATTCCATTGTTCTATGTCTCTGTGATGACCTTAAGCTGATGATCTCTTAAGGTGAACTCATTCTAACAGCCCTGCAATTTCACTTCCCATTGCCACATATAGTTTTTGATGTGTTTTACATCTTTTTGTATCTCTTAATTACCTATTGTTGGTATAGATAATTTTACTACCTTTGTCTTTTAAATTTCTTTACTAGTTTTACAAGAGGTTGATCATCTACGTTTATTATGTGCTTGCCTTTACCATTTGAGACATTTTCTCTTGTAATTTACATATTTCTAGTCATGATCTTTTCTACTTAGAGAAGTTCTATTATTGTTTCTTATAAGGTCAGGATAGTGGTGCTGAATTCTTGCCACTTTTACTCGTGTGTCAGTTCAGTTCTGTCACTCAGTCATGTCCAATCCTTTGTGACCTTATGGACTGTAGCACACCAGGCTTCCCTGTCCATCGCCAACTTCCAAGGCTTGCTCAGACTCATGTCCATCAAGTCAGTGATGCCATCCAGCCATCTCATCTTCTGTTGTCCCCTTCTTCTCCTGCCTTCAAACTTTCCCAGCATCACGGTCTTTTCCAATGATGATTTTTGCATCAAGGCCAAAGTATTGGAATTTCAGCTTCAGCATCAGCCTTTCCAATGAATATTCAGGACTGATTATCTTTAGGATTTCTAGTTTGATTTCCTTGCCATCCAAGGAACTCTCAAGAGTCTTCTTCAACACCATAGTTCAAAAGCATCAATCCTTTGGTGCTCTGCTTTTTTTATACTCCAACTTTCAAATGCATACATGACTACTGGAAAAACCATAGCTTTGACTAAATGGACCTTTGTTGGAGTAATGTCTCTGCTTTTTAACATACTTGTGTATAAAACTATTTCTTCTTCAAATGTGAGAACTTCATGGGTAAAGTATTCCTTTTTTTTTTAAACTGGTATGTTTTATTTATTTCTTGATTTGACTACAACATTTAGCCTCTATTTTTCATGGTTCAAGTAGTCTTCATTTGTAGGTTTTTACTTTCATCACTTAAAATGTGTTATGTAAGTCCCTTCAGACCTATAAAGTCTCTGCTAAAAAGTTGGTTGATAATCTTAGGAGATTTCCATTGTATATACCTGTTGCTTTTCTCTAACTGCTTTAAAAAGTCTTCCTTTATATTTAATTTTATTTTTTTTTTATTACAATATGTCTTTGTGTGGACCTCTGTGCGTTCAACATGTTTGGAAATTTCTTTCCTTCCTGAACTTGGATATCTGTCTCCTTTCCCAATTTTTAGGGAGATTTTCAACTATTCTGTCTTCAAGTAAGTTCTCTGCCTCTTTTCTATCTGACTCCTCCTCCTGGTATCCCTATAATGTGAATGCCTGTTGTGATTCAGAGTTCTCTTAAACATACTTTTATTATTATTATTATTTCTATTTTCTGCTCAGCTTGAGTATTTTCCACAACATTGTCTTCCAATTTGTGGTTTCGTTTCTGTATATAATCTAGTCTACTCTTGATTCCTTCTAGTGTGTGTATATACATTTTTCAGCTATTGTATTCTTCAGTTCTGTTTGGTTCTTCTTTATGTGTTCTAACTCTTTGCTAAAATTCTCCCTGTGTTCACCCATTCTTTTCCCAAGTTTGTTGAGAATCTTTATGATCACTTTTTGTACACTCCTTATCAAGTAGATCGCTTATCTCCACTTTGTTTGTTCTTCTAAAGTTCGGTCTTATTCTTGTGTTTAGAACATCTTCCTCTATGTCCACATTTTCCCTAATTCTCTGTGTTTATTTCAATGCATTGGGTAGTTTGATTATATCATTCAACCTTGGAGAAGAGATATTATATATTAGGAGATAGTCTATGGGGCCCAGCAGCACACCATCCTCTTGTCAGCAGGATTAAATGCTTTAGGCATGCCCCCTAAATGGGCTGTGTGGGTTCTTCTGTTATGACAGGGCTGGTAAGTGCTGTGAGTTTGGCCCCTGGCCTTGTAAGCATGTGAGGTTTCTGCATGAACCCCTTAGGAGCAGTATCTCTGCTTCCCATAGTGTTATGGCTTCTCATAAACAACCCCTCTGGCCTTTAAAGCCAGATGTTCTGTAGGCCCATCTTCCTTGCACAGGACCCCATGGCTGGAGAGCTCATTGCGGGTCTCACACCCCTCACTCCTTATGACTATCCTTCTGCTAGTGGATTGCCCACATGGGAATGTGGGCATCTCCATCCTTCCTATTCATTTTCTTTTATTTCCTCCTTCACACCTTTAAGTTGTGGAAATTTTTCTCTCCTACTATTTCTCCTGTATCTTCTTTATTCTTAGATATAGTTGTTTCCTAAATAGTTATAATTTTGGTATATTTACGGCAGGAGGTGAGCTCAGGGTCTTCCTACTCTTCTATCTATAGAGTATCAAAGGTTACACTTGTCTTTTGAAGCCAGGCATTGGTCTCTCTTCTCTAGCTATGAAAGTCATAGGTGGCATCTTCTTCTAACATAAAAAAAAAGTTTTATCTATATCAAAATTTTGTTTTGTGTAGCCACCTTCATTTGTATCTGAAATAGGTCTAGATAGCAGATCTGTTGCAGCTTCTATATCAGCAATTGCTTCTTCATCTTGTACTTCTTTGTTTTAAAGCTGGTTTCTTTCCTTAAGCCTCCTGAGTCAAATTCTACAAGGTTCATTTTTTGTGGGGAGGGAGGGTGGTCGAAATTTCTTCACCTCACTAAACCTTCATGGAATTGAAGGTAGTTAGGGCATTGTTCTGGATTAGACTTTGACTTAAGAGAATATTGTGCCTGGTTTCATCTTCTACTCAGAGCACTCAAACTTTCTCTATATCAGCAATAAAGTGTTTTGCTTTCTTATCATTCATGTAGTAGTACTTTTAATTCCCATCAAGAACTTTTATTTTGCATTCATGACTTGACTAACTGACGTAAGAGGTCTAGCTTTTAGCCTGTTAAGTCTGTTAAGTCACTTCAGTTGTGTCCAACTCTGCGCAATCCCATAGACGGCAGCCCACCAGGCTCCCCCGTCCCTGTGATTCTCCAGGCAAGAACACTGGGGTGGGTTGCCATTTCCTTCTACAATGCAAGAAAGTGAAAAGTGAAAGTGAAGTCGCTTAGTCGTGTCCGACTCTCAGCGACCGCATAGACTGCAGCCTTCCAGGCTCCTCCGTCCTTGGGATTTTCCAGGCAAGAGTCCTGGAGTGGGGTGCTATTGCCTTCTCCGAGCTTTTAGCCTAGCTCAGCTTTAAACATGCCTTCCTCACCACACTCACCCTTTTCTAGTTTTTGAGTTAAAGTAAAAAGATGTGCTACTCTTTCTTTCACTTCATAAAGGCTACTATAGAGTTTTTAATTGGGCTTATTTCAATATTGTTGTGTCCCACAAAATAGAGTGGCCTGAGCAGAAGAGAGAGACAGGGAACAACTGATTGGTGGAACAGTCAGAATGCACACAACATTTACTGATTAAGTTCACCTTATTATATGGACATATAATAGCTCAGTTGGTAAAGAATCTGCCTGAAATGTGGGAGATCTGGGTTCAGTCCCTGGGTTGGGAAGATCCTCCAGAGAAGGGAAACATTAGCTACTCCAGTATTTTGGCCTGGAGAATTCCAAGGAATGTATAGTCCATGGGGTCTCAAAGAGTCAGACACAGACATGACTGAGCAACTTTCACTTTCACTTCATTATATGGGCAGGGTTCTTGGCAACCCAAAACAGTTACAACATGCATGCTTAGTTGCATGCTCAGTCATGTCTGACTGTGACCCATTTGACTGTAGACCACCAGGATCTTCTGTCCATACGATTTTTCAGACAAGAATACTGGAGTGGGTTGCTATTTTCTTCTCCAGAGTATCTTCCTGATTCAGGGATAGTGCTCACATCTCCTGTGCCTCCTGCATTTCAGACAGATTATTTACCAGCTGAGCCATCAGAGAAGCCCCTGAAAAATTACAGCAGTGACATCAAAGATCACTTATTACAGATGACCATATAATAACTGGAACATTTAAAATATTGGGAAAATTATCAAAATGTGGCACAGAGACATAAATTGAGCAAAAGCTGTTGGAAAATGACAGTATTTCCTCAATGTTGGTTTTCCACAAACCTTCAATTTGTAAAAAAATGAAATATCTGCAAAGCATGATAAAGTAAGGTATGGCTGTATTTAGGAATGTGTGTTTGGATTGCAAGCATACATTGTTATTGTTGCTTTTAAATCATGTTTTAGTTTCAGTGTCTAGAGTATGGTCTCATAAAATGATTTTAAAAATTTTCTTGTGTGGTGGTGGTTTAGTCACTAAGTTATGTCAGGCTCTTGCAACCCCATGGACTGTAGCCCGCCAGGCTCCTCTGTCCATGGGATTTTCCAGGCAATAATATTAGCGTGGGTTGTCATTTCCTTCTCCAGGGTATCTTCCTGACCCAGGAACTGAAGCCACATTTCCTGCACTGCAGGCAGATTCTTTACCACTGAGCCTCCAGGGAAGCCCAAAATTACTTTAGACTGGACTTTTGCTTAATATATGGTTAGTTCTCTCTTTTTCTAAACTTTGTTAAAATATTTTCAAGATAATTTCATTGTTTAATGAAATCATTGAAGCAAAACTAGACTTTGCTGCAGTAAACCAGAAATAGGTTTTTTACATGAGTCTGGTTAATTCTTATAAATGCTTTATGTATACATTAGATAATGAGTATTCTCTAATTGTTGCACACAGAAACAAACCTCCATTGCTGTCCTGTAAATAAATTCTTCAGTATCATTTTTCTAGATTTCATATATATGCATTAGAATACAATATTTCTCTTTCTCTTTCTGACTTACTTCAGTCTGTATAATAGTCTCTAGGTTCACTCACCTCATTAGAACTGACTCAAATGTGTTCCTTTTTATGGTTGAGTAATATTCCATCATGTATATGTACCATAACTTCTTTATTCATTCATCTGTCAATGGACATCTGTGTTGCTTCCATGTTCTAGCTATTGTAAATGGTGCTGCAATGAACAGTGGGATAAATGTGTCTTTTTCAATTTTGGTTTCCTCAAAATATATGCCTAGGAGTGGGATTGCTGGGTCTTATAATGGTTTTATTATTTTTTTTTTTAAGGAATCTCCATACAGTCTTCAATAGTGGCTGTATCAACTTAGACTCCCACCAACATTACAAGAGTGTTCTCTTTTCTCCACAACCTCTCCAGTGTTTATTGTTTGTAGACTTTTTGATGATGGCCATTCTGACTGATGTGAGGTGACATCTCATTATCATTTTGATCTGCATTTCTCTAATAAGGAGTGATCCTGAGCATCTTTTCATGTGTTTGCTAGCCATCTGTATGTCTTCTTTTGAGAAATGTCTGTTTAGGTCTTTTCCCACCTTTTGATTGGGTTGTTTGCTTTTCTAGTATTGAGTAGTATGAGCTACTTATATATTTTGGAAATTAATCCTTTGTCAGTTGTTTCATTTGCTATTATTTTCTCCCATTCTGAAGGTTGTCTTTTCACCTTGCTTATAGTTTCCTTTACTGTGCAAAAACTTTTAAGTTTAATCAGGTCCCGCTTGTTTACTTTTGTTTTTATTTCTGTTCCTCCAAGAGGTGGATCATAGAGGATCTTGCTTTGATTTATGTCATTGAGCGTTCTGCCTATATTTTCCTCTAAGAGTTTTATAGTTTCTAATCTTACATTTAGGTCTTTAATCCATTTTGAGTTTATCTTTGTGTATGGTGGTAGGAAGTGTTCTAATTTCATTCTTTTATATAGCTGTCCAGTTTTCCCAGCACCATTTATTTAAGAGGCTGTCTTTGCCCCCATTGTATATTCTTGTCTCCTTTGTCAAAAATAAGGTACCCATAGGTACATGAGTTTATTTCTGGGCTTTCTATCTTATTCCATTGGTCTATATTTCTGTTTTTATGCCAGTACCATACTGGTACTGCCTTGATGAATGTAGCTTTGTAGTATAATCTGAAGTCAGGGAAGGTTGATTCTCCAGCTCCATTCTTCTTTCTCAAGACTGCTTTGGCTGTTGAGGGTCTTCTGTGTTTCCACATGAACTGTGAAATTTTTTGTTCTAGTTCTGTGAAAAATGACATTAGTAATTTGATAGGGATCACATTGAATCGTTAGATTTCACTTGGTAGTATAGTCATTTTCACAATATTGACTCTTCCAACTCAGGAACATGGAATAGCTCTCCATCTGTTTATGTCATCTTTGATTTCTTTCATTGGTGTCTTATAATTTTCTGTGTACAGTTCTTTTGTCTCCTAGGTAAGTTTATTCCTAGATATTTATTCTTTTTGTTGCAATGGTGAATGGAATTGATTCCTTAATTTCTCTTTCTGATGTTTCATTGTTAGTATATAGAAAGGCAAGTGATTTCTGTGTATTAATCTTGTATCCTGTAACTTTGCTAAATTCACTGATTAGCTGTAGTAATTTTCTGATACTCTCTTTAGGGCTTTCTATGTACAGTATCATGTCATCTGCAAACAGTGAGAGCTTTAATTCTTCTTTTCTAATCTGATTTCCTTTTATTTCTTTTTCTTTTCTGATTGCTGTAGCTAGGACTTCCAAAATTATGAGGAGTAATAGTGGTGAAAGTAGACACCCTGGTCTTGTTCCTGATATTAGAGGGAATGCTTTTAGTTTTCCACCATTGAGAATAATGTTTGCTGTAGGCTTACCATATATGGCCTTTACTATGTAGATTCCTTTTATACCCGTTTTCTGACGTTTTCATCATAAATGGGTGCTGAATTTTGTCAAAGACTTTTTCTGCATCTATTGAGATTATCATATGCTTTTTATCTTTCAATTTGTTAATATGGTGTATCACATTAATTGATTTGTGTGTATTGAAGAATCCTTGCATCCCTGGAATAAACCCAACTTGATCATGGTGTATGAGCTTTTTGATGTGTTGTTGAATTCTGTTTGCTTAAATTTTGTTGAGGATTTTTGCATCTGTGTTCATCAGTGATATTGGCCTGTAGTTTTATTTTTCAGTGCTTTCTTTGTCTGGATTTGGTATTAGGTTGATGGTGGCCTCATAGAATGCATTTGAAAGTGTTCCTTCCTCTGAAATTATTTGAAAAAGTTTTAGAAGGATAGGCATTAGCTCTTCTCTAAATGTTTGATATAAATCTCCTGTGGAGCCATCTGGTCCTGGGCTTTTGTTTTTTAGAAGATTTTTTTTTTTTTTTTAATCACAGTTTCAATTTCAGTGCTTGTAATTGGGTTGTTCATAATTTCCATTTCTTCCTGGTTCAGTCTCAGAAGATTGAACTTTTCTATGAATTTGCCCAGTCCTTCCAGGTTATCCATTTTATTGCCATATACTACTACTACTAAGTCACTTCAGTCATGTCCGGCTCTGTGTGACCCCATAGATGGCAGCCTACCAGGCTCCCCTGTCCCTGGGATTCTCCAGGCAAGAACACTGGAGTGGGTTGCCATTTCCTTCTCCAGGTTATTACCGTATAGTTGTTTATAATAGTCATAATCCTTTGGATTTCTGCATTGTCTGTTGTAACCTCTCCTTTTTCATTTCTAATTTTGTTTATTTGCTTCTTCTCTCTTTTCTTCTTGGTGAGTCTCACTAAAAATTTGTCAATTTTATCTTCTCAAAGAACCAGCTTTTAGTTTTATTAATTTTTACTGTTGCTTCCTTCATTTATTTTTCATGTACTTCTGATCAGATCTTTATGATTTCTTTCCTTCTAATTTCTTTTGTTGTTGTTGTTGTTATTGTTATTGTTGTTCTTATTCCTTTTCCAGCTGTTTTAGGTGTAAGGCTAAGTTGTCTATTTGATGTTTTCCTTGTTTGTTGAGGTAGGATTTTATTCCTATAAACTTCCCTCTTAGAACTGCTTTTGCTGCATCCCACAGTTTTTGAGTTGTCATGTTTTCATTGTCATTTGTTTCTAGAAAATTTTTTATTTCCCTTTTGATTTTTTCAGTAACTTGTTGCTTATTTATAAAACGTATTGTTTCATCTTCATGTCTTTGTGTTTTTTACAGGTTTTTTTCCCCTTGTAATTGGTATCTAGTCTCACAGTGTTGTGGTAAAAGAAAATGCTTGATAAGATTTCAATTTTCTTAAATTTACTTAGGTTTGATTTGTGACATAAGATGTGATCTCTCCTGGTGAGTGTTCCTTGTACCCTTGAGAAGAAGGTTTATTTTTCTGCATTTGGATGGAAGATCCTGAAGGAATCAATGAGATCCATCTCATCCAATGTATCATTTAAGATTTGTGTTTTCTTATTAATTTTCTATTTTGATGATCTGTCTATTGGTTGTGAGTGGGGTGTTAACATCTCCTACTATTATTGTGTTAATGCCAATTTTTCCTTTTATGTCTGTTAGTGTTGGTCTTATGTATTGAGATGCTCCTATCTTGGGTGTATAGATATTTACAATTGTTTTGTCTTCTTCTTGGATTGATCCCTTGATCATTATGTAGTGCCCTTCTTTATCTCTTGTATTCTCTTTATTTTAAGGTCTATTTTGTCTGATATGAGGATTGCTACTCCAGCTTTCTTTTGCTTCCCATTTGCATGGAATATATTTTTCCATCCTCTCACATTCAGTCTATATGTGTCTTTAGGTCTGAAGTGGGTTTCTTGTAGACAGCGCATATATATGGGTGTTGTTTTTGTATCCATTCAACCAGTCTATGTCCTTTTGGTTTCTGCCCTTTAAGGTTGGTCCAGGGGTTTGTGTAAGCTTTGTACAGGGTGAAATTTGTGCTGAGTTTGTTGTTGTTGTTGTTTGATTGTTTTTGTTTTTGTTTTTGGTCTGTTTTTATTTTTATTTGTTGTTTTTAAATATTTACATGTTGTGTTGGTTTCTGCCATACAATAATAGAAATCAGCCATAATTATGCATACATTGTGTCCCTCCTGAGCCTCCCCCATCCCATCCTCCCAGGTCACCACAGAGCACAAGACTGGACTCCCTGTGCTAAACAGCCACTTTTCACCAGCTATCCATCTTACACCTGATAGAGTATATATGTTGATGCTACTTTCTCCATATGTCCCACTCTCTCCCTACTCGACTGTGTCCTTAAGTGCATTCTCTACATCTGTGTCTCCACTCCTTCTCTGCAAATAGGTTCATCAATATCATGGTGTCTTTTGATGATTATCTTTAATGTAGTGTAAATTATCTGTTGCTTGCTCCATAGTTTGGGTATTGGGTGCTCTGTTTCAAAGTCTTTGCTTACTCTGCAAGTAACCAGATATCTTCCTCTATTATCTTCAGAAGCTTTGTTGTTTAGATTAAATCTGTAATCATCCTCAAAAGTATGTTTGTGAGGCACAGTGCATATTGTATTATCTATCTGTATAGGTGAGAGTCTACTATGTGAATCTCTATTCTACTGTGTGTTTGTGTATCCTTGTAAAAATGTTAGCATGCTTAATTATTATTGCGTTGTAAAATGTCTTGATGTCTTGAATAGTCTTTCTGCTTTGATATTTTAACATATTAATGTTTGATTACACTCTATCTTTGTTGATGCACATGGGCTTTCTCTAGTTGTAGTGAGCAGGGGCGACTCTCTGCCGTGGTGTTTTTGTTTTTCTTCTGATAGGCAAGGCTGAGTGAGATGGTAATCCTGTCTGTTGATGATTGGGTTTGTATTTTTGTTCTGGTTGTTGTTTAGATGAGGCATCCTGCACAGTCTGCTACTGGTGGTTGGATGATGCTGGCTCTTGTATTCAAGTGGTTTCCTTTGTTTGAAATCTCACCATTTGATACTCCCTGGGTTAGTTCTTTGATTGTCTAGGGTCTTGGAATCAGTGCTCTTACTCCCAAGGCTGAGGGCTTGATCTCTGTTCAGGAACAAAGATTCCACAAGTAGTTTTCTATGGCATTAAGTGAGATTAAAACAAATACTCCCAAACAAGAAACTAAGGTGCACCCCAGACAAATGGCAGTTACAAAATTGGGCAAATATTAACTAAAATAATGGAATATACACATATACATATACACCCATAAGCAAGATCAAAACAGCCCAACAAAAATTAAGTACAGTAGATTGACAAGATGGACAAAGGAAATAAAAAAAAATTATATCTACCAGTTAAGAACAAAACTAACTAAAGCACAAACTAAAGCCCAAAGTTTTGTTTTGATCGCAGCACTGTTTATAATAGCCAGAACATGGAAGCAACCTAGATGCCCATCAGCAGATGAATGGATAAGAAAGCTGTGGTACATATACATAATGGAGAATTACTCAGCCATTAAAAAGAATACATCTGAATCAGTTCTAATAAGGTGGATGAAACTGGAGCCAATTATACAGAGTGAAGTAAGCCAGAAAGAAAAACACCAATACACTATACTAAAAATATAGTATAAAGATGGTAATGATAACCCTGTATGCAAGACAGCAAAAGAGACACAGATGTATAGAACAGTCTTTTGGACTCTGTGGGAGAGGGAGAGGGTGGAATGATTTGGGAGAATGGCATTGAAACATGTATAATATCATGTAAGAAATGAATCGCCAGTCTAGGTTCAATGCAGGATACAGGATGCTTGGGGCTGGTGCACTGGGAATACCCAGAGAGATGGTATGGGGAGGGTGGTGGGACGGGGGTTCAGGATTGGGAATTCATGTATACCTGTGGTGGATTCATGTTGATGTATGGCAAAACCAATACAGTATTGTAAAGTAAAAGAAAAAAAAAAAAGAAAAAACTAAAACAAGGTGTTAAGTGGGGATTAAAGCAATGAAAATAAAACCAACTAATATGTTGAGAGGAAAAGAAAGGAAGACTAGATATGCAAAGTTAAATAGAGGTACATAAAGAAGATTTATATGCATTAAAGATTAACTGCAAGGGGGAAAGAACAGTAGGAAAAGCAAACAAATGAATAAAGGTAGAAAAATAATAATAAGCTTTTAAAATTAAAATTAAAAAACAGATAAGAAAAAAGAAAGAAGGAAGGAAGAAGAGAAAAAAATAAAAGGAAAACTCCACAGAATTGCAAAAGCCCAATATCTGGTGATGGACATCTAGGTTGCTTCCATGTCCTGGCTATTATAAACAGTGCTGTGATCAAAACAAAACTTTGGGCTTTAGTTTGTGCTTTAGTTAGTTTTGTTCTTAACTGGTAGATATAATTTTTTATTTCCTTTGTCCATCTTGTCAATCTACTGTAGTTAATTTTTGCTGGACTGTTTTGATCTTGCTTATGGGTGTATATGTATATGTGCATACATATACGTAGAAGCAGGGGTTTATAAATTGTGATGGAAATACACATACACATATACACCCGTAAGCAAAATCAAAACAGTCCAACAAAAATAAAGTATAATAGACTGACCTGGCAAACAAAGAAAGCCAAAAATTATATCTACCAGTTAAGAACAAAACTAACTAAAGCACAAACTGGAAAACAAAACTAAAGCAAGGTGGAAAGTGGGAAATAAAACAATAAAAACAAAACTAAGAAATCTTTTAAGAGAAAAGGAAAGAAAGGAAAGAAAGAAAGAATGGATATGCAAAGTTAAATAGAGGTAAATAAAGAAGATTTATATACATTAAAAATTAACTGCAAGGGAAAATAACAGTAGGAAAGGCAAACAAAGGAATAAATGCAGGAAAAAAATAATAGGTTTAAAAAAGTTAGAAATTAAAAAATTTTAAAAGGAGAATAAAATTAAGAAGAAAAAAAAAAGAAAAGGAAAATTCCACAGAACTGCAAAAGCCCAACACGGAGGCAGAGATTTATAACAACAATAAAAAATGTGACAGAAAAAAAAATAATAAAGCTCAAAAGCTTAATTAGATTTCATAGTGCCAATCAAATAAAGAACTACAATGGGGTTTCGGGGGTGGGGAGAGGAATAAAAAAAGAAGTAAAAAAAAATCCAAAATAATCTACAGAACAAGTCAAAGTATAAGAATAATAAATGTTTTTCTTGAGTCACTGCTGTCAGAGTCCTTTCCCTTGTTGAGAGTCACAGTCCACCTCACCTCCCTAGGATGCCCTCCAACACTGTGCTGGTCTCTGGACCTGCTGTGAGGGCAGCTCAGATTCTAATCTGATCCTACTCCTGTGTGTCCTTGCCTCCAATGTCCACAGCTATCAGAACTAGTGTGTTTTCTTTTGTGGGAGCTCTCAATGTCTTCCTAGTTGATTGTGTGGATTTAATCTGCAGCTTGTACAGCTGGTAGGAGGGTTTTAAGTCTTCTTCCTTAGCCATCTGCCCTTGGGGTTCAATTGTTGTTTTATGTCGCCTCTGCATGTGGGTCGTCCACTGGGGTTTGCTCCTGAGGCTGCCTTGAAGGACTTGGATCTGCCCCAGTGAGGGCCAGGTGTAGAGATGGTGCAACTGCTTGGGTCGCAGCTGTTCTGGAGGTACCAGGTACACAAGGGAGTTTCTGGCTAGGGAAGCAGGAAATATAGTGCTCTAGAAGGGTATGGCAAGCAGTATTGGTCAATACACTCCAGTATTCTTGCCTGGAGAATTCCCCTCCCTGACAGAGAAGCCTGGCAGACTAAAGTCCACATGGTCGCAAAAAGTTGGACATGACCAAAGCAACCCTGTGTGCATGGGTGCAAGACTTTTTTGTCTGTGGCAGCTCTGCCCCAGTGACAATTGAGTGTGGAAGTGTCATAGCTGCTTGGCTTGCAAGGACTTTGGTGGCCCCAAGTGTGCAGGGACATGGACTGCCTCCACTGCCGGAGTTATGGCCCTATCAGAGGGTTGTTGTTTTTTTTGTTTGCTTGTTTGTTTGTTTTTGCCTCTTGTACCTGGTGATCGGAAGGCCTCTTTGGCCAATTTTCTCTGTTGGGCAACCCATTCAGGTATTTAGAGGGCTCTATTGCCTGGAGTCCTTTTCTGTTGTTTGGCACATCAAGCACTTAGAGGGTCCTCCCTGGCTGGGGTCCTACTCTGAACTTCAGTGCTTCAGGCATTTGATAGGCCAGCCTCTCTAATGTTCAGCTGCCAATGTTCGCCTGTGGGGAGAGAGAGGCTATATGGTGATGGCTCCACCCCCTACACATGGCTCAGCAGTATCGCCTTGCTTCCATGACTGCCTGGCTTTCCTGCACAGGCATTTCCCGCCACAATCTCCTCCCTCACATCACCTTGATCCTTCTCCCCACAGTCGACAGCAGCCCTCACCCTAAGATTGCTCCACAGTCCCTAAACCCCAGTTCCCAGCTGCTGCGCCTTCTAGGGGACCTGCATTCTTGTCTGGGCTGCAGCAAGGACTGTCTGATTCTCACTCCATTCAGGTTGCCACAGATCAGTTCTTTCACTCTCAGCCTTAAATGTTTCTCCTGTGACTTGGACAATTGTCCTGTTGTGGGGACCGGAGCCCTGCTTCAGTTCACTCCCCGCTGTGGGCAGGTCCAGTCCTACTAATACTCCTGTTTTTCACCCTAGTTCGTTCATCCTACCGAGTTTTGCATGGGTCTATGTATTTTTTCCTGCTCATCAGGTACTCCTGTCTGTTCTCAGCTGGTGTTCTACATGCACTTCTGTGTCTGAAGGTGTGTTCCTGATGTATCTGTGGAGAGAGATGTACTCCACATCCACCTACTCCTCCACCATCTTGTTCCTGATCCTTTTCTCATCCTTAACAATGATTTTGTTTTAAAGTCAATTTTTTTCTGATATAAACATGGATAGCCTCATCCTCCTTTTGACTGTATTCCTTTGATATATCTTTGCTGTAACCAGCTTTCACAATGCCCCTCAATGGTCCCTGTTGTCTAGTAATCACATCCTTGAATAGTTCCCTCTCATAATAAATAGGACTAAACTGCATAATCACCAGGATGTTGCCTAAATGGCACTGTGTTGCTTCAGACCCAGGTTACAAAAGGCACCATGGCTTCTTGGATCACTTATTCTGAGAGAAGCTAGATATATTGGTAGGGTACCAGGACTACAAGAGGTCCTTCAGCCTCAAACAGGCCTTGAGGTGACTGCGGTTCTAGCCGAATCTCTTGGGAAACCCTGAGTCAGAAAGGCAGTTAAGCACTTCTAAATTTCTGATCTAAATATATATATATATATATATATATATAAAATAATGATTGTTCATTATAAGCCATTAAATTTTGTGGGAATTTTCCATGTAGCAACAGATGCATATTGATAGATACATAGATAGATAACAGATAGATAGAAAGTACAAAATAAGTGTATCATTTTATTTGCTTTCCTATGTTCTTGTACTAGGGATAACTAGTGCATAGAAATATTTAAAAATTCAATCCTTTGTTCTCTTTTTAATTAGGAAGTTTCTTGATTTGCTATGATTATTATTTCTACCATTTGCTTTTTAAAAAATTATCCCACTTTTTAATGCTCCTTTTCTTTTTCCTCCATTTTAAATTATTGGGTAAGTTCTTTATTATTTATTTTTTCTTTGTATAGTGTTCAGTTCAGTTCAGTCGCTCAGTCGTGTTCGACTCTTTGTGACCCCATGAATCGCAGCACACCAGGCATCCCTGTCCATCACCAAATCCCGGAGTTCACTCCGACTCATGTCCATCAAGTCAGTGATGCCATCCAGCCATCTCACCCTCTGTCATCCCCTTCTCCTCCTGCCCCTAATGCCTCCCAGCATCAGAGTCTTTTCCAATGAGTCAACTCTTCGCATGAGGTGGCCAAAGTACTGGAGTTTCAGCTTTAGCATCATTCCTATCAAAGAAATCCCAGGGTTGATCTCCTTCAGAATGGATTGGTTGGATCTCCTTGCAGTCCAAGGGACCCTCAAGAGTCTTCTCCAACACCACAGTTCAAAAGCAGCAATTCTTTGGCACTCAGCTTTCTTCACAGTCCAATTCTCAAATCCATACATGACTACTGGAAAAACCATAGCCTTGACTAGATGGACCTTAGTCAGCAAAGTATTATCTCTGCTTTTGAATATGCTATCTACGTTGGTCACAACTTTTCTTCCAGGGAGTAAGCGTCTTTTAATTTCATGGCTGCAGTCACCATCTGCAGTGATTTTGGAGCCCAAAAAAATAAAGTCTAATACTGTTTCCACTGTTTCCCCATCTGTTTCCCATGAAGTGATGGGAACAGATGCCATCATCTTCGTTTTCTGAATGTTGAGCTTTAAGCCAACTTTTTCACTCTCCACTTTCACTTTCATCAAGAGGCTTTTTTAGTTCCTCTTCACTTTCTGCCATAAGGGTGGTGTCATCTGCATATCTGAGGTTATTGATATTTCTCCTGGCAATCTTGATTCCAGCTTGTGCTTCTTCCAGTCCAGCTTTTCTCATGATGTACTCTGCATAGAAGTTAATAGACAGGGTGACAATATACAGCCTTGACGTACTCTTTTTCCTATTTAGAACCAGTCTGTTGTTCCATGTCCAGTTCTCACTGTTGCTTCCTGACCTGCATACAGATTTCTCAAGAGGCAGGTCAGGTGGTCTGGTATTCCCATCTCTTTCAGAATTTTCCACAGTTTATTGTGATCCACACAGTCAAAGGCTTTGGCATAGTCAATAAAGCAGAAATAGATGTTTTTCTGTAACTCTCTTGCTTTTTCCATGATCCTGCGGATGTTGGCAACTTGACCCCTGGTTCCTCTGCCTTTTCTAAAACCACCTTGAACATCAGGGAGTTCACAGTTTACGTATTGCTGAAGCCTGGCTTGGAGAATTTTGAGCATTACTTTACTAGCATGTGAGAGGAGTGCAATTGTGCAGTAGTTTGAGCATTCTTTGGCATTTCCTTTCTTTGGGATTGGAATGAAAATTGACCTTTTCCAGTCCTGTGGCCACTGCTGAGCTCTCCAAATTTGCTGGCATATTGAGTGCAGCACTTTCATAGCATCATCTTTCAGGATTTGAAAGAGCTCAACTGGAATTCCATCACCTCCACTAGCTTTGTTTGTAGTGATATTTTCTAAGGCCCACTTGACTTCACATTCCAGGATGTCTGGCTCTAGGTTAGTGATCACACCATCGTGATTATCTGGGTCGTGAAGATCTTTTTTGTACAGTTCTTCCGTGTATTTTTGCCACCTCTTCTTAATATCTTCTGCTTCTCTTAGGTCTATATCATTTCTATCCTTTATCGAGCCCATCTTTGCATGAAATGTTCCCTTGGTATCTCTAATTTTCTTGAAGAGATCTCTAGTCTTTCCCATTCTGTTGTTTTCCTCTATTTCTTTGCATTGATCACTGAAGAAGGCTTTCTTATCTCTTCTTGCTATTCTTTGGAACTCTGCATTCAGATGCTTAGATCTTTCCTTTTCTCCTTTGCTTTTCGCCTCTCTTCTTTTCACAGCTATTTGTAAGGCTTCCCCAGACAGCCATTTTGCTGTTTTGCATTTCTTTTCCATGGGGATGGTCTTGATCCCTGTCTCCTGCACAATGTCACGAACCTCATTCCATAGTTCATCAGGTACTCTATCTATCAGATCTTGGCCCTTAAATCTATTTTTCAGTTCCACTGTATAATCATAAGGGATTTGATTTAGGTCATACCCGAATGGTCTAGCGGTTTTCCCTACTTTTTTCAATTTAAGTCTGAATTTGGCAATAAGGAGTTCATGATCTGAGCCACAGTCAGCTCCTGGTCTTGTTTTTGTTAACTGTGTAGAGCTTCTCCATCTTTGGCTGCAGAGAATATAACCAATCTGATTTCAGTATTGACCATCTGGTGATGTCCATGTGTAGAGTCTTCTCTTGTGTTGTTGGAAGAAGGTTGTGCTATGACCAGTGCATTTTCTTGGCAAAACTCTATAGTGTTAACGTTTAGATTGTTACTTTTTATTTATTGTTTTTATAGACAATGTTTTCTTTCATAACTAATTTATAATGTATAAAGTTATCTGAAGTCCTGTCAAAATATTATCCAGCTTTAAAGATTTGAGTATAGCTACACTAGTTAGCACTTGCTGAGTATTCTCCCATTCACTTAATTTCCAGAACTTATTAAGTAATAGGTCTTCATTCTCTTGACACTTTTAAGTTTCTCTTTGTTTTAGGTGTTCTGCAGTTTTGCCAAAACACATCTAAGTGTGAATTTCTTTTTACCTGTCTTGCTTTAATTTATTTATTGTTTTCTGGATCTGAAAATTTAGTTCTTATATTTTGCAAATCTTCAGCTATTAGCTATTCATATAGTTCCACCCTCCATTATCTCCATTCTGTCCAGCTATATATGTTGTAGAGCTTCTCTATAAATCATATATATATATATATATATGTTTTTTTTAATATTTATTATTTTTTCTATATAAATATAGAAATAAATATGTTCTATCTATATTTTATATTTCTCTATTTCTTCCTACTAGTTAAATAATTCTATTTAATTTCATCAGATATATCTTCAATTCACTAATTAGTTACTCTCTTTGTCTAAAGTGAAAGTCGTGTCCAACTCTGATATTTTCCAGGCAAGATTACTGGAGTGGGTTGCCATTTCCTTCTCCAGGGGATCTTCACAACTCAGGGATCGAGCCCTGGTCTCCCATATTGTAGGCAGATGCTTTGACCGCCTGTGCCACCAGGGAATTCTGTGTCTACAAAGCTATTTAACTGGTTTATGGAGATTTTTTAAAATTCAAAAATTATATTTTTAATTTTAAAAATTCATCTTTTTAAAAAGTCTTTCTGACCACTACTGAAGGTTGTGTATTGCATTCTCATATTTGTAGTTGTATATTTTACTTTCTTAAGAATTTATGATACAGCTTGTAGTAGATATAATAATGTCCACATTTTAAAAACCAAAGCTTATGATTATGTTAAGGTACAGGGGAAAGAAAATGAACCAATCTAATCATATGGACCACAGCTGAGAATATTCAATGACATATGAGCCATGCCATGTAAGGCCAGCCAAGATGGACGAGTCATGTTTGAGTTCGGACAAAACGTGGTCCACTGGAGAATGGAATGGCAAACCACTTCAGTATTCTTGCTTTGAGAACCCCATGAACAGTATGAAAAGGCAAAAAGATAGGATACTGAAAGATGAACTCCTAAGGTTGGTAGGTGCCCAATATGGTATCGGAGATCAGTGGAGAAATAATTCCAGAAAAAATAAGAAGACAGCACCAAAGCAACAACAATACCCAGGTGTGGATGTGATTGGTGATGGAAGTAAAGACCGATGCTATAAGAGAAATGATGCACAGGAAGCTGGGATGTTAGGTCCATAAATCAAGGCAAATTAGAAGTAGTCAAACAGGAAACGATAAGAGTGAATGTCAACATTTTAGGAATCACCAAACTAAAATGGACTGGAAAGAGTGAATTTAACTCAGATGACCATTATATCTACTACTGTGGGCAAGAATCCTTTAGAAGAAATGGCATAGCCCTCATAGTCAAAAAAAGAGTCCAAAATGCATCAGTTCAGTTCAGTTCAGTCGCTCAGTCACGTCCGTCTCTTTGCGACCCCATGAATTGCAGCACACCAGGCATCCCTGTCCATCACCAACTCCCGGAGTTCACTCAGACTCAAGTCCATCAAGTCAGTGATGCCATCCAGCCATCTCATCCTCGGTCATCCCCTGCTCCTCCTGCCCCCAATCCCTCCCAGCATCAGAGTCTTTTCCAATGAGTCAACTCTTCGCATGAGGTGGCCAGAGTACTGGAGTTTCAGCTTTAGCATCATTCCTTCCAAAGAAGTCCCAGGGTTGATCTCCTTCAGAATGGACTGGTTGGATCTCCCTGCAGTCCAAGGGACTCTCAAGAGTCTTCTCCAACACCACAGTTCAAAAGCATCAATCATTTGGCACTCAGCTTTCTTCACAGTCCAACTCTCACAGCCATACATGACCACAGGAAAAACCATAGCCTTGACTAGATGGACCTTAGTCAGCAAAGTAATGTCTCTGCTTTTGAATATACTATTTAGGTTGGTCATAATTTTCCTTCCAAGGAGTAAGTGTCTTTTAATTTCATGGCTGCAGTCACCATCTGCAGTGACTTTGGAGCCCAAAAAAATAAAGTCTGACACTCTTTCTACTGTTTCCCCATCCATTTCCCATGAAGTGATGGGACTAGATGCCATGATTTTCGTCTTCTGAATGTTGAGCTTTAAGCTAACCTTTTCGCTCTCCTCTTTTACTTTCATCAGGAGGCTTTTTAGCTCCTCTTCACTTTCTGCCATAAGGGTGGTGTCATCTGCATATCTGAGTTTATTGACATTTCTCCCGGCAATCTTGATTCCAGCTTGTGCTTCTTCCAGTCCAGCGTTTCTCATGATGTACTCTGCATAGAAGTTAAATAAGCAGGGTGACAATATATAGCCTTGACGTACTCCTTTTCCTATTTGGAACCAATCTGTTGTTCCATGTCCAGTTCCTACTGTTGCTTCCTGACCTGAATACATATTTCTCAAGAGGCAGGTCAGGTGGTCTGGTATTCCCATCTCTTTCAGAATTTTCCACAGTTTATTGTGATCCACACAGTCAAAGGCTTTGGTATAGTCAATAAAGCAGAAATAGATGTTTTTCTGGAACTCTCTTGCTTTTTCCATGATCCTGCGGATGTTGGCAATTTGATCTCTGGTTCCTCTGCCTTTTCTAAAACCACCTTGGACATCAGGGAGTTCAGAGTTTACGTATTGCTGAAGCCTGGCTTGGAGAATTTTGAGCATTACTTTACTAGCATGTGAGAGGAGTGCAATTGTGCAGTAGTTTGAGCATTCTTTGGCATTGCTTTCTTTGGGATTGGAATGAAAACTGACCTTTTCCAGTCCTGTGGCCACTGCTGAGCTCTCCAAATTTGCTGGCATATTGAGTGCAGCACTTTCATAGCATCATCTTTCAGGATTTGAAACAGCTCAACTGGAATTCCATCATCTCCACTAGCTTTGTTTGTAGTGATATTTTCTAAGACCCACTTGACTTCACATTCCAAGATGACTGGCTCTAGATTAGTGACCACATCATCATGATTATCTGGGTCGTGAAGATCTTTTTTGTACAGTTCTTCCGTGTATTCTTGCCACCTCTTCTTAATATCTTCTGCTTCTGTTAGGTCCATACCATTTCTGTCCTTTATCGAGCCCATCTTTGCATGAAATGTTCCCTTGGTATCTCTAATTTTCTTGAAGAGATCTCTAGTCTTTCCCATTCTGTTGTTTTCCTCTATTTCTTTGCAATGATCACTGAAGAAGGCTTTCTTATCTCTTCTTGCTATTCTTTGGAACTCGGCATTCAGATGCTTATATATTTCCTTTTCTCCTTTGCTTTTCACCTCTCTTCTTTTCATAGCTATTTGTAAGGGCTCCCCAGACAGCCATTTTGCTGTTTTGCATTTCTTTTCCATGGGGATGGTCTTGATTCCTGTCTCCTGTACAATGTTGCAAACTTCATTCCATAGTTCATCAGCACTCTATCGATCAGATCTAGGCCCTTAAATCTATTTTTCAGTTCCACTGTATAATCATAAGGGATTTGATTTAGGTCATACTTGAACGGTCTAGTGGTTTTCCCTACCTTCTTCAATTTGAGTCTGAATTTGTTAATAAGGAGTTCATGATCTGAGCCACAGTCAGCTCCTGGTCTTGTTTTTGTTGACTGTATAGAGCTTCTCCATCTTTGGCTGCATAGAATATAATCAGTCTGATTTTGGTGTTGACCATCTGGTGATGTCCATGTGTAGAGTCTTCTCTTGTGTTGTTGGAAGAGGGTGTTTGCTCTGACTGGTGCATTTTCTTGGCAAAACTCTATTCGTCTTTGCCCTGCTTCATTCCACATTCCAAGGGCAAATTTGCCTGTTACTCCAGGTGTTTCTTGACTTCCTACTTTTGCATTCCAGTCCTCTGTAATGAAAGGACATCTTTTTTGGGTGTTAGTTCTAAAAGGTCTTGTAGGTCTTCATAAAACCATTCAACTTCAGTTTCTTCAGCATTCCTGGTTGAGGCATAGACTTGGATAACTGTGATATTGAATGGTTTGTCTTGGAGATGAAGAGAGATCATTCTGTCGTTTTTGAGATTGCATCCAAGTACTGCATTTCAGACTCTTTTGTTGACCATGGTGGCTACTCCATTTCTTCTGAGAGATTCCTGCCTGCAGTAGTATATGTAATGGTCATCTGAGTTAAATTCACCCATTCCAGTCCATTTTAGTTCGCTGATGCCTAAAATGTCAATGTTCACCCTTGCCATCTCTTGTTTGACCACTTCCAATTTGCCTTGATTCATGGACCTTACATTCCAGGTTCCTATGCAATATTGCTCTTTACAGCATCGGATCTTGCTTCTATCACCAGTCACATCCACACCTGGGTATTGTTTTTGCTTTTGCTCCATTCCTTCATTCTTTCTGGAGTTATTTCTCCACTGATCTCCAGTAGCATATTGGGCACCTAATGACCTGGGGATTTCCTCTTTTGGTATCCTATCATTTTGCCTTTTCATACTGTTCATGGGGTTCTCAAGGCAAGAATACTGAAGTGGCTTGCCATTCCCTTCTCCAGTGGATACTTGGATGCAATCTCACAAACGACAGTATGATCTCTGTTCGTTTCCAAAGCAAATCATTCTATATCACAGTAGTCTAAGTCTATGCCCAACTAGTAATTCTGAAGAAGCTGAAGTTGAACAGTTCTATGAAGACCTGAAAGTCATGCTAGAATGAACACTCCTAAAAACTGTCCTTCTCATTATAAGGGGACTAGAATACAAAAGTAAGAAGTCAAGAAATTCCTGCAGTAAGAAGCAAATTTGGCCTTGGAGTACAGAATGAAGCAGCGAAAAGGCTCATAGAGTTTTGCCAAGAGAACGTGCTGGTTATAACAAACACCCTCTGCCAATAACACAGGAGAAGACTCTACACTTGGACACCACCAGATGGTCAATACCAAAAACAGATTAACCATATTTTTTTTGCAGCCAAAGATGGAGAAGCTGTATACAGTCAGCAAAAACAAGACTAGGTGTTGACTGTGGCTCAGATCATGAACTTCTTATTGCAAAATTCAGACAAATTGAAGAAAGTAGGGAAAACCACTAGACCATTCAGGTATAACCTAAATCAAATCCCTTACGATTATATAGTGGAATTGAGAAATAGATTCAAGGGATTAGATCTGATAGACAGTCCCTGAAGAAACTATGGATGGAGATTTATGACATTGTACAGGAGGCAGGGATCAAGACGATCCTCAAGAAAAAGAAATGCAAAAAGGCAAAACGGTTGTCTGAGGAGACCTTACAAATAGCTGTGAAAAGAAGAGATGCAAAGGCAAAGGAGTAAACGAAAGATATTTGCATTTGAATGCAGAGTTCCAAAGAATATCAAGGAGAGAAAAGAATGTCTTCCTCAGTGATCAATGCAAAGAAATAAAGGACAACAAAAGAATGGGAAAGACTAGAGATCTCTTCAAGGAAACTAGACATACCAAGGGAATATTTCAGGCAAAGATGGGCACAATAAAGGGAAAAAAACGGTATAGACCTAAAAGAAGCAGAAGATATTAAGACGAGGTGGCAAGAATACACAAAAGAACTATACAAAAAAGATCTTCATGACCCAGATAATCATGATGGTATGATCACTCACTTAGAGCCAGATATCCCAGAAAGCAAAGTTAAGTGGGCCTTAGGAAGTATCACTATGAACAAAGCTAGTGGAGATTATGGAATTCCAGTTGAGCTATTTCAAATCCTAAAAGATGATGCTATGAAAGTGCCACACTCAATATGCCAGGAAACTTGGAAAACTCTGGTGGCTACAGGACTGGAAAAGGTCAGTTTTCATTGCAATCCCAAAGAAGGGCAATGCCAAAGAATGTTCAAACTACTGCAATTGCACTCATCTCACACACTATCAAAGTAATGCTCAAAATTCTCCAAGCCAGGCTTTAACAGTATGTTAACCATGAACTTCCAGATGTTCAAGCTGGATTTAGAAAAGGCAGAGGAACCAGAGATCAAATAGCCAACTCCATTAAATCATCAAAAAAGCAAGAGAGTTCCAGAAAAACATCTACTTCTGTTTTAGTGACTATGCCAAATCCTTTGACTGTGTGCATCACAACAACCTGTGGAAAATTGTTAAAGAGATGGGAATACCAGACCACCTGACCTGCCTTTTGAGAAATCTGTATGCAGGTCAGGAAGCAACAGTTAGAACTGGACATGGAACAACAAACTGGCTCCAAATTGGAAACAGTACATTAAGGCTGTATATTGTTATCCACTTGTTTAACTTCTATGCAGAGTACACATCATGAGAGACCCTGGGCTAGATGAAACACAACCCAAAATTAAAATTGCTGGGAGAAATATCATTAACCTCAGATATGCATGCAGATGACATCACTCTTATGGCAGAAAATGAAGAAGAACTAAAGAGCCTTTTGATGAAAATGAAAGAGGAGGGTGAAAACGTTGGGTTAAAGCTCAACATTCAGAAAACTAAGATCATGGCATCTGGTCCCATCACTTCATGTCGAATAGATGGGGAAACAGTGGAAACTGTGGAAGACTTTATTTTGGGGACTCCAAAATCACTGCAGATGGTGACTGCACCCATGAAATTAAAAGACACTTGCGCCTTGGAAGAAAAGTTATGATCAACCTAGACAGCATATTGAAAAGCAGAGACGTTACTTTGCCAACTGAGGTCTGAAAAGTCAAAGCTATGGTTTCCCTATAGTCATATATGGATGTGAGAGTTGGACTATAAAGAAAGCTGAGCATTAAAGAGTTGATGGTTTTGAACTGCGGTGTTGGAGAAGACTCTTGAGAGTCCCTTGGCCTGCAAGGAAATCCAACCAGTCCATCCTAAAAGAAATCAGTCCTGAATACTCTTTGGAAGGACTGATGCTGACATTAAAACTCCAATATTTTGGCCACCTGATGTGAAGAACTGACTCATTAGAAAAGAACCTGGTGTTGGGAAACTGAAGGCAGGAGGAGAAGGGGATGACAGAGGATGAGATGGTTGGATGGCATCACTGACTCAATGGACATGAGTTTGAATAAACTCTGGGGGTTTGTGATGGACAGGGAGTCCTGGCGTGCTGCAGTCCACGGGGTCACAAAGAGTTGGACAAGACTGAGAGACTGAACTAAACTGAACAGGGGAAAGTGGAATTTAAAATTCAGATGCAGTTAAAATTGCTAATCAGCAGATAGGGAAATTATCCTGATTATGTGAGCCCAATATTATCACAAGGATCACCAAAGGTGGGAAAGAGAGGTAGAAAAAAATGTCAGAGATTGATGTGACAATAAAACCAGGATCAGAGACCTGCGACATGATTGAAAGACGATCATGATCTAAGGAATTTAGTTTAGTCTCTAGAAACTTGAAAGGAAACATGTAGATTCACTTCTTGAAGTCCCAGAAAGGAAGAACCTTGCCAACACCCTAATTTTATGACACCTAGACTCTCAGAGTTTGTGTTTCAAGATACTAGTTTTGTGGTTGTTATGGCAGCGTTAGAAAACTAACACATAACTATTTATTAATATATTCTATATCTGACTATTTCAATAATTGAAGTCCCTAAAAATGAGACAATTGTTTTCCATATATGGCCTTATTCTTGATGATACTTACATTTTAAATTACATTTTTAATATTAATTTGCATGAATTCTCTGGACCTCAATGAAAATGTTTTCCTCTACTTCTACCAGAGATCTAGGGGCAATAAAGTCCAGGAAATAAATTTAATTTTTCAGGATAAGTGATTTTTTATGTACAGATGCACTTATCAAATATTTCTTTAAAGGAAAAACAGTATATTATACATGTACATCATTTGAAAAAAAATTTTTTTAACTCCCTGTTTCAATTTCCACATTAAAACGGTCAGAGGTAAAATTGAAAACAAAAAATATTGTTTCTCTTCAATTGAAAAGTATATGCGAGCAAGATTAGGGACTGTAATATTTATCTATAACATGTTTAAATATGCCAAAAGGAAAACTTGATTGAGTTGAAAATCAGAGTAATTTGACCTTGTATATATTATTTACTTTAAGGCTTTTGTGTGTGCTTATATTTCTTTCTTTAGATACCAATTTATTCAACTTTAGCCAGTTGTCTTCATTTATAGTTCCATGAGATTTAGAGAGTGGAAAGTAAAACTTGAAAAGCAATATGAATAGATAAGTCAAAACCATCTGCAAGAAAAAAATGAAAAAAAGGCCAAACGGTTATCTGGGGAGGCCTTACAAACAACTGAGAAAAGAAAAGCAAAAGGCAAAGGAGAAAAAGAAAGATATACCCATCTGAATGGAGAGGTCTAAAGAAAAGCAAGGAGAGATGAGAAAGCCTTCCTAAGTGATTCATGCAAAGAAATAGAGGAAAGCAATAGAATGGGAAAAACTAGAGATCTCTTCAAGAAATCAGAGAAACCAAGGGGAGATTTCATGCAAAGATGGGCACAATAAAGGACAGAAATGGTATGGACCTAACAGAAGCAGAAGATATTAAGAAGAGTTGGCAAGAATACACAAAAGAACTATAAAAAACATCTTAATGACCCAGATTACCACAATGGTGTGATCACTCACCTAATGCCAGATATCCTGGAGTGTGAAGTCAAGTAGGTCTTTGGAAACGTCACTATGAATAAAGCTAGTGGAGGTGATGGAATTCCAGTTGAGCTATTTCAAATCCTAAAAGATGATGCTGTGAAAATGCTTCAGTCAATACGCCAGCAAATTTGGAAAACTCAGCAATGGCCACAGGACTGGAAAAGGTGAGTTTTCATTTCAATCCCAAAGAAAGGCAGTACCAAAGAATGTTAAAACTACCACACAATTGCACTCAATTCACAAACTAGCAAAGTAATTCTCGAAATTCTCCAAGCTAGAATTCAACAGTACAAGACATGAGAACTTGCAGATGTTCAAGCTGTATTTAGAAAGGCAGAGGAACCAGAGTTCAAATTGTCAGCATTCATTGGATCATAGAAAAAGTAAGCTAATTCCAGAGAAACATCTACTTCTGCTTCTTTGATTTTGCCTTTGACTGTGTGAATCACAAGCTGTGGAAAATTCTTCAAGAGATGGAAATAGCAGACCACCCTACCAGCCTCCTGAGAAATCTATATGCATGTCAAGAAGTAACAGAACAAGACTTGAAACTGTGGATTGGTTCCAAATTCAGAAAGGAGTACATGAAGGCTGTATGCTGAACTGAACTGAACCATAAACTTGGATAAAACACCTGAAAGGAAGAATTTTAATTTCAGGGATGTACAACAGATTATATTATCTCTGGTTTTCACCAATCCAAGTTATTCATGTACCTTTTCTTCACAAATAAGTAGAATTATTTGCATTTCATATCAACTGATCTTCTAACTCTGTTTAATTGCCCCAAGGAAACACATTAAAATTGTCAAGACTATCTCTTTTGTTTAGACCATGATTTACTATGAGTTCAAATTGTGGGAATCTCAGAAATAATTTGCAAGTGCATAAGATAGGACTTATTTATTTTAAAGTACATGAATTTATTCTATTAGAAGGTCAACATTAGTCTCCTCACCAATGACTAATTCACTAATGGCCAGGTTAACTCTATCTTGCCAATAAGACAGGAAGGCTTAGGAGAAAGTCACACGAAAAGCCATTCCTCTGACATTTTCCTTTTCAGCAGAGATACTTGGAATTGCTGCAGGCCCTTTTCCAGAACTTTACAGTGAAGCTAAGAGTCAAGGTATCAGAACCAAGAATTGAAAAAGCTGTGATCTTTGATGACCTTTGTTGTTGCTCAGTAACTAAGTCATGTTCAACTCTTTACAGCCAACTTCATCTTCTTGGTTTTTCTTAGCTCTTGACTAAGATGTGCATCCCTGTCCTTCCTGAAACTTTCCTTCAGTCTGTTCATGGAGCAGTGTGATTTTTTTTTTTTTTTTCACCCATTATACTGCTGAGATTGCTCCTTTCTGTTCAGTTGGAATTTCCTGATCTTTCCTTCTCCTACAGACATGGATGCCTTAAGTCCTCTCTCTATCCTTCTTTTGTCTTAGTTTTCTGACAGTATCTTCTTTGTCACACACATTCTTTTATTTCAGAGATGTATAGAGAAACAAGCAATACATCTGTGAGTCTTTGATCTATTTCCTGGGAAATAGTGGCAATGGCTATTGATACATGAATCCTTCAGAAGACTTTATTACATCCCTGAGGCTAATCTATAATTACACTAGAGGAGTTAAACCTATCTAAATTCATTAGTGAACATTATTCTGATGGATGGAATTTTCTAAAAACCTAAACTGTCACATGATAATATTAAAATATTTTATTTTCTGGGACATTTTCTGGTATGATGCATGACTCAGTCAGTTCAGTCACTCAGTCATGTCTGACTCTTTGTGACCAATGGACTGCAACATGCCAGGCTTCCCTGCCCATCATCCTGGACCATACTCAAACTCATCTCCATCAATTAAGTGATGTCATCCAACCATCTCATCCTCTGTCATCCCCTTCTCCTCCTGCCTTCAATCTTTCCCAGCATCAAGGTCTTTTCCAATGAATCCGCTCTTAACATCAGGTGGCCAAAGTATTGGAGTTTCAGTTTCGGCATCAGTCCTTCCAATGAATATTCAGAACTGATTTCCTTTAGGATTGACTGATTTGATCTCCTTGCATTCCAAGGAACTCAAGAATCTTCTCCAACACCACAGTTCAAAAGCACCAATTTTGGGGGGCTCAGCTTTCTTTATAGTCCAACTCTCACATGCATACATGACTACTGGAAAATAACATAGCTTTGACTAGATCGACCTTTGTTGGCAAAGTAATGTCTCTTCTTTTTAATGTGCTATCTAGGTTGGTCATAGATTTTCTTCCAAGGAGCAAGCATCTTTTAATTTCCTAGTTTCAGTTACCATCTGCAGTGATTTTTGAGCCTACAAAAATAAAGTCTCTCACTGTTTCAATTGTTTCCACATATATTTGCCATGAAGTGATGGGACCAGATGCCATGATCTTAGATTTCATTGAATGTTGAGTTTTGAGCCAACTTTTTCACTATCCTCTTTCATTTTCATCAAGAGGCTCTTTAGTTCTTCTTCTCTTTCTGCCATAAGGGTGGTGTCACCTGTGTGTCCGAGGTTATTGATATTTCTCCCAACAATCTTGTTGGCTTCTCTTGTACCTCAGCTGGTAAAAAATCTGCCTTCAATGCAAGAAACACAGGTTTGATTCCTGGGTCGAGAAGATCCCCTGGAGAAGAAAATGGCAACACGCTCCAGTATTCTTGCATGGAGAAGCCCATGGGCAGAGAAGCATGGCAGGCTATAGTTGATGGGGTCTCAAGAGTCAGACACGATTTAGCGACAAAACCACCACAACCACTGACACACTTGATTTCAGCTTGTGCTTTATCCAGTCCAGCATTTCGCATGATATTCTGTACATATAACTTAAGTAAGCAGGGTGACAATATGTATCCTTGACATTCTCCTTTCCCAATTTGGAACCAGTCTGTTATACCGTGTCCAGTTCTATGTGTTGATTCCTGACCTGTATATAGATTTCTCAGGAGGCAGGTAAGGTGGTCTGGTATTCTCATCTCAAGGAGAAACTCCCACAGTTTGTTGTGATCCACACAGTCAAAGGCTTTGACATAGACAATAAATCAGAAATAGATGTTTTTCTGAAGCTCTTGTCCTTTTTTGATGATCCAATAGATGTTGGTAATTTGATCTCTGGTTCCTCTGCCTTTTCTAAATCCAACTTGAACATCTGGAAGTTCATGGTTAACATACTGTTGAAGCCTGGCTTGGAGAAATTTGAGCATTACTTTGATAGTGTGTGGGATGAGTGCAATTGTGTGGTAGTTTGAACATTCTTTGGCAATGCCTCTCTTTGGGATTGGAATGAAAACTGACCTTTTCCAGTCCTGTGGCCACTGCTGACTTTTCCAAGTTTCCTGGCATACTGAGTGTGGCACTTTCACAGCAACGTCTTTTAGGATTTGAAATAGCTCAACTGGAATTCCATAATCTCCACCAGCTTTGTTCGCAGAGTGCTTCCTAAGGCCCACTTGATTTCGCTTTCCAGAATGTCTGGCTCTAGGAGGGTGATCACACCATCGTGGTTATCTGGGTCATGAAGATCTTTTTTGTATAGGTCTTCTGTTTATTCTTGCCACCTCTTCTTAATATCCTCTGCTTCTGTTATGTCCATACCATTTTTTTCCTTTATTGTGCCCATCTTTGCATGAAATGTTCCCTTGGTATCTCTAGTTTTCTTGAAGAGATCTCTAGTCTTTCCCATTCTGTTCTTTTCCTCTATTTCTTTGCCCTTATTCACTGAGGAAACATTTCTTGTCTGTCCTTGCTATTCCTTGGAACTCTGCATTCATGTGCGTATATCTTTCATTCATTCCTTTGCCTTTTGCTTTTCTTCCTTTCCCAGCTGTTTGTAAGGTCTCTTCAGACAATCGTTTTGCCTTTTTGCATTTCTTTTTCTTGGGAATGATCTTGATCCCTGCCTCCTGTACAATGTCACCAACCTCTGTCCAAAGTTCTTCAGGGACTCTGTCTGTCAGATCTAATCCCTTGAATCTATTTTCACTTCCACTCTACCATCATAAGGGATTTTTATTTAGGTCATAACTGAATTGTCTATTGGCTTTCCCTACTTTTTTAAGTCTGAATTTTGCAATAAGTAGCTTATGATCTGATCCACAGTCAGCTCCTGGTCTTGTTTTTGCTTACTATACAGAGCTTCTCCATCTTTTTTGCAAAGAATATAATCAATCTGATTTTGATATTGATCATCTGATGATGTCCATGTGTAGAGTCTTCGCTTGTGTTGTTGGAAGGAGCTGTTGGCTATGACCAGTGCATTCTCTTGGCAAATTCTATTAGCCTTTACCCTGCTTCATTTTGTACTCCAAGGCCATATTTGCCTGTTACTCCAGGTATCTCTTGACTTCTTACTTTTGCATTCCAGTCCCCTATAATGAAATGGACATCTTTTGGGGGTGTTAGTTCTAGAAGGTCTTGTAGATCTTCATGGAACTGTTCAACTTCAGCTTCTTCAACATTACTGTTCAAGGCATAGACTTGGATAGACTTAGATTATTGTCATATTGAATGGTTTGCTTCAGAAATGAGCAGAGATCATACTGTCTTTTTTGAGATAGCATCCAAGTATGTATTTCAGACTCTTTTGTTAACTATGAGGGCTACTCCATTTCTTCTAAGGGTTTCTTGCCCACAGTAGTATATAATAGTCATCTGAGTTAAATTCACCATTCTAGTCCATTTTAGTTCACTGATTACTAAAATATTGACATTTACTCTTGCCATCTCCTGTTTAACCACTTCCAATTCACCTTGATTCATGGATCTAATATTCTAGGTTCCTATGCAGTATTTTTCTTTACAGCATCAGACTTCACTTCCATCACCAGTCACATCAACAACTGGGTATTGTTTTTGCTTTGGTTGTCTTTTCATTCTTTCTGGAGTTATTTCTCAACCTGGGGAGTTCATCTTTCAGTGCCATATCTTTTTACCTTTTCATACTGTTCATAGGCTTCTCAAGGCAAGAACACTGAAGTGGTTTGCCATTCCCTTCTGCAGTGGACCACATTGTGTCAGAACTCTCCACCATGACCCCCGTCCATCTTGGCTGGCCCTATGTGGCATGGCTCATAGTTTTCTGAGTTAGACAAGGCTGTGGTCATGTGATCAGTTTCATTAGTTTTATGTGATTGTGATTTTATCCCTCTGATGGATACGGATAAGAGGCTTATGGAAGCTTCCTGATGGGAAAGACTGTCTGTGGAGAAACGGTCTTTTCACTTCTCTGGTAGCTATGTTGGTAATGATACATGATTAGTAATTTTCATAAACATTATATTCAACAGTAAGAAATAATATTGATATTGGCAAAATTTAATATGTACTATTTTAGTAATTTGAGATTTAAACATACTGTTATATGTTTGAGATTAGATATAAATTCAGGGACTATTAGGTTCAGTTAGAAAAGGAACCAAAATCTAAGCTAACAATTTAATAGTGCTTGCAGCAACAACATGCATCCTGGGAGACAATGAAAGCTTCTATAAAACTTTGCTTGTTTTTTGTTTCTCTATTGGAATCCAATTAACTTTTTTTTTTTAATATTAAGTATTTTAGATGAAGTAAAATCCTACTCATGGAACATTTTCTATTTTTTGAAATCACTTATTGTGATTCACCATATTCACACACACACTGTCCAGACAAGATGATCTTTTAAAGAGCCCCTAGAGAAAAATGCTTTAGAACTTACTTTTGGTGACTTATTCCCCACAGGAAATAATTTCTCATCTAATCTGAATATTTCATACTAGGCTTAAACGTTCTATTTTACTCTGTCTTCACTGACAATATCTATAAAGGAACTTTAAAATGCAAAACCATTTTCTTAAAATTATTCCTTGACAAGTTTATTTATTCTAACTTATCTTTAAAAAAATTAATCATAAATCATTTCTGAGATACTGAGAATGTTTCCCAATTTAGGTTCACATTTCATCTAAAATTTTAAAACTATATTATATGGAATTCACTTTTACTAATATACAGTTCAGAACATCCTATATTGTATTTATTTAAATATACATGATTATGAAATATATGCATTTAGTTACACTAACAAAAAGTACTTTTTGAGCATACCGTCCATCAAATTTACACTAGTAACAACAACAAATAAAGATTGTCTACATTTTTTTTTCTTTCAATTTTTTTTGAGTTCTTTTCAACTTCCTGACTTTTGTGGCTGTTGTAACTCTTAAGCAAGATTATCACAGTGTAACATAAATAAGAGATTAACTTTACAATCACCCTCCATTCACCATAAAACTCCTTGGCCTACTTAAGTCCAGTAGGGTCAGCATTTTCTTTGGACAGCTTGAGTCTTTGGCTGTAGTAAAATGGGGCTCATGCCATGGAATACTGTCAGCACAAGGGATATCCTTTGGAAAACAAGGCAAACTAACCCTCCTTTTTGCATACAAAAGTAGGGAAACTATCATTCCTTAATTCATTAGTGTCAAAGAGTCCAAAGAATTTGTAAGGACCCAGATAATTAACCATTGTGTTGTAATCATAATCAAGATTTCCAAAGTACTTTTTGTGCCAGATAGTACATAGATTGCACAAAAGACAATTTCTGCTGACAAATTTTCTTCCAGCCCTGTGTCTCAGGTCTCAACAGTTGATCTCTTTGTGCCAAAGACTTCTGATTAATTAGGAAAATTCAACAAGTCGTTATGAAAATAACTCTCCAAGTCATTTAGCTACAAGGTAGTGTTTTCCTGTTATATTTCAAGTAAACAAAAGGATATTGGTTGATTGTTGAAAGGGAGTTGATTATAACCTTTTGGCTTTAAATAATGAGCCTGTATCTTAATTCCATTTAGTGGTTTGGAATTCTAAAACCATAGAGTTCATTAGGGAAGCAGAGGAAGTAAACACATGAAAAATAGGGAAGGAGGCCCATTGAATCTCTATCCACTTCCTTTCCCTAACATTAACTTGCAGGTGGACTAAATCCATAGCCACTTCTAAATAGCACAAACTAACTTTTAGATGTCCCCATGCTATTTTTCAGCAAAGAAGCTGGCTATGCATGTGCTTAAATAAATTGACAAGTGGAGCAGTGCTGAGAGATTTTGGACTACACATGAGTAGAATTACCAAGAAGTTGATAGAGATGGATGTTTTCAGTTACAGTTTTAACTGGACATAATGGCTCCCCCACAGGAAAGCTCATGGATCCATAAACCTAGTCCTGCTCCCTTACAGGAAAAGAACTGTTTATTACTGCAGCTCATGCCACCTGCTCAGTCATCAAATGTACATTTGTTCTCTTGGGAACAGCAGGGTGGGGTAGTTACTAGAAACAGAGCTAAGAGCCAGCAGTATCCCACTTCCAAATTCTGGCTGACTCCTCTAGAGAACTCTGTCTAGTCCCCTCAATAAAGTAACTACTGCTTATTTAAAACCAGAGCCAGACATGCTGTGCCTTAGGAAATAGCCACACCTCACTGGGATTTCTTTGGCACAGAATGCATTCAAAATTGCCCCATCACCAGCAACTATTTATTGGACATTTTCTATTAATGCATAATAAATGAGTCAAAGGGCTTAGAGTACACCTGGCTTTATATGATGTGCTTCTGAAAGCCAAGTGTGTAATAAAAGGTATTACTTTATACATGGTTTTATAAAGCACTGAATTTAAAAATATAGAATTCTTGTAAGTTTATCCATCTAAGATTTCTACAAATTGAATCAGCTCTGCAGCAGCTGACTGTTAGATGTTATCCCAAATACATAAAATTAATTTTAAAGATAACCATCTGTGACAAAACAGAACACAAATTTCCCCACACAAAATATCAGAATACTAACATACAGAATAAATTATTTTATTGTTTTTAGATTAGAATAAAAAACTTGCTCTCCTTGGGACTATGCATTTGTACAACAAGAATCATAAGGGTATATAATGACAAGATATTCTTTCTGCCCTCTAAAGTAGGTGACAACTCCTGATACCCCATAAACAGCCCAAGTGACAGAATATCTGTAGCAGTAGAATTCACTGGCAGCTGACCAACTTGAAAGTTTTTGTACTATCCTTGACTGCTATAGTTAACAAAGAGAGAGGAAAAAGTTCTAGAAATTTGGGATGTTGAAAGGATATCTAGAAATGGAAGTTGAGGGAAGAGAAATACTTCTCTCACAATCTACTAAGCATTGGAAACAATTTAGTGATTACTCCACAGATCCCAAATGTTTCAGAACTACAAAAGCTAGCAAAATCTCTTGGTTTCTTTCATTTATTTTAGGTAGCTTCTTTATTAATACACAAGGACGTCACCTTTTTCTGTCAGAAAGCACATGCTGTAGTGAGCTGCTTCTCTTTTGGGGTTATAATGGTGTTTTCTCTGCACCCAAATGAACTTACATACCTTCTCATACACATCCTGCCAGGATGATGCCTGACTTTGACATCTGTAAAAAACAGTAATTAATTGAACACATCTTGCAGAAATCCATTTTATTACCTATAAATAATTTATCCCCCCCCAAAAAAAAAATAAAATAAAATGCAGACCACTTAGCATAGTCTCTTTTTGAGAACTTTGGTGTTACTTTACAGTATTAGAAAAACAAATGGCAATTGTCACAGTGAAATACACTTACAATTTCATGAAAAGGTCACTCATGAAAAGAACCTGGGTCCTGCTAAGGTAGCTCTGGACAGTAGCACACAGCCAAGCACCTACCTACTGCTATTGGAGTTCTTTTTTTTTTCCCAAAATTTTTATGAAATTATTTAGCTGGAATCGAAGGTGAAAGAAAACAAAGAACTAGAAGCACAAGACATTAGGATCTTGGCTTCTGAGCGTCTAGTTTTTCTGTAACTCAGTAGCCCTTTTGAGAACAAGACCACCATATATATATATGTTTACAGTACATTTGTGTTATATATATGTAATATTTTATATTACATTTATACATTATAAATATTTATATATTATACAAATATGTATATATTTGTATATAAGCATAATATAAAACAATGTATATACATATATATATCATGTATATATGCTTCCCTGGTGGCTCAGATGGTAAAGAATCCCCTGCAATGTGGGAGACCTGGGTTTGATCCCTGGATTGGGAAGATCCCCTGGAGGAGGGCATGGCTCCCCACTCCAGTATTCTTGCCTGGAGAATCCCCATGGATCGAGGAGCCTGGTGGACTACAGTCCATGGGGTATTAAAGAGTCAGACACAACCTAGTGACTAAGCACACAATACACAGATATATATGTATATATCAATTCAGTTCAATGTATATATATATAAATACACACTATTTATTTATCACAGATAACTTGCTATTGATATTCTTGGCCTTCTTTTCCAATTTGGGTTACTTGTATTTTTTTTTTTTTTTTTTCCTTCTCAGATATCCATGGGTAGGATTTCCAAAGTTGTGTTGAATAAAAGAGGCAAGGGTGAACACCCTTGGCTTGTTCTTGATCTTAGAGAAAATGCTTTCCTTTTTTTACCATTAAGAATAATATTTGTTGTGGGGTTTGTCATATATGGCATTTATTATATTGAGGTTTGTTCCCTATAAGCTCAATTTCTGGTAGGCTTAACTTTGGAGTTTTTACTATAAATGAATGTTGAATTTTGTTCATCTATTGAGATGATTATATGGTTTTGTTTTTCTGTTTCTTAATGTATTATATCACATTGGTTGATTTATGCATATTGAAGAGTTCTTGCATTCCTGGGTTAAATCCCACTTGATCATGGTATATGATTATTTTAATGAGTTGTTGGATTGTTTGTTAGCATTTTGTTGAGGATTTTTGTGTCTATGTTCATCAGAAATATTAGCCTGTAATTTTCTTTTTTTGTGATAACTTTATCTGATTTTGGTATCAGGGTGATGGAGGCCTCACAGAATGAGTTTGAGAGTACTGCCTCCTCTGAAAGTTTTTGGAATAGTTTCAAAAGACCCAGAGGGATGGTACAGGGAGGGAGGAGGGAGGGGGTTTCAGGATGGGGAACACGTGTATACCTGTGGCAGATTCATGTTGATGTATTGCAAAACCAATACAATATTGTAAAATAATTAACCTCCAATTAAAATAAATAAATTTATATTTTTAAAAAAGTATAGCTATCAACTCTTCTCTAAATGTCTGCTTAATCTTAAAGTCCATCTGGTCCTGGACTTTACTTTGTTGGAAGATGTTTAATAAGTTTCTATCTTACTACTTGTGATTGGTCTGTCAATACTTTCTATTTCTTCTTAGTTCAGTATAGGAAGTTTGTATCTAAGAACTTTTCCATATTTTTGTAGGTTGTCCGTTTTATTGGCATATAGTTTCTTGTAGCAGTTTTTTAAGATCCTTTCTATACCTGTGGTGTCCCTTTGTAACTTACCTATTTTCATTTATAATTTTATTGATTTGAACTTAATCCCTCTTTTCTTGATGAGTCTGACTAAATGTTTATCAATTTTATCTTCTCAAGGACAAGCTTTGATTTCACTGATATTTGCTATTGTTTTCTACATTTTTATTTTATTTATTCCTACTCTTATCTTTATGATTTCTTTCCTTCTTATAACTTTGGGTTTTGCTTGTCCTTTCTCTAGCTGCTTTAGGTTAAGGATAGGTTGTTTATTTGAGATTTTTCTTGTTTCTTGAGGTAGAATTATACTGCTGTAAACTTCCCTCTTAGAAGTGTTTTGCTGTGTCCCATAGGTTTTGGATCATCATGCTTCTGTTGTCATTTTTCTCTATGCATATTTTATTTCTTCTTTGATTTCATCAGTGATCCATTGATTATTTAGTGACACATTGTTTACAGAGTTTGTGTTTTTTACACATTTTTTTGCTGCAATTGATTTTTAATCTCATAGATGTTTGATATTATTTCAATTTTTTTTAAAATTAACAGTCCTTAATTTGTGACCCAAGATGTGGGCTATCCTGGAAAATGTTCTCTATGCACTTGAGAGGAGAAGGAAATGGCAACCCACTCCAGTATTCTTGCCTGGAAAATCCCAGGGACAGAGGAGCCTGGTAGGCTACACTCCATGCCAAGAGTTGGACGCGACTGAGCGACTTCACTTTCACTTTTCACTTTCATGCATTGGAGAAGGAAATGGCAACCCACTCCAGTGTTCTTGCCTAGAGAAAATCTAGGGATGAGGGAGCCTGATGGGCTGCTGTCTATGGGGTCGCACAGAGTCAGACACGACTGAAGCGACAAAACAGCAGCAGCAGCAGCATGCACTTGAGAAGAAACAGTACTCTGCTGGTTTGGGATACAATGTCCTATGTTGTTGTTGTTTAGTTGCTAAAACGTGTCCAACTCTTTTGCAAACCCATGTACTATAGCCTGCCAGACTTCTCTGTCCATGGGATTTTCCAGGCAAGAATACTGGAGTGGGTTGCCATTTCCTTTTTCAGGGGATCTTCTTGACCTAGGAATTAAGCCGTGTTTCCTGCATTGCACAAGGGCTTCCCTTGTAGCTCAGTTGGCAAAGAATCTGCCTGCAGTGCAGGAGACCTGGGTCCTATCCTTGGGTTGCGAAGATCACCTGGAGAAGGAAATGGCAACCCACTACAGTATCCTTGCCTGGAAAATCTCATGGACAGAGGAGCCTGGTGGGCTGCAGTCCATGGGGTCGCAAAGAGTCAGGCACAACTGAACGACTAACACTTACTTACCTACTTCTTGCATTGCAGGTGGATTCTTTATCACTGAGCCACACCACTTGGAAAACCCATGAATGTCCTATAAATACCAATTAAGTCTATCTGGGTTAATGTGTCATTTAAGGCTTGTGTTTCCTTATTAATTTTCTGTTTGGCTGATCTACCCTTTGGTATAACTGAGTGTTAAAGTCCCCCACTATTATTATGGTGCTGTTGATTTCCCCTTTTGTGTTAGAAAAAAAAAATTAACATTTGTCTTATACATTGAAGTGCACCTATGTTGAGTGTATATTTATTTACAGCTTTACATATTCTTCTTGGATTGATCCACTGATCATTATGTAAGTGTTCTTCCTTGTCTCTTCTAGCAGTTTTTATTTTAAACTCTATAAACTCTGTTTTGTTTGATATGAATGCTGCTACTACAGCTTTTTTCTTTTTTTAATATAAATTTATTTATTTTAATTGGAGGTTAATTACTTTACAGTATTGTATTGGTTTTGCCATACATCAACATGAATCTGCCACAGGTATAATTAATTTATTTATTATAGTTGGAAACTATTCGCTTTACAATATTGTAGGGGTTTTTGCCATACGTTGACATGAATGGCAATGCACATGTGTCCCCCTTTCCCCAAGCCTCTCCTCCAACCTCCCTCCTCGTTCCATCTTTCTGGGTTGTTCCAGTGCACCAGCTTTGAGTGCCCTGTTTCATGCATTGAACTTGGACTGGTCATCTATTTCATTTATGGCAATATACATATTTCAATGCTATTCTCTCAAATCATCCCACCCTCGCCCTCTCCCACAGAGTTCAAAAGTCTGTCTATTTTGCTGTCTCACATATAGGGTCATTGTTACCATCTTTCTAAATTCCATATACATGTGTTAATATGCTGTATTGGTAATTTTTCTTTCTGACTTGCTTCACTCTGTATAATAGGATCCAATTTCATCCATCTTATTAGATCTGACTCAAATGCAGATTTCTGTTTGCACGGAATATGTTTTTCCTTCTCTTGTTTTCAGTCTGTTTGTGTCTTTAGGTCTGAAATGGGTATCTTGTAGACAGCATATCCATAGGTCTTATTTTTGTATCCCTTCAGCCAATTTGCATCTTTTGTTTGGAGCATTTAATCTGTTTACATTTAAGGTAATTATCCATATATATGTTTCCTGTTGCCATTTTATTAACTTCTTTGGGTTTGTTTTTGTAGGCCTTTTGTTTTTCCTTTTTGCGTTTTCCCCCTAGAGAAGTTCCTCTAGCATGTGTTATAAAGCTAGTTTGATGGTGCTGAATTCTTCAAGTCTTTTCTTGTCAGTCAAGCTTTTCATTTCTCTGACAAATCTGAAAGAGATCCTTGCTGAATAGAGTAATCTTCATTGTAGAATTATTTTTTCCCTTTTGTCGCTTTAAATATATCCTGACATTCCTTTCTGGCATGCTGACTTTTTGCTGAAAAATAAGCTAATAACTTCCCTTGTGTGCTATTTGTTACTTTCCCTTTGCTGCTTTTAACACTTTGTATTTAATTTTTGTTAGTTTGATTAATATGTGTCTTGGTATTTTTCTCTTTAGATTTATCCTGTATGGGACTTTTTGTGCTTCCTGAACTTTGGTGGTTGTTTTCTTTCCCATGTTAATGAAGTTTTCATCTATAATCTCTTCAAATATTTTCTCAGACCCTTTCTTTTCTTCTCAGACTACTATATTTCAAATGTTGCTGTATTTGACGTTTTCCCAAAAGTCTGAGACTGTTCTCATTTCTTTTCATTCTTATTTTCCTTTTTGTTCCACAGCACTTACTTTCACCTTTAATCTTCTGGCTCACTTACCCATTCTTCTGCATCAGTTATTCTGTTTTTTTATTCTTTCTAGAGTAAAAAATACTTTTAATATCTTATTTTTAGTATTTTATATTTACTATTTTATTTCTTTCAATCATTTTATTTTTATCACTATTTGCTTTATTTAGTTCTTTAAGTCTTTGTTAAACATTTCTTGTATCTTCTCAGTTTAGGCCTCCTTTCCATTTCCAGTATCTTGGATCTCATTTATTGTCATTACTCTGAATTGTTTATCAGATAGATTGCCTGTTTCCTCTTCATTTATTTGATCTGTAGGTTTTGTCTTGCTTCAAGTACATTCTTGAGGCTGTTCTATGAAGGAAAAGTACTCGTCAGTGGGCAGCATAGAGCTAGCAATTGATGCAATGCTGATACTGTTGCCAAAAATCACATGTAAAATCACATGTTTAGGTTGATACATTGCCTTAGTGTTTGCTTGCAAGTGTAAGTGATTTTCAGAAATAAATCTATTTTTGGTCACATTGACTTTAGAGTATCACAAATCTTATAAGCAAAGCAGTAGAAGATTCATTATGATTATTTTTAAGTTACTACTCCCCTTACAGCTTTTTACATTTATAAGAAACTCAATTTTTTCCTAAACATGATTTTCTAGGTTTGACATTGCACTTGCTTCTTGGCACAGCATCATGTCACTATTTTTTTAAATGAACATGATAAGGTAGATATGGAAATGGGAGCTTAGAACCAAATCAAAATTCAGAATCAATTGGAGAAGAACCAGTAGGCTGACAGGGAAGCTTGGCATGCTGCAGTCCAGAGGGTCACAAAGAGTTGGACGTAAATAAGCAACTGAACATAACTGAACTGAACTGAACTGAACTGAACTGAATTGAACAGGCTGGCATTCAAATATTAATGGATCCCTTATTCACATTTTCTCATTTCAATATTTATTTTAAAAATCTAAGTTACTGCCACATTAAGCAATATCAGTTTAATTTCCATTCAGGAAACATTCATAAATACTTTGATTTTAATTTTACTTACCTCCTAATAACTTTATCCTTGAACATATCCTTTAAAATGCTATTCAAATATTTCTCTCCACTCATCCTTCCTCTTCATAAAAAAATTTAACACCAGGAGAGACTGTACAACTGTTAGGTATCATTACATAAAGTTAACAAAAATATTTTAATTTCTAAGTTGCTCTTTCATTTATATCTTTAATCCATTTTGAGCTTATTTTTGTGTATGGTGTTAGAAAGTGTTCTAGTTTCATTCTTTTACAAGTGGTTGACCAGTTTTCCCAGCACCACTGGTTAAAGAGATTGTCTTTTCTCCATTGAATATTCTTGTCTCCTTTGTCAAAGATAAGGTGTCCATAGGTGCATGGATTTTTCTCTGGGCTTTCTATTCTGTTCCAGTGATCTATCTTTCTGTTTTTGTGCCAGTACCATACTTTCTTGATGACTGTTGCTTTGTAGTATAGCCAGAAGTCAGGCAGGTTGATTCCTCCAGTTCCATTCTTCCCTCTCAAGATTGCTTTGGCTATTCAAGGATTTTTGTATTTCCATACAAATTGTGAAAGAGTTTGCTCTAGCTCTGTGAAAAATACCATTGGTAGCTTGATAGGGATTGCATTGAATCTATAGATTGGTTTGGGTAGTATACTCATTTTCACTCTATTGATTCTTTCAACCCATGAACATTGTGTATTTTTCCATCTATTTGTGTCATCTTTCTTTCATCAGTGTTTTATAGGTTTCTACGTATAGGTCTTTTGTTTCTTTAGGTAGATTTATTCCTAAGTATTTTATTTTTGCTTCAGTGATGAATGGAATTGTTTCTTAACTTCTCTTTCTCCTAGAGGAAAACATAGGCAAAACAGTCTCTGACATAAATCATAGCAGGATCCTCTATGACCCACCTCCCAGACTAATGGAAATAAAAACAAAAATAAACAAATGGGACCTAATTAAACTTAAAAGCTTTTTCACAATGAAAGAAACTATAAGCAAGGTAAAAGATAGCCTTCAGAATGGGAGAAAATAATAGCAAATGAAGCAACTGACAAAGAATTAATCTCAAAAATATACAAGCAACTCCTACAGCTCAATTCCAGAAAAATAAATGACCCAGTCAAAAATGAGCCAAAGAACTAAACAGACATTTCTCCAAAGAAGACATACAAATGGCTAACAAACACATAAAAAGATGCTCAACATCACTCATTATCAGAGAAATGCAAATCAAAACCACAATGAGGTACCATCTCATGCCAGTCAGAATGGCTGCTATCGAAAAGTCTACAAGCAATAAATGCTGAAGATGGTGCAGAGAAAAGGGAACCCTCTTACACTCTTGGTGGGAATGCAAACTAGTACAGCCACTATGGACAACAGTGTTGAGATTCTTTAAAAAACTGGAAATAAAACTACCATACTACCCAGCAATCCCATTGCTGGGCATACACACAGAGAAAATCAAAATTGAAAGAGACATGTGTACCTCAATGTTCGTCTCAGCACTGTTTATAATAGCCAGGACATGGAAGCAACCAAGACGTCCATCTGCAGAGGAATGGATAAGAAAGCTCTGGTACATATACACAATGGAACATTACTCAGCTATTGAAAAGAATGCATTTGTATCAGTTCTAGTGAGGTGAATGAAACTGGAGCCTATTATACAGAGTGAAGTAAGTCAGAAAGGAAAACACCAATACAGTATATTAATGCATATACATGGAATTTAGAGGGCTTCCCTGGTGGCTCAGATGGTAAAGTGTCTGCCTGCAGTATGGGAGACCCAGGTTTGACCCCTGGGTCAGGAAGATCCCCTGGAGAAGGAAATGGCAATCTGCTCCAGCACTCTTGCCTGGAAAATCTCATGGATAGGGAAGCCTGATTGCTACAGTCCATGGGGTCGGAAAGAGTCGGACACGACTGAGCGACTTCACTTTCACTTTCATGGAATTTAAAATGATGGTAATGATGACCCCATATGCAAGACAGTAAAAGAGACACAGATGTAAAGAAAAGACTTTTGGACTCTGTGGTAGAAGACGAGGGTGGGCTGATTTGAGAGAATAGCATTTAAATATGTATGTTATCATATGTGAAACAGATTGGCAGTCTAGGTTTGATTCATGAGACAGGGTGCCCAGGGCTGGTGCACTGGGATGACCCAAAGGGATGGGATGGGGAGGGAGGTGAGAATGAGCATAAGGATGAGGAACACATGTACACCCATGGCTGATTCATGTGAGTGTATGGCAAAAACCACCACAATATTGTAAAGTAATTAGCTTCAATTAAAATCAAAGAAATAAAAAAAAATTCTAAGTTGCTATTACAGTCTAGATATCCATATTTGATTTTTCTCAAGCTAAACTACTTATTCCATCTAAGTGGAACAGTTATTTTAACATGTAACTGGAAAACCATTCTGATCAGGTTTGCAGGAAAAGACATGGACTCAGACAAGTTAAATCGATCCCAATTGTTAGCTAATCTAGGACTATTTTCATTGCATCATAGTACATCTTCTCTAAAACAGGTTACTTAAATTTTCAGGTTGACAAAGATCATCAACAATATGTGGATATTTATATTTGTTTCTTTCACCTAGCCTTTTGTGCTGTGACACTAATGATTGAAAACACAAGTTACTCCTCACAAATCCAGAGATTTTAGTTTTTAAGAAGGGATTATTTTGTAAAGGAAGACATTTGGTTTTCCTTAACACCCAGAGGGAGGCCTAGATTTGAAGAATCAGGTACCATCCCCATTAACCCTCCCTGACGTACTCACACTGGAAATCAGGAAAGCACATGCTGAGTCCTGTTTCATCCAGGTCATGCATGGCAAGGAGGATGACATGGGAACAATCACCTCTAAACAGAAGACACACAGTTTTTCAAGTAATTTTTCATAAATAGTATGATAATTCATTTTATTCAGTACTTTACACAGTTTCAGCAATTTAACAACCCATGATCGTTTTCATCCAGAAATTGAGTAAATTGCCCTATATCATACAGTGATTGAAGATAGGAATCAGAAATTAAAACCCAAGAAGGTCACTTTCTGAGCACAAGTGTTTAAATCTTACTCTACTTTTTGTCTCCTACTCCAGAATTGGTGATATCAAAGGTCATGTTCTCAGTGACTTTGTTTAATATCTTTAATGTTTTAACATCTCTATATATTTTCTATATATTTATATCATGATTATGACAACATATTTTAAAATAAACCAACTACTTCTTTTATAAACTTATGGAATTTAGGCGAATAAATTAATTGCAATCTTCCATTAATAACACATTAGAATTACTGGTTGATGTTTTCGTTATTCAGTCATTCTTTCAGGTCCTACTCTTTGTGATCCCGTGGTCTACAGCAGGTCAGGTTCCCCTGTTCTCTGTTATATCTGGGCATCGCTCAAATTCATGTTCATTGAGTCAGTGATGTTTCCTAACTATCTCATCCTCTGCTACCTCATTCCCCTTTTCCCTTCAATCTTTCCCTGCATCAGTGTCTTTTCCAATGAGTTGGCTCTTTGTATCATGTGGCTAAAGTATCGAAGCTTCAGCTTTGACATCAGTCCTTCCAATTAATATTCAGGGTTGATTTACTTTAGGACTGATTGATTTTATCTCCTTGCCATCCAAGAAACTCTCAAGAGTCTTCTTCAGCACCATAATTCAAAAGCATCAGTTCTTCCGTGCTCAGCCTTCTTGATGGTATAACTCTCACATCTGTACATAACTACTGGAAAAAACATATATTTGACTATAAGGAAAGTGATGTCTCTGCTTTTAAATACTCTGTCTAGGTTTTTCAGAGTTTTACTCTCATCACTGCAGCCATCATCATTTTGAAGCCCAAGAAAATAAAATCTGCTTTTCCTCCCTCTATATGCAATGAAGTGATGGAACCAGATGCCATGATCTTCGTTTTTTAGTGTTGAGTTTCAAGATAGCTCTTTCCCTCTCCTCTTTCACTATCATTAAGAGGCTCTTTAGTTCCTCTTCACTTTCTGCCATTAGAGTTGTGCCACCTGCATATCTGAGGCTGCTGATATTTCTCCTGGCAGTCTTGATTCTAACTTGTGATTCAGTCATCCCTGCATGTCACATAAATAAAATAAGCAGGTGCTGCTAAGTCACTTCAGTCGTGTCCAGCTCTATGTGACCCCATAGATGGCAGCCCACCAGGCTCCCCTGTCCCTGGGATTCTCCAGGCAAGAACACTGGAGTGGGTTGCCATTTCCATCTCCAATGCATGAAAGTGAAAAGTGAAAGCAGGGTAACAGTCTTATCATATGCCTTTCCCAATTTTGAGCCAGTCAGTTGTATCATGTCTATTCTAACTGTTGCTTCTTGACCTGCATACAGGTTTCTCAGGAGACAGGTAAGGTGATCTGGTATTCCCATCTCTTTAAGAATTGTCCACAGTTTGTTGTAATCCACACTGTCAAACGCTTTAGCTTAGTTGATGAAGCAGAAGTAGATTTTTTTTTTTCCTGGAATTCTCTTGCTTTCTCTGTAAGTTTTTGGTTTGCATACTGCTGAAGGCTAGCTTGAAGGATTTTTGAGCATAAACTTACTAGCATGTGAAATGAGCACAATTGTATGGTAGCTGAAACATGCTTTGACATTGCCCTTCTTTGGGATTGGAATGAAAACTTACTTTTTCCAGTTCTATGGCCACTGCTAAGCTTCCAAATCTGCTGAAACATTCAGTGCAGCACTTTCACAGTATCACCTTTTAGGATTTTAAATAGCTCAGATAGAATTTCATCACGTCCTCTAGGTTTGTTCGTATAATAATGCTTCCTCAGGCCCACTTGACTTCTCACTCCAGAAATATCTGACTCTAGGTGAATGACCACACATTGTGGTTATCTGGGTCACTAAGCCCTTTCTTTGTATAATTCTCAGTATTCTTGTCACCTCTTTTAATCTCTTCTGCTTTGTTAGGTCCTTACCACTCTGTCCTTTATTGTGCCCATCTTTCCACGAAATATTCCATTGATATCTCCAATTTTTTGAAGGTATCTCTAGTCTTTCCCATTCTATCATTGTCCTCTAGTTCTTTGTAATGTTTGTTTAAGAAGACCTTCTTATCCCTCCTTGCTGTTCTCTGGAACTCTGCATTTTCTTGGGTATATCTTTCCCTTTTTCACTTGCTTTTTGCTTCTTTTCTTTCCTCAATTATTTATAAAGCCAACTCAAACAGCCACTTTGCCTTCTTTGGTGTAGGGCTCTTTTTTTCACATGTTATGTAGTAACAAATTGTTTTTCTTCACAATAAAATAATATGTATTAAATGTGCTAATCTTGTCAGAAATCTTTACAGATTTTTTTAAAATTTAACTTTTCATTCTAGGTATATTAATTT